>NC_052086.1:83547104-83909086 GCF_015852505.1 Tachyglossus aculeatus | reverse complement strand
CTGTGATTATTTAATTCCCCAGCAGACTTAAGCCCTACAACGGTGATAACATGTAGTGTGGTGGGAAAAATGTGGGTTCAATAATGATAAACATTAATAGCAAGTGATGATAAAATGATAAAATTATTGGCTAACTTCACTACTTCCCCAGTCTCCTGAACATGCATCTGGACACTGAGAACCTAGACACCATATATTTCATGTTATGATCACCTTCTTGATCCTTGACCAAACAAGCTAACCAAGTTCATTCTGAGAAATGTTTGTAGGAAAGACCTGGACTCTGACAAAATTGCTACTAATTTTTTTTCCTGAACAGAGAATAGGTATTTTGGGCCCAGATGTTTTTGTATTTACATTACCAAAATTTTTAAAAAAACATGCTATGATGGAAGACAATCAATCACTTGTAACTGAATTCATTCTTTTGGGTTTCTCCAATCTCCATGAATTTCAGGTCATCCTGTTTGTGATTTTCCTTATAGTATACCTAATAACCTTGATTGGAAGCTCCCTCTTAGTGTTGGTCTCCACTGTGGACCCTAGCCTTCAAACCCCTATGTACCTTTTCCTTAGGAGCCTGTCCCTTATGGTTATCAGCTACACCACTGTTATCATCATCAAAATGCTCAACAATTTCCTGTTCAAGGACAAAAGTATTTCCTTTGATGGATGTGCAGCCCAGATGTATTTTGCCTTCTTTTTGGGGTCCTCAGAGTGTTGGATCCTGACAACAATGGCTTACAACAGGCAGGCCACCATCTACTATCAGCCCTACTAGTCACTCATCATGAACTGGAGGTTCTGTCTGCAGCTGGCCCTGGCTTCCTTGCTATCAGGGATTCCTGTGGCAACAATAAGGACTGCAGTGATGTTTATATTTCCCTTCTGTGGGCCTAGTGTAATTAACCATTTCTTCTGTGATAGCTCTCCTCTCTTAGACCTGGTGTGCACGGACACTTTTGCGCTTGAGATGTACTGTGTAGCCATGACTATTATCGTCCTGATGTTCCCCTTTGGAGTGATTGTTGCATCCTCATCACCATCCTGAAGATGTCCTCCGCCGAGGGCTGTCACAAAGCCTTCTCCAACTGCTCGTTCTGTCTCATTGTGGCTTTGGAGCTGCCAGTTCGACTTATTTCCAAGTGAAAGCCTCCTACTCTCATGAGACCAAGAAGCTGCTTTCTCACTCATATTCAGTCTTCACTCCCATGCTAAATCCTCTGATCTACAGTCTGAGAATCAAGAGGTGAAAGGTGCTCTGAATAGGATTCTGGATAGAAGGATATCATCCCAGGATCTGAGAGCCTCTGATTTGTGAAGTTACTTTTTTATTGAGGTATAAAGTCAATGACTTTGCTCAGGCACTATTACCTGGCACATTCCCATCTTTATCATTTGCTGGGGGGTCACTGTGTGCACGGGAAAGACCACGGAGAAGGGTCTTGGAAAGACCACGGGGAAGAGTCAGAGGCCCATTCTTTGTTCTCGGAATTAAAATGGACAACACCAGTAAGAACTCAGGCTAGGAAGACATGAAGTATCAAGACATCAACACATAAAATTGAGCATTTTCTCCATCAATGAATGGTATTGATTGAAGGATTATTGTTTGCAGAGCATGAGGACAATCTTTTGTAGCATTATCATCATCATCAATCGCATTTATTGAGCGCTTACTATGTGCAGAGCACTGTACTAAGCGCTTGGGAAGTACAAATTGGCAACCCATAGAGACAGTCCCTACCCAACAGTGGGCTCACAGTCTAAAAATTACAGAATTACTGGTATGCATTAATGTTCTATTGTTTTATTTTAAAAGTTTGAAGAGAAGATCAGAAAAGAATAGTTCCTGGAAGTTGAAGGCTAGGTTGATTTTTCATCTCACAGACAAGTTCTTCTGCTCCTGATCCACTCCTATTTCCACTTCCAGGATCAAGGTGATGACAATGAGGTGGGAGGAGCAGAAGGAGCAGACATTGTGCTTTCCCATGGCCTGAAAGAAGGAGAGATGATTTTGACATAGTACAGGAGTATCTGCAGGAAAAGAACCATTAAAATCAGCATAATCACATCTTATGGCAGAGGCTTATTGGGGAAGGTTTCCCCATAGATCATCTTCAATACTGATGCAAGTCACAGAAAAAAATGGTTAATTTTATTCAAATCACAAAGGGCTGTGTGGAGACTCAATGTATTTGATTTATCTGGACTGGAAGGGCCCTTTCACGTAGCAGCCACCATCTGGACACACACTTTGTAGCTCATGATAGGTGGGTAACTCAAGGGGGTACATATGGCCACATAACAAGAACAGTCTCATGGCCTAGTGGAGGGAGTGTGGGCCTAGGATTCTGAAGGACCTGGGTTCTAATCCCAGCTATTCAACTCTTCTGCTTGTGCGATCTTGGGCTGGGTATTTCACTTCTCGTTGTCTCAGTTCTCACATCTGAAACCCACTGTTGGGTAGGGATTGTCTCCAATTGTTGCTGAATTGCACTTTCCAAGCACTTAGTACAGTGCTCTGCACACATTAAGTGCTCAATAAATACAACTGAATGAATGAATGAAAAAGAGGGTGATGAAAACTATTAGCCTAATGTGGGCCATTAATTGGGTCTGATCTGATTAGTTTGTATCTACAACTATGCTTAGTACAGTGCCTGGCACATAGCAAATGCTTAACAAATACCATAAAAAATCATATACTGTCATTGCCAGGAGGACACATTCTATAGCACCTAGAAATATCAAAGTATACAGCACAGAAGCACAAACAGGGAAAGAAATAGTTCTGTCCTGTGTCCAGAAGTCCAGCAGCATTCTGGGAAGAGTAACTGTGGGTAACAGATTTCTAAGGGAAAAGTATATGGGGATGTGGAGTGTTCAATTGGCCTTGGTTTTATTTCTGTAATAACAGTCATGCAAATAACCAAGAATAACCCAAAAAGATGTCCCTGCAGCTGGGGGACACTGGAAAAATCTACTGAAAATAAATTCCATAACTTTGGTATGATTTCCCATAAACAAAATTTAAAAAATTATGGTATTTGTTAAGTGCTTACTATGCGCCAATCATTGTTCTAAGTGCAGAAGTAGATACAAGATAATTGGGTTGGATGCAGTTCCTTGTTCCACATAGAGATCACAGGCTTAATCTCCATTTTGCTGATGAGGGAACTAAGGCACAGAAAAATGAAGTGACTTGGCTGAGGTCACACAGCAGAGAAGTAGTAGAGTCATGACCTCTGACTCCCAGGCCCATGCTCTAGCTGTATTTCATCAGCAAAATGGAACAGTACAAGGTTGGTACTTGAGAAAAGAATGATTGAATTGGGAGTCAATGAGAACAGAAATATTCTTAATTCTATACTGTAAGCCCTTAATGCATTTCATATACTTTTTACATGCAATTCAAGGTTTCCGTCATTAAATTCAGTAATAAATGTCATGCAACTTACATATTCTTCAAGTCATCTTGGTTCATTGGAATGGTTTTACACACCCCTGGTCGAGTCATCCACTCCATCTTTCCTAAGATTTATGCAAATCACTCTGGAATATTTAAGATATTTCTACATAAATTACATGTCAATATTTATCCACTCATTCCTGGGAACACGGGTAAAAGTTATGAGCTCACTGTGGATGGCAAACTTTCCTGCTAACACCATTGGAAGAAACTCATGGAGTTTTTTCAGATACCCGCTATGGATATTAATTATGTTATTTATGTAGTGTATGTCAAAGAATAAGCTAAGCCTAAGGAGCCACTGAAGTAGACCAAATCATCACCACCAATGTTATTTATTGAGCATTTACTGTGTGCAGACCACTGTGCTAACCACACGGGAGAGTTGGTAAGTTGGGAGGCATATTCTCTGCCCACAATGAACATACAGAGTAGAGGGGGAGACTGGCATTAATAAAAATCTGAAACTAATTCTTGTCGAAGTATTCTAAGTGCTTATCACAGTGTTCTGCACATAGTAAGGGCTCAATAAATACTACTGATTAATGTTATAGTAATTTCGTAGGTGTTGAGTGCCATGTTCAACAAGGATTAGTGTCTGATTTTTATTAACACCAGTTTACAGTCTTCCTTGGGCTCAGCACAGCTCACACACCTGCTTCTCCAAACGGGCTAAACCCTCCGGTATGCACTCTGCATTCTACAGGTGGGGACCAGAGCAGCTTGACTCTTGACTCTTCTGCCTGTGGTCAGTGTGCACTGAACATCATTTCACATTGCTTAGCGCTTAATATAAGCTCTTAGTGCACTGCTCTGCACACAGTAAGCACTTAATAAATGCGATTGGATGAATGAATGAATGAAGGGTTGAGGATCCTACCGCCAGGTTAAACTAAACTAAACTAATTAGATTGTAAGCTCCTGGATGGTACAAACCATGTCTACTTACTCTAGTCTATGCTCCCAAGTGCTTTGTACAATGTGCTTCACAAGAAAGTGCTCAATTAATCCCACACTGATTGCTTGATTCCCAGTAAGGCTTTAAGTGCTTCAAGGAAAGTTTAACTCCAACTTCAGTAGGAGATGATGCAGTGATTGCCAAAATTAAGCTTAGCAGCCAGAAAGACTGAAAGTCCCAGTCATCTGACTCTCTGATGGATGAAGAGTTTCACCCTAGGATAACCACATTTTTTCTGTGGTAAGAAATGATTGTATTAGTTTTTACCAGAAAGTGTATAGATAGGGAACAGATTGTTCTCTAAATTCAATTCCCAAACTGAAACTTTTTCTGGCACTTCTAAGATAACTTCGTTTCTTTTATAAAGTTTTACTATACGTTTGCCAAATTCACATAGTGCCACTGGTCTCTGCTTGTAATAGGACAATGATAATTGTGGCATTTGTTCAGTGCTTACTATTGGCCTATTGGCCAAGGCCTCTACCAAGAGTTGGGGTAGGAACATATATTTAACCCCCTGTTTTATAGATGAGGAAACTGAGACAAGAAGAAGCTATGTTACTGTTCTGGGGTCTCAAACAGACAAGTGGCAGAGTTGGGATTAGAACCCCGGTGTCCTAGATCCCAAACCCTTGCTCTCACTAGACCATGTTACTTCTGAAGACAAGTAACAATTTAACTGAACCTTCCAGAGTACCATTTTCTGACCAAACAATACTCCAAATCTTCGTAACCGTTCAACCAACTCTTGCACATATGTGCCAAATTGTTATTTAGTTATTTATTTAGGGCAACTCTCATGCCTTGCAGCATAATTGAAAAAAACCCCTTGTCTTTGCTATTATAAATTATTGTTTAAAATGTCTATGATTTTCTTGTCGGCCGAAGGTTTTCTATGGTTTCACTGAAGAGAGTTTACTTTTTGACTAGTATTTACTTATACTGGGTTCTTCTGAAGTGAGATTTTGGTAGCTATGGAGCACGTAAAATTAGTGAATGAAGGAATACATCTATTACTGGATATTTAGTAAATTTTTTTACGAAGCTGGAAGTAGAATTGGCAAAACGTTGAACTGGACTCAACTTTCAGAAATGACTTCATAGAGGAGGAGGGAATTTAAAAATGTTTAAGAACAGGAGGGGAGGGAACAAAATCCATGGCACTGATCTCAGACCAACTTTCTGGGATCCCAAATGACATCTGGTGCTCACAGATAGAGACAGTCAGGGAGGGTAATTTAAAGAAGCAATGCAGCCTAGAAGCAAGTGCACGGGCTTGGGATCTGGAGGCCCTGGATTAGAATACTGGCTTGCATGCTGGGTAGCCTTGGGGAAGCCATTGAACCTCTCTGTGCCTCACTTTACTCTTTAAAGTAGGAGTTCAATCCCTGATCTCCCTCCTACTGTCAACTACCCCCTTCTCCTGGAAACATTATCCTACCTCGGCTTGATTGACACTGTCCTCTCCTGGTTCTCCTAGGAGGAACAGGGGCTGTATTCAGCCTGATTTTCTTGTATGTTCCCAAGCGTTTAGTATGGTACTTGGCAAATAGTATGTCACAATTAGCATTATCTTTGTTATTACTAGTAGTAGTAGTATTCAATGAATCTACATGATTTCTCTCATTTACTGGTAGCCACTGCACTTTTTCCCTGCTGAAGTTTGCAGCCCTAAAACAGGAAGAGGTTGGGCAAGAGCCAGAGGCCACATGATGCATTAATTCTTCTTCTCGACTGACAGGTGAAATCCAGCGAGAGTATTTCTGTCATCCTTTGAAATTGCTTCAGTCTTGAAGATTTTCTCAAGTCTGTGCACTGCTGACATATTATATCGACAACAGATAAAATAGTTTGAGGGTATAGAACATAGGCATTCAAGTTGCCTTTTTTGTGGCTCATAACCTCAAGCTGAATATTGCTGACACTATTGGGAAAAAATGCTTTGCCCCTTAGTAATGAGACTTCTTTTCAGCTGGAACCATTTAAAGAACATATCAAATTATCTATTCAATATTGCTGACATTACTGGGAAAAAATACTTTGCCCCTCAGTAATACGATTTCTTTTTAGCTGGAACGATTTAGAAAGCATCTCAAATTTCCTGTTCAATGTGGTTCTAAGTAGAGTTGGTGAGTTTCAGTTTCTCTAGGCAGGAGAGTGAAGTATGAACTGGAATGGGGAAAGACAGGAGGCAGGGAGGTCAACAAGGAGGTTGATACAGTAATCAAGATGGAAAAAGGTAAGTACTTGGCTTAACATGTTGGCAGTTTTGATGGAGGAATTAGGGAAGATTTTAGCAGTGTTGTGAAGTTTGAACTGACATGATTACATGACAGGCTGAATTTGTGTGTTGGGTGAGAAAATGGATTTAAGGATAACACCAAAGTGACATCTTTATGAGAGAGGAAGGATAGTGGTACTTCCTACAACTGTGTGACCTTGGGGAAGCCATTTAATTTCTTGGTGCCTCAGTTACCTCATCTCCAGGGCTAGGCTGAGATTTGTGGGTTTATTAAAGGAGGAAACTGGAGCCCAGAGAGGTGAAGTGGTGTGTTGAAGTCGGCAAAACGAATCCATGTTAAAGGGATTGTAGAGCTGAATCCCCTGTATGCAGTGTCCCATTGTATGCAGTGTCCCAGGGTATGTAGTGGCCCATGAAGTAGGCCACACTTCACTTCTATAGTCAGAGAATACATTTGCTCAGACGGTAGACATTGTCTTTGCTCACAAAGTGGATCAGGAAAGCAGAACCCCTTTGATTCAGTGACTAAAAAGTAAAAGGAGAATAAACTCCCCTAATTAAGCTTGTGTTCTTGACCAGTTCAGTTGAGAACTTATTTGGCAAAGGCTTCTGGTGACTGAGATTGGAAAGACTCATGGGAGCTCATTACTAGGGTCAGTTAGATAATAAGCAATATCCTTTGAGTATTTCTGCAGTAACAGGGGAGTTGGATGGAGTTGTTTGTACCATTTCTAAGATGTGTTGTTTGCTATGGGAACAGAGAGTGACCGAAGTTGCCACTTAAACCTTCTTGTACGAGTGATGCCCACCCTTGTTTAGAAACTTGCCACCTGGCCTTCAAAATTCAGGTGTGAGGGTGTCACATCTCTTCTCCTTTTCCTCACACAAAGCTTCGATGATCTGAGGGTTCCGGCAAAGCAACGTTGAAGGTTCCTCTTGAGGAGAACCAGATTGAGAACTGGAAGTGTGTGATAAGAAAATATTTTATCACACCTGCTACCCTGTGCAGATTGTTCCTGGCGAACAAGTCACTACACTGCAGGTGAGCAGTGCCTTTGGAGGGGAAATTTGTGCGGAGAGGGTAGATTGACGCTAACAGAGAAGCAGCGTGGCTCAGTGGAAAGAGCATGGGCTTTGGAGTCAGAGGTCATGGGTTCAAATTCCAGCTCCACCAATTGTCAGCTGTCTGACTTTGGGCAAGTCACTTAACTTCTCTGTGCCTCAGTTACCTCATCTGTAAAATGGATTAAGACTGTGAGCCCCACGTGGGAAAACCTGATCACCTTGTAACCTCCCCAGCGCTTAGAACAGTGCTTTGTACATAGTAAGCATTTAATAAATGCCATTATTATTATATCTCCAAGGAAAGACTGGAATCTGCCCATGGAATAATGAATGAGGGTCCCTCCCCTCTTGTTATTTAATTTAATTCTCCCATATTTAATATTTTTATGTTTATTATACATGATATGGTTTGATGTTATTTGTTTGCAACTTTTGGCACTGTTTTCAATTTTGCCTCTGGATATCCCCCAGTTAGAAATAAGGTAGTAGCTACTAGGCTACAGATCAGATGGTTCATAGATTTGAGTAAAAGTGGAAGCTCTTCCTTGTTGTGCCAGTGTACCCCGAAACAGAAACAAGTACAGAATCCCAGACTTGAAACTGACCTTCATTCATTCATTCAATCATATTTATTGAATGCTTACTGTGTGCACAGCACTGTACTAAGCGCTTGGGAAGTACAAATTGACAAGATGACCTTCAGCAGTCATTTAGGCCATCCTTTGGCCTACAGATCGAAGTCCAGATCATGCCTTGGTGGATAGAGCATGGGCCTGGGAGTCAGAAGGACCTGAGTTCTAATTCTGGCTCTGCCACTTGCCTGGTGTGTGACAATGGGTAAGTCACATCAATTCTCAGTGCCCCAGTTACCTCATCTGTAAAATGGAGAATAAGACTGTGAGCCCCATGTGGGACAAGTGTCCAATTTGAAGCAGCATGGCTTAATGGAAAGAGCACAGGGCTTGAGAGTCCGAGGTCGTGGATTCTAGCACTGGCTCTGCCACTCATCAGCTGTATGACTTTGGGCAAATCACTTAACTTCTCTGTGCCTCAGTTTTCTCATCTATAAAACGGGGATTAAGATGTGAGCCGCTTGTGGGACAACCTAATAATCTTGTATCTATCTTAACACTTGGAACAGTGCTTGGCACATAGTAAGCACTTAACAAATATCATTTAAAAGAAAACAAAAAATGGATGAGCCTCAATCCCGAGTCTTTGGCCTTGAGAACCTGTTCGGAGAAATTGACTCTAGGGAGAGTGATTTGTTCCGTAAACTGACTCTCTCTCTTCTTTGCTTGTTCAGCTACTCTGGAAAGATGGATCTGTTGCCTAAAAGTATTCTGGAAATGAAATTCCTCAGCTTTCCTTGAGCTTTTCCAAGGTTGCATAACCCTTGCAGGCAGATAGCTCTTTCTTAAACCTAATCTAATTCCACTCTTCTGCAGAGTAAGCCTGTTTCCCAGTGTTCTGTCTCAAACAGTAAGATCCTTGTGGGCACGGGACATGTCTACCAATTCTGTCATTTAGTATTTGTATTTATTGTTTACTATGTGCCAGGCACTGTACTAATAGCTGAGGTGGCTACAAGAAACTTGGGCTGGACTCAGTCACTGTCCTGCTTGGGGCTCCCAGTATTAATGCCCATTTACAGATGAGGTAACTGATACACAGAGAAGTTAAGTGGCTTGCCCAAGGCCACACAGCAGAAAAGTGGCAGAACTGGGATTAGAACCCATGACCTTCTGACTACCAGGTCTGTGCTCTATCCACTATGTCATACTGTACTCTCCCAAGCACTTAGAGAATGGGCTGATCACTTCTATGCCATGGCTCTCCCTTTCTTCTCCAAGATGATACACCTAAATTTTTCCAACTTTTTCTCTTAAGCTCTATTTTCTGAACGAGAAATCAACACTCACTGTTCTCTCATGGAGAATTAGAAGAGTGATAGATGCCTTAGACTCCTTTCCCAGGAAGTCTCAGAGACCACTTGGACTGCAAAGAAATGAATACACTTTGTCTGGACCCCATGCTTCAAAGTAGCCTGCGAAAGGGAGAAACTGTGCATTTCTCTACCCAGCCTTGAATCATCGGCCAACAATTTCTCTCAGTTAAACACTTGATTATTAGGATTTTTTTAAAAAAACGAGTTATTGAGTTTTTAAGTTAATTGGGTTAGGGTAAATGATCTGGACCCGTGGAGGAAAGGACAGATATTAATCTGTCACAGACATCACCAGTAATTAGATTTACAGATCCTTTAGGTCCCAAAGCATTTTGGGATTTAGAGTGTTGGAGGATTGTATCTCCAGTTTTTTTATGGTATTTGTTGAGTGCTTACAATGTGCTAGGCACTTTACTAAGCTCCGGGGTAGATACAAGTTAATTAGGATGGACACTGTTCCTGTCCCACAGGGGGCTCACAGTCTTAACACCCATTTTAATAATAATAATAATAATAATAATAATAATAATAACAATAGTAATAATAATGGTATTTTTAAAGCACTCAGTATGTGCTAAGCCCTGTTCTAAACACTGGGGTAGATGCAAGATAATCGGGTTGGACACAGTCACTATCCCACATAAGGCTCACAGTCTTAATCCCCATTTAATATGAATAATAATAATAATTGTGTATTAAGCATTTACTGTGCGCCAGGAACTGTACTAAGCTCTGGGTTGCATACAAGCAAATCAGGTTGACACAGTCGCTGTCCCATGTGAGGCTCACTGACTCAATCCCCATTTTACAGATGAGGTAACTGAGTCTCAGCGAAGCGAACTGACTTGCCCCAGGTGATGAGGTAACTGAGGCTCAGAGAAGTTAAGTGATTTGTCCAAGATCACACAGCAAACAGGTGGTGGAGCCAGGATTAGAACCCATGACCTTCTGACTCCCAAGTCTGTGCCCTTTCCATTAGGCAACACTGCTTCCCTTCGCTCCCTAAACTCACACAGTTGTTGAGAACAGTGTCCTGATGTTTTAGTTTTTGAAGCAAAAGAATTGTCAGCTCCATTATTGACTACTGGGCTGGAGAATCTGTCAGAATGGACACTCTGAGTCAGAATAAACTATCTGAAGTCCTCCAAGTGTCCCCTTGGATTATTTTGCTTCCTTGGAGGAGAGCCGTATTTTAAAGTGAATTACATTTCTATTCTACCGTAATAATTTCATTCAAGGAAAATGGTTGCCCTTCAGAAAGTTTTCATCTCATGTACCGCATGGATTTTGCTTTTTTAAAAAAAATCATTTGCACTAGGGCCTGGAGTGTGCTGAAGGAAATACGAGCTCAACTTGGAATTATGATTTAGTTTTAGTGTTGTGGATTTTATCTTGCCAGCACAAACTTTTGGATGAATCAATCATCTATTTATTTGAGGGCTTACTGTGAATAGGTCTCCTAAGTCACTTGACACTGACAAAACAAGGCAAACAAACTGTGAAGAAGATACAGGTGGAACTACCAACAGAATGGTCTTTTATTGATTTGCTTTTCTTTATGTGGCATCATTTCTATTGGGGTAACATCTTCAAATTTTATTTTAGGGTAAGATATTGTGACTATTTATTACCGTATCTTCCTCACACCTCTCCCTGGGTGTTGTACTATTTAAATCTATGTCATACCTTAGGGTTCTGGGAATTGATTCTTCAGCAGAGAAACAGTTTAGAGGCTGAAAATATTTGAAACTTTTGTGAAAAAAGAATCCTGGGAAAGATGGGCAATCTGTAGACCCTCTGAGATTGGTTAGGGGGAAATGAAATAGGAAGTTATTTTTCAGCTGCTTTTCATTACAAAGGCATTATTGTTGCTAACAATATTTAGAAACATCATTTAAAAAGGCAGAGCAGAAGGAGTCCAACTCGAATTGGCCTCCTTATTCAGTGATTAGTAGCCAAAGTATCAAGAGAATCAGAGTAAGAGAGAAAAATAGGTGAAGTTGTTGGTGTCTTGTTTGAAAAATACTTCTTTAACTTCAGGTGAAGTAACATTAATTGCCATTTTACTAGTCTTTCACCAAAACATGTAGCTGCTGCTCTCCCTGATTTCCCCTGGGTTTCAGATCAGTAAAAATGCTTTAAGTAGATAGTTAATATACACCTAGTAACTTGAAAGTTTTCAGTAAGTACCAGATTAATTGATTGATTAATTAAAAGGCAAGCTGCTGCACTTGCCCATTCACACTGCAGGAGATGATTTGGACAAGACTACAGCAGATGTTCTAATATGTTCATTCATTCATTCAATCATATTTATTGAGCGCTTACTATGTGCAGAGCACTGTACTAAGCACTTGGGAAGTACAAGTTGGCAACATATAGAGATGGTCCCTACCCAACAACGGGCTCACAGTCTAGAAGGGGGAGACAGACAACAAAACATGTGAACAGGTGTCAAGTCATCAGAATAAATAGAAATAAAGCTAGATGCACATCATTAACAAAATAAATAGAATACTAAATATGTACAAGTAAAATAAATAGAGTGATAAATCTGTACAAATATATATACAGGTGCTGTCGTGAGGGGAAGGAGGTAGGGTGGAGGGGATGGGGAGGAGGAGAGGAAAAAGGGGGCTCAGTCTGGGAAGGCCTCCTGGAGGAGGTGAGCTCTCAGTAGAGCTTTGAAGGGAGGAAGAGAGCTAGCTTTGGCGGATGTGCGGAGGGAGGGCACTTCAGGCCAGGGGGAGGACATGGGCCGGGGTTTGACGGTGAGACAGGCGAGAACGAGGTACAGTGAGGAGGTTAGTGGCAGAGGAGCGGAGGGTGTGGGCTGGGCTGTAGAAGGAGAGAAGGGAGGTGAGGAGGGAAGGGGCGAGGTGATGGAGAACCTTGAAGCCAAGAGTGAGGAGTTTTTGCTTGATGCGTAGGTTGACTGGTAGCCACTGGAGATTTTTGAGGAGGGGAGGAGCATGCCCAGAGCGTTTCTGCACAGAGATGATCTGGGCGCAGTAGCGTGAAGTATAGACTGAAGTGGGGAGAGACAGGAGGATGGGAGATCAGAGAGGAGGCTGATGCAGTAATCAGTTGATGGTGATTTCTCAGTGTACTTACAGGGATTTTCCTTTAGAGAGTTTAAAACATTTTATCACTTATTCTCTCCAGGAGGGACAGATGTCATTATCTACATTTGCAAATAGAGGAACTAAGGCTTAGAGCAGTTAAGTCATTCATTCATTCATTCAATCGTATTTATTGAGCACTTACTGTGTGCAGAGCACTGAACTAAGCGCTTGGGAAGTACAAATCAGCAACAGTGTTTTGGACAAGTGATTTGCCCAAGCCAGTGTAAAGACTGTGGGTAAATGAAATTTTTTGGTAGATTTAGAGATGACTTTACTTGGGCTCTAAGTGCCCCCCAAAATCCACATAAACCTTTGCTTTCATCTTCAATTCATGCTTTCCTTTCTACTCTTCAACATTTCCACTGTCCATGTTTTCTCCTTTTCAATTAAAAATGAATTTACCTCTTTCCAGGGCAGAAAAGATGAAAATCTTTGTTCAGTGTGAGTTCATAGTGCTACTTGAGTTTGAAGGTAACTTTTTATCTGTGGGAAGGTAATAATTATATGTTTGAGTGAAAATAGACCTCTAGATAAAATATCTTGGAACTATAATATCATACTTGCATTTCACCAGAAACTCCTTTTTAGTCAAAATCTAGGAATTTTGAAATTTTTTGTTTGCTAATATTTCCCCAAAGCTTTAAAATCACTATGCCACCCTCCTTTTCTTACCAGGAGGCACTTAGGCAATGGTAAGAAGAATATCAAGCAGTGGCCTTTTTTTTTTGTTAGGTGGAAAAAAAGTTTCCTGGTATGAAACTGTGAGCCCACTGTTGGGTAGGGACTGTCTCTATGTGATGCCAATTTGTACTTCCCAAGCGCTTAGTACAGTGCTCTGCACATAGTAAGCGCTCAATAAATACGATTGATTGATGATGATGATGATGAAATTGTTTTGGAGTAGTCCTTAAAATATGAATATTTGTATCCATATGGCCTTTGGTAATTTACATTGCTTATGCTCTCTCCCTTCAGGTGAAGTAACACACTTTTGTTCATCTGGTTCCTGTTCAAAGATTAAATGGAAAATAACATCACAAAATTTGTCCTCATGGGTCTTTCTCAGAATGAGGTGGAACAGCAAGTGTATTTCGTGTTGTTTTTACTGTTTTATAAGATGATCATTATAGGGAATCTCCTCATTATAGTGACCATCAAGGGCAGTTCAAATCTCAACTCCCCTATGTATTTCTTCCTCAGCTACTTATCCTTTATAGACGTCTGCTATTCCTCGGTCACAGCTCCAAAGTTGATTGTGGATTTCCAAGCCAAGGTCAAAGTCATCTCCTTCATAGGGTGCATGGCTCAGCTCTTCGGAGTACATTTCTTAGGTTGTACAGAGATCTTCCTCCTTACAGCGATGGCCTACGACCGCTATGTGGCCATCTGTAAGCCCTTGCACTACACTGTCATCATGAACCGTCGAATGTGTAGCATTCTGGTGGTGAGCTCCTGGTTTGGAGGTTTGGTCCATTCTATAGTCCAGACCCTCCTTATAGCCTGGCTCCCCTTCTGTGGCCCCAATGAGATTGACCACTATTTCTGCGATGTCCACCCATTATTGAAACTCGCCTGCACGGACACCTATATTGTAGGGGTCATTGTAGTAGCCAACAGTGGGATGATTTCTTTGAGCTGTTTTGTTATCCTCGTTGTATCCTACACCACCATCTTGCTCTCTCTCACCTCCCACTCATCAGAAGGGAGACGCAAAGCCCTCTCCACCTGCGCCTCCCACATCTTGGTGGTGATCTTGTTTTTTGGGCCTTGCATCTTCATCTACATGCGACCTTCCACCACCTTTTCAGAGGACAAGATGGTGGCTTTGTTCTATACCATTATTACCCCTATGTTGAATCCCCTGATCTACACTCTGCGAAATGTGGAGGTGAAGAATGCCATAAAGAGGCTGTGGAGCAGGAAAGTGACAAGGAAAGAAATTTGATGCAAATCGTAATGTTTGTACCACTGGAAAGGAAGTAATAAAGCATAGTTGGAGCCAGATGCTAAAGCAGATTTACCAATTTTCCTCTTCCCCATATCTGCTGAAATCTACTGCTATGTACTGTTCCTCTCAATCCCTTCCCCTGTAGCCTTTACATCCCTTCTATCATTAATTTTAGACTGGAAACTCTTTGAGGACAGGGATCATATTTGCCAATCCTATCATATTGTGCTCTCTCAAGAACTTAGTACAGTGTTCTGCACACAGTAAGAAAAGCAGTAAGGCCTAATGGAAAGAGTACCGGCCTGGGAATCTGAGGACTGCATTTTAATCCCAGCTCTGTCAGTTGCTTGCTGTGATACCTTGGGTAAGTCACTTAACTTCTCTGTGCCTCAATTTCCTCAACTGTAAAATGAGGATTAAATCCTACTCCCTCCTACTTTTAGTCTGGGAGCCCCAAGTGGGTCAGAGGACTGTGTCCAAACTGATTAACTTGAATCTGTCTCAGCACTTAGTTTTGTGCTAGACACACAGTAAGCACTAACAAATACAACAGTAGTAGTAATAATGAATAAACAATAAATATTGTTAGTTGATTGATTGATTGATTGGTCTAAGACAAGATGCTGGATCTAAGATCTTGCCATAAGTAGTACAAATAAGGGATGAAGAGAGGGTAAGGACTTTCCTGATGGCTCAGTTTTCCCACAGATTCCAGGATTGATGCTTGGGAATGAAAGACAAGTGTAACAGATGGGAACAAAGGCTCAAAGTGGCAATGGCAAGCAATGTTTAAGCCTAGTATCTGCTAGAAATTTAATAGAGACCACAGCTCCATCTATATCTCTGTGAACAAAATGATGGGAACCAATATAGTCACTGTGATGTTGTCTGAAGGGTTACTGAGGTCACTTTCATCAGTCTTTTATCTCTCCCACTCCCTTCCTCATCACCCTAATTCATTCCCTTTGTTCTTCCCCTCCTTCCCCTCCCCACAGTACGTATGTACATATCTGTAACTTTATTTATTTGCACATTCATTTATTCAATCATATTTATTGAGCTCTTACTGTGTGCAGAGCACTGTACTAAGCTCTTGGAATGTACGGTTCAGCAACAGAGACAATCCCTCCCCACAATGGGCTCACAGTCTAGAAGGAGGGAGACAGACATCAAAGCAAGTAAACAGGCATCAATAGCATCAATATAAATAGGTAGAATTATAGATACATACACATCAAAAGAAGTAAACAGGCATTAATATAAATAAATAGAATTATAGATATGTATATGTAAACACAGTGTTTGACATATAATAAGTGCTTAGCAAAGGGAGCGAGTCAGGGCAACGGGTGGGCAGCTGAGGAAAACAGGGGCTTAGTCTAGGAAGGCTTCTTGGAGGAGGTGAGTCATATAGTGTTTGACATATAGTAAGCACTTAACAAATACCAAAAAAAAAAACCAAAACAAAAAGGCAAACCTCCGAGGAATCCATTTTGTCTCTCATAAGTGAGTCTACACTCATTTGGGCCATAAAATTGTGTTTTGCTTCTTGGAATTAAGGAGTGTTTGTGAATCAGTGTGAGTCCATTTGGTTACAGTGTGTCATGTTTTCAGAAGAAACAACTTGTTTGTATATACAGAGAGTTAGACATTGAGAGTGCTACAGTGCTGGGTTTTTCTCCACACGGGTTTTGCAAGTTTATGTGTTTTAGGATAACAGGAAACGTACAGCTACTATACTTAACTGTTCAACGTGACATAGTAATGTATTAGATGACCCGTTTTTAAAAAGAATTAAATGGAAAAGTTATGTCAAGCAATTGAACTGATAATTTTCAATTATGCCACCTACTCTCCTTGATATGCTTTCCAAATCTGCCTCCAAAATTCTGGTAAATCACACTGCATTGTCTTTGAGCAATATCAATCTATATATGGTATTTATTTATTGAGTGCTTACTGTGTACAGAGCACTACACTAAATGATAGCTGTGTTTTGTCTTCCATTGTTCTTTGTGAATGAGCCATTTATTTTTGAGTCCCTTGGTGGAGGCCTTTGGTAGAAGTTGATGGTGTTGTGCTATTTACTCATTTTTCGGAACTCAGTGCAAAGGGGACTTTTTGGGGTGGGTGTGGAGGGATGTTCCAGGCCCCCATATCTAAGGGACCACTCAAGGGGAGACTCAGTCCCATGGGGGTTGTGGGCTTGTCAGCAGTAGTCCCTGTCTTGGCAATTCTACTCTGTCAGACCTTTCAAAAGTCCTCGTTGTTAGGACTTTTTTTTCATTGTATTTTCCATTTTCATTGAAATCTCAATTTCTCCATGTCTGCCTTTTCCCTGACCTTTGCTTGTAGACTGAAATGAAAGACAAGGAGGCAAAAGAGAAAACAGTGCCTGTAGTTGCAAATATTAAACATAGCACACAAGGGGCAACTTTTTGTATACACAATGTGGCCAGGACTGTGGGTTCTGATTTGATCCTTTCAGCCACACGGGCACTCATAGGTGAACCTCAGGATCACAAAAGCCTGGGAGTCAGAGAACCTTGTGCTACTGTTGGCTCCATTCTAATGAAGCTCCTAAAACTGCATTAAGGATAAATTAGAGAGGAACAGATCAATGAGAACTCTGATGATGACAAAATTTCTGCCAGTGTGGAGCATATGTCTCATGGAAGATAATAATAATGATAATAATGGTATTTGTTTAGCACTTACTACATGCCAAGCACTATACTAAGGGCTGGGGTGGGTACAAGCAAATCGAGTTGGACACAGTCCCTGCCCCATGTGAGGCTTACAGTCTCAACCCCCATTTTATTAATTAGATAACTGAGGCACAGACAAGTGAAGTGACTTGCTCAAGGTCACACAGCAGACAAGTGGTGGGTTGTTGAATGTGCTTGAGTTGGTCATGTGCATTTTCTCCCACCTCATATAAAAACCCAGTAGGGACCTCTATCCAGACTTGAGAAAGGGGCAGAAGCTGCTTCAGTACAAAATATTCAAAAGATAAAACTTTTCTATTATGTATCCAGATCTTTCCCAAATGCTCCCAGTGTTATAGCAGGCAAAGAGCATATTAATCTAATCTAATCAATCAATGGTATTTACTGAGCACTTACTGTGTGCAGAGCAGTGTACTAAGCAATTGTGAGTGAACAATACAACAAAGTTGGTATAAAAAACATTTTAATTCTTCTAGTTACTTTTTAAGGACTTCAAAAATATTAATTCAATCGCATTTCATTCAATTGCATTTATTAAGCGCTTACAGTGTGCGGAGCACTGTACTATGTGCTTGGTAGAGTACTATTTAACAATAAACAGGCACATTCCCTATTCATTCATTCAATCATATTTATTGAGCACTTACTGTGTGCCAAACACTGTACTAAGCACTTGCACTGTACTATCTTATTGTCTATCATATCTTATTTGTCCTTCTAATCACCATGTAAGGGGTTATGATCACCGTTTTACAGATGAGGAAAATGAAACTTTGATCAGTTGACTGACTGGTCCAAATCACAAAGTTTATCCATCCATTCTCCTGATTCATTCTGTGTCATTAGCCAGCATAGCCGAAGTTCTACCCTTGACAGCTCAAACTGTCATTAGCATGTGTGGAACTGCCCAGAAATGAGGAAAAAAAGTATTTCTAGCTGAAGTAATTAAGTAGATACGAAAAGTTTTTCTTAGATTGTTTATTAGACAAACATTTCTCACTGGGGAGATTCAATAATGTCCGTGGGAACTTAATCCCTTGTACATAATTGGTTTTAAATAGTAGTGGTGTTGGAAGGTTGGGAATTTGCTCTTGTGTCTCTGGGTGTCTGGGGTAAATTTCATACACAGTAAGGAATAGGCCATTTGGATACCTATCACCAGCTTATAATCTCTTTTTAAATGAAATCTGTTAAGTGCTTACTCTATGCCAGGGACTGTATTAAGCACTCGGGTAGATACAAGATAATCAGGTTGGAAAGAGCTAATGTCCCACATAGAACTCAAGAGTCTTAATCCCCACTTTACAGATGAGGTAAAGTGGAACAGAGGTAAACAGGTAAACAGGCACAAATAAGTGAAATGACTTACAAAAGGTCGTAGGGAAATGACGGAACCAGGATTAGAACACAGACTTTCTGACTACCAAACCCATGCTCTATCCACTAGGCCATATTACATTTTACAGATAAAAGATAAATCTTCAAGGATAAAGCAGCGTGGCTCAGTGGAAAGAGCATGGGCTTTGGAGTCAGAGGTCATGGGTTCAAATTCCAGCTCCACCAATTGTCAGCTGTCTGACTTTGGGCAAGTCACTTAACTTCTCTGTGCCTCAGTTACCTCATCTGTAAAATGGATTAAGACTGTGAGCCCCACGTGGGAAAACCTGATCACCTTGTAACCTCCCCAGCGCTTAGAACAGTGCTTTGTACATAGTAAGCATTTAATAAATGCCATTATTAGTAGTAGTAGTAGTATTAAAGGCCTTCCCATAGTCCATGAGTCCAAAGAAGTGTCTATATTACTGCTATTGACCTCATTTCTTTTCTGAGATGCCTCAGGGTCCCTGGGGATTTGGTCAGTCGGAGTAAAGAATCAACTGGTTTAAACAGTGAACAAGGGGGATGCTAATGTGCTCACTGATAAGGAGGTGATAGGGATCAATTATTCCTAGCATACTGTGAGACTTCCCCACGTGTACACCCCCACGGCCATAGGCTGACTTGTTCATCATCACTTGGAGGGGCAAAACTTGGAGCTAAGCTAAGTGCTTAGTACAGTGCTCTGCACCAGTAAGTGCTCAATTAATATGATTAAATGAATGAATGAATTTGTTCCATATTTATTTCTGGGCTTTAGCCTACCCTGTCTCTTGAGTCCTAGAAAACCTTAATTACCATTCTCAAGTATGAACAGATCTGTTCAGCTCAAAGGCTTGGAAGGCATATGAGATGGTTCTTCACCAAATCCCAGGCACTAAACTGGGAAAAAAACATGTAAAACCAAAATTAAGGGGATTAAATGTCCAATAACATTGAAAAATATAATTTAGATAAAGGATACTAGGGTAAGAAAGGCAATCCAACTGGCTGCTTGAATTTACCCCTAATTCCTTATTTTCCAGATTTCCTGGTAACCTCTTATAATGCTTAGAGTAGAAGAGACAGGATGGCACCACACCGAAATTTCTCTTCTGGGAGTGTTTTTTGTCATAAGGACTTGGGAGACCATTTGATCAGGCTGGAAGTAAAAGTGAATTCGTCAGCAGCAGTGGTAATTTTTTTAATGACATGCATCATATTTTAATACAGTGTTCTTTCTTCCTCTGTCAGAGGGAAGCATTTTAAGATTTTGCATTAGGTCTCTGAAGACTGCAACCTTGTCATTATCTTTGACTTCTCCCTCTCTTTCAATCCTCATACTCACTCGGTCACAAATACTGTTGCCTTTTCCTCCACATTTCCAGGATCCACCATTCCCCTGCCATCCAAACATGTCCCACGCTGGTCCATGTACTTGTCATATCCTAGTTTGGCAACTGCATCAGCCTCCTCAGTGCTCTCCCTGCCCCCACTCTCTCCTTTCTGGTTCATACTTCACTCTGCTGCCCTGACCATTTTTTCTCAAAATATGATTTTGCATACACCTCTCCACTTCAAACCTCAAATGGTTGGTTGCCCATTTCTCTTTGCTCCAACATGAAACGCTTGACGGTAAGGCACTAAGACACTCAATCATATCTCTCTCTTCTCCTTATTGGCTCTCTTCTCACACTATACCCCAGATTGTACACTTCATTGTTTTCAAGATAACCTGCTTGTTTTCATCTCTGCTGCTACTGACATTTGCTCACTTCATCCTGTTGTCTGGCATTCTCTGACCCTTCATTTAATAAGGATAATATTATATGTGGTATTTAAGTGCTTACTACATTCCAAGTACTATATTTAGTGCTGGGGTGGATATAAGAAAATCGGATCTTCGTCACAGTCCTTATCTCACATGGGGCTCACAGTCTAAATAGGAGGGAGGACTGATATTGAATCCCCATTTTACAGATGAGGTAACTGAGGCCCAGAAATTGTTTATCATTATTATTATTATTATTATTATTATTATTATTATTATTATTATTATTATATTTGTTCATTGCTTACTATGTGCCAAGCACTATTGTAAGCACTGGGGGAAGATACAAGGCAATCAGGTTGTCCCACGTGGGGCTCACAGTCTCAATCCCCATTTTACAGATGAGGTAACTGAGGCACAGAGAAGTTAGGTTACTTGCCCAAGGTCACACAGCAGACAAATGGCGGAGTCAGTATTAGAACCCATAACCTCTCACTCCCTAGCCCATGCTCTTGCCAGTAGGCCATGCTGCTTCTCGTCTGAGGTTACCCAGCAGGCAATTGGCAGAGTGGGATTAGAATTCAAGCCCTCTGATTTCCAGGTCTGTACTCTTTCCACAAAGCCACATTGTTTCTCTAGCTTTTTCTGTCTTTAAAATACCCAGAGATCGCATACCCTCTAGGAGGTCTTCCTCAGTTTCTAATCTTCTCCACCTTATATCCCCCAAACTGCCACTTCATCATTTACCCATGGCCTATTCATTAGGTATTCTCAACCTCCTATAGCACTTACAACCACATCCTCTATGCCCCATTACTTGAACACCAACTCAAGTACATTCTCCACTTCTTTTTGTCTCCTACTTCCCTAATTTATTTTAGTGCATGTCTATCCCATTAAGCTGTAAACTCCTTGGAACTGGGGATCATTTACTTCATTGTATCCTAACAAATGCCCATTTCATTGTACTGCAACCAGTAGGCACTAGTCTGCATGACCTTGGGCAAGTCACGTAACTTCTTTGAGCCTCAGGTATCTTATCTGTAAAATGGGGTTTACAACCATGTGTCCCATGTGGGAAATGTGTCCAACTTGATTAGCTCATATCTGCTTCAACGCTGCCCCAGTGAGAAGCAGCATGGCTTAGTGGAAACAGCACGGGCTTGAGAGTCAGAGGTCATGGGTTCTAATCCTGGCTATGCCACTTCTCTGCTGTCTGACTTCGGGCCAGTTACCTCACTTCTCTGTGCATCAGTTACCTCATCTGCAAAATGGGGATTAAGACTGTGAGCCCCACGAAGGACAACTTGATTACCATGTATCTACTCCAGTGCTTAGAACAGTGCTTGGCACATAGTACATGCTTAACAAATACCAAAAAAACCCCAAAACAATCCTCCCCCAAAATCCCACTTAGTACAGTGTCTGCCATGTAGTAAGTATTTAACAAATATCAAGAAGAAAAGTAAATTGAATAAATACATGAATAGCATTGATTGATTGAAATTCCAATATTCCACCCCTGGCTCCAATGGGGCTCCAACTAAGCCCCCCAATTCAGATAACAATCTGCAAAATTTGGCCCCATATCCAAATTCTATGATTTAGCATTCCACCTCCCCTGATCCTTCACTCTTTTAATAGCGCTGAATATTGTCTCAAAGGCCAGATTGATGAATGTAAATTCATAAACTGATATAGATCAAATGACATGTAATTATACGATTCAGAATTAGCTGGAAAATACACACCGATTCTTGCAAAGAGGGCCAAGTGCTTCTTGTCAGGGGAATACTGGATGGAAAATTGTCTGGAAAAGTCAATGTTTGAAGAGAGTCAAGTTTTTTCTCTCACACAATTACTGACTTTACATCATCTCCATTATTCTAGTTTCAGAATAGGGCCTGAGATGAGACCAACTAGAGGGAGGAGATGATTAATTAATGCCCCTTTACAAAGTAGAGAAAGATTTTCTTCCATTTCTTCACTAATAACAATCCACTTTAATAAAAACAATAATAATTCAGGCATTTGTTAAGGACTTCCTATGTGCCAGACCCTGCACTAAATGCTGGCGGTTACAAGTGGATCCAACCTTGGCTTCACAGACTCTGTCCTCTCCTGGTTCTCCTCTTATCTCTCTGGGTGTTCATTCTCAGTCTCTTTTGTGGGTTCCTCCTCCCCCACCCATCTCCTTACTGTAGGGGTTCCTCAAGAGTCAGCTCTTGGTCCCCTTCTTTTCTCTATCTACACTCACTCCCATGGTGAACGCATTCACTCCCATGGCTTCAGCTTTCATCTCTATGCTGATGACACCCAAATCTACATCTCTGCTCCTGCTCTCTCCCTTCCTCCAGGTTCGTGTCTCCTCCTGCCTTCAGGACATCTCCATCTGGATGTCTGCCTGCCATCTAAAACTCGATATGTCCAAGTCTGAACTCCTTATCTTCCCTCCCAAACCCTGCCCTCTCCCTGACTTTCCCATCACTGTAGACGGCACTACCGTCCTTCCCGTCTTACAAGCCTGCAACCTTGGTATCATCCTCGACTCTCCTTTCTCATTCACCCCACACATCCAATCCGTCACCAAAGCCTGCCTAAATCTCACCTCAACATTGCCAAGATCTGCCCTTTCCTCTCCATCCAAACCGCTACCTTGCTGGTACAATCTCTCATCCTAGCCCGACTGGATTACTGCATCAGCCTCCTCTCTGATCTCCCATCCTCCTGCCTCTCCCCGCTTCAGTCCATACTTCACTCTGCTGCCCGGATTATCTTTGTGCAGAAACACTCTGGGCATGTTACTCTCCTCCTCAAAAATCTCAAAGTGTCTGCCTGTCAACCTACGAATCAAGCAAAAACTCCTCACTCTCGGCTTCAAGGCTCTCCATCACCTTGCCCCCTCCTACCTCACCTCCCTTCTCTCCTTCTACAGCCCAGCCCACACCTTCCGCTCCTCTGCTGCTAACCTCCTCACTGTACCTCTTTCTCATCATCATCATCATCATCAATCATATTTATGGAGCGCTTACTATGTGCAGAGCACTGTACTAAGCTCTTGGGAAGTACAAAGTTGGCAACATATAGAGACTGTCCCTACCCAACAGTGGGCTCACAGTCTAGAAAGGGGGAGACAGACAACAAAACCAAACATACTAACAAAATAAAGATAAATCTCGCCTGTTCCGCTGTCGACCCCCGGCCCACGTCCCTCCCCCTGGCCTGAAGTGCCCTCCCTCCGCACATCCGCCAAAGCTAGCTCTCTTCCTCCCTTCAAAGCCCTACTGAGAGCTCACCTCCTCCAGGAGGCCTTCCCAGACTGAGCCCCCTTTTTCCTCTCCTCCTCCCCATCCCCTCCACCCTACCTCCTTCCCCTCACGACAGCACCTGTATATATATTTGTACAGATTTATCACTCTATTTTACTTGTACGTATGAACTATTCTACTTATTTTATTTTGCTAATGTGTTTTGTTTTGTTGTCTCCCCCTTCTAGACTGTGAGCCCACTCATGGGTAGGGACCGTCTCTGTATGTTTCCAACTTGTACTCCCCAAGCGCTTAGTACAGTGCCCTGCACACAGTAAGTGCTCAATAAACACGATTGAATGAATGAATGAAAGTGGACACACAGTCCCCACAGTCATTGCCCGACATAGGACTCACAGCTTCAATCCACTTTTCAGATAAGATAACTAAGGCACAGAGAAGTCAAGTGACTTGCCCAAGGACACACAGCAGACAAGTGCCAGAGCTGGGATTAGAACCCATGACCTTCTGACTCCCAGGCCTGTGCTCTATCCACTATGTCATTCTGCCTCTTTAATAATTAATGAGGCAGCAACAGAGGCTGGGGAAACAAACAAGACATTCGGTTTACATTCCCCAGATCTCTTAACTGAGCTACCTTTTCTCTTGTTTGCTGGTGAAAAGCAAAACACCTCTGGCCCTTTGACAAAAATATTCATTAAAATTCAGTCAGGACATGGGCTCATGACAACCCTCAGAGCTCTATATTACTCTCAAAAAGTAAAAAGTGTTTAAAATATAGGAAAATGATATGAAGCAGAGACGGTGACTGAAGACAGTAAGTGAAAGGGATTCATGGAGCTGGACAGTGGAATGAGGACGGGGCTAAGTATTTAGTGCAGTACTCTGTCCACAGCAAGCGCTCAATGAATATGATTGAATGAATATCAGAGGCTTGAATGACAGCCTCAGAGATTGGACATTAGAAAGGGGAGAAATAAGCTGAAGAAGTTGGAGAAAAGAGGAGAGGGAGGTACCATCCTAACGGAAAGAACAAGCCTAGGAGTCAGAAGACATGAGCACTAAATCCTACTTTGCCGCCTACATGCTACGTGACTGTGAGTCCCTTAACTTCTCTGTGCTTCAGTATCCTCATTTGTAAAACAGGGCTGAAATACCTGTTCTCCCTCCCCCCCTAGAATGTAAGCCCCAAATAAATCAAGCCTGACCTGATTAGTTTGTATCTACTCTTAAACTTAGTACAGTCCTTTTTTTAAAAAAAAAAAGGCAGTTGTTAAGTGCCTACTAAATGTTCGGCACTGTATTAAGTGCTAGGGTAGATAAAAGATAATCAGGTCAAGCAACAGTCCGTGTCCATATGGGGGCAGTCTGAATCCCCATTTTACTTAATGAAATACTTTATTCACTAAATGAATACTTAACTTACCACCCCACCTCACCCACTCACCAACTTGGTCACACCCTCGACCTCATCATCTCCTACCGCTGCACTGTGTCCACCCTCACCAACTCTGAATTCCCTCTCTCTAATCATAATCTTCTCACCTGCCTCCTCACTCACACTCCTTTCCCCTGTAAATCCATATTAGTCCCTCACAGAGATCTCCGCTCTCTCGACCCCATCCATCTTTCTGAGCGCCTCACACTGCACCTCACCTCCCTCTCCTCTCTACCCAGTCTTGATGATCAGATTACTGCTCTCAACTCTACCGTTTCTACTCAGCTAGACTCACTCGCTCCCCTTTCCCTTCGCCGCTCTTCGTATCACTAACCCACAGCCCTGGATCACTGCCACTGTCCGCCTCCTTCGCTCTTATGCTCGAGCTGCCGAACGCTGCTGGCGAACGTCTAAACACCATACCAGCCTCGTTCACTTCAGGTTTATCCTTTCCTGCCTTAACTCAGCCCTCTCTTCTGCCAGACAAAACTATTTCTCCTCCCTTATTGACACAAATGCCCATCACCCCCGCCAGCTCTTCCGTACATTCAACTCCCTTCTCAGGCCCCCGGTTCCTCCCCCTCCTCCTTCCCTAACCCCCAACGATCTGGCCTCCTACTTCATTAACAAAATTAAATCCATCAGGTCCAACCTCCCCAAAGTCACTTATCCCCCTTCTCCAAGCCCCTGGCTCTCAACACTCTCTGCTACTCTCCCATCCTTCCCAGCAGTATCCTCAGAGGAGCTCTCCTCCCTCCTCTCAAGGGCCACTCCGGCCACCTGTGCTTCTGACCCCATTCCCTCTCATCTCATGAAATCTCTCTCTCCATCCCTTCTCCCCTCCTTAACTTCCATCTTCAACTGCTCACTCTGCACTGGTTCCTTCCCCTCTGCCTTCAAACATGCCCAGGTCTCTCCCATCCTAAAAAAACCCTCTCTTGACCCCACCTCACCTTCTAGTTATCGCCCCATATCCCTCCTACCATTCCTTTCCAAATTCCTTGAACGAGTTGTCTACATGCGCTGCCTCGAATTCCTCAACAACAACTCTCTCCTCAAACCCCTCCAGTCTGGCTTCCGTCCCCTACATTCCACGGAAACTGCCCCTCTCAAAGGTCACCAATGACCTCCTGCTTGCCAAATCCAATGGCTCATACTCTGTCCTCATCCTCCTCGACCTCTCAGCTGCCTTCGACACTGTGGACCACCCCCTTCTCCTCAACACGCTATCCGACCTTGGCTTCACAGACTCCGTCCTCTCCTGGTTCTCCTCTTATCTCTCCGGTCGTTCATTCTCAGTCTCTTTTGCAGGCTCCTCCTCCCCCTCCCATCCCCTTACTGTGGGGGTTCCCCAAGGTTCAGTGCTTGGTCCCCTTCTGTTCTCGATCTACACGCACTCCCTTGGTGACCTCATTCGCTCCCACGGCTTCAACTATCATCTCTACGCTGATGACACCCAGATCTACATCTCTGCCCCTGCTCTCTCCCCCTCCCTCCAGGCTTGCATCTCCTTCTGCCTTCAGGACATCTCCATCTGGATGTCTGCCTGCCATCTAAAACTCGATATGTCCAAGTCTGAACTCCTTATCTTCCCTCCCAAACCCTGCCCTCTCCCTGACTTTCCCATCACTGTAGACGGCACTACCGTCCTTCCCGTCTTACAAGCCTGCAACCTTGGTATCATCCTCGACTCTCCTTTCTCATTCACCCCACACATCCAATCCGTCACCAAAGCCTGCCTAAATCTCACCTCAACATTGCCAAGATCTGCCCTTTCCTCTCCATCCAAACCGCTACCTTGCTGGTACAATCTCTCATCCTAGCCCGACTGGATTACTGCATCAGCCTCCTCTCTGATCTCCCATCCTCCTGCCTCTCCCCGCTTCAGTCCATACTTCACTCTGCTGCCCGGATTATCTTTGTGCAGAAACACTCTGGGCATGTTACTCTCCTCCTCAAAAATCTCAAAGTGTCTGCCTGTCAACCTACGAATCAGGCAGAAACTCCTCACCCTCGGCTTCAAGGCTCTCCATCACCTCGGTCCCTCCTACCTCACCTCCCTTCTCTCCTTCTACAGCCCAGCCTGCACTCTCCGCTCCTCTGCCACTAATCTCCTCACTGTGCCTCATTCTCGCCTGTCCGGCCGTCATCCCCCTGGCCTGGAATGCCCTCCCTCCCAACAATTGCCAAGCTAGCTCTCTTCCTCCCTTCAAGGCCCTACTGAGAGCTCACCTCCTCCAGAAGGCCTTCCCAGACTAAGCCCCCTCCTTTCTCTCCCCCTCCTCCCCCTCTCCATCCCCCCGCCTTACCTCCTTCCCTTCCCCACAGCACCTGTATATATGTATATATGTTTTTACGTATTTAATACTCTATTTATTTTACTTGTACATATTCTATTTATTTTATTTTGTTAATATGTTTTGTTTTGTTTTGTTCTCTGTCTCCCCCTTCTAGACTGTGAGCCCACTGTTGGGTAGGGACCGTCTCTATATGTTGCCAACTTGTACTTCCCAAGTGCTTAGTACAGTGCTCTGCACACAGTACGTGCTCAAGAAATACGATTGAATGAATGAATGAATGAATGAATGATTTTACAGATGAGGGAACTGAGGTACAGATAAATTAAATGGCTTGCTCAAGGTCAAACAGCTGATAAATGGTGGAACTGGAATTAGAACTCAGGTCCTTTCACTTCCAGGCTTGCGGTCTTTCCACTAGGTCATGCTGCTTCTCATATTCATTCATTCATTCAATCACATTTATTGAGCGCTTACTGTGTGCAGAGCATTGTACTAAGCACTTGGGAGGTACAAGGCAGCACTATTTAAAGATGGTCCCTACCCAACAACGGGCTTACAGTATAGAAGGGCGAGACAGACAACAAAACCAAACATGTAGACAGGTGTCAAAACTGTATTGTATATAGTTATGTGTTTAAGAATTATCACAATTACCACTAATATTATTATAATGATCAAATGTATTCCAGATGGTGCACTTCTTGAGGAGCATTAAGCTAGATAAAGATCTATATGTTCTTTTTACTTCAGGGAAATTTACCTGCATGACAAAATCATCTCACCTGATCCTATGGCTCATATCAACAACGTGACTGAAATCATGGTTTTGGGACTTTTTCAGGATCAGGAAGTGCAGAAAATATGTTTTATGGTATTTCTCCCCATGTACATGACCACTATGGTAGGAAATGGCCTTATTGTATTAACCATCAAGGCCAGTAAGTGTCTTAGCCCACCAATGTTCATTTTTCTTATTTACCTGTCCTTTGTGGAGATCTATTACTCCTCTACATTTGTTCCCAGACTCATCACCGACTCACTTGCTGAGAGAAAAATCATCTCCATGGAGATGATCACAAAGTTCTTCTTCTTCCATTACCATTTCCTGGGACCCTTGTGCTTATTTCAGTGGTCTATGACTGTCACATAGCCATCTGTCAGCCCCTAAGTTATGCTGTCATCATGAATCGACAGGCATGTGGTGTCCTGATGGGCAGTTCATGGGCAGGGGGCTTTTTTCACTCCTTGGTTCAAGTTTCTGTCAGGGGAAAACCGGATGGAAAATTGTCTGGAAAAGTCAATGTTTGAAGAGAATCAAGGTTTTTCTCTCACACAATTTTTTACGTTACATCATCTCCATTATTCTAGTTTCAGAATAGAGCCTGAGATGAGACTAACTAGAGGAAGAGAAGAGAATCAATTAATGCCCCGTTTCAAAGTAGAGAAAGAATTTATTTCCACTCTTCACTAATTACAATCTACTTTAATAATAACAATAATAATTCTGGTATTTGTTAAGCACTTCCTATGTGCCATACCCTGTACTAAGCACTGGGTGGATAAAGGTGGATACAAGTGAACACACAGTCCCCACAGTCCTCGTCCCACGTGCGACTAACAGTTTCAATCCACTTCTCAGGTAAGATGACTGAGTCACAGAGAAGTCAAGTGACTTTCTCAAGGTCACACAGCAGACAAGTGCCAGAGCTGGGATTAGAACCCACGACTTTCTGACTCCCAGGCCTGTGCTCTACCCACGATGCCATGTTATGTCTTTAATAATTAATGAGGCAGCAACAGAGGCTGGGGAAACAAACAAGACATCCGGGTCTCTTTCCCCCTAACTCTTGATTGAGCTACCTTTTCTCTTGTTTGCTGATGAACAGCAAAGCACCTCTGGACCTTTGACAAAAATTGCCGTTAAAATACAGTTCGGACATGGGCTCATGACAACCCTCAGAGCTTCATATTACTCTCAGAAAGTAAAAAGTGTTTAAAATATAGGAAACTGATATGAAGCAGAGACGGTGACTGAAGACAATAAGTGAAAGGGATTCATGGAATTGGACAGTGGAATGAGGACAGGGCTAAGCACTTAGTGAAGTACTCTGCCAACAGTAAGTGCTCAATAAATATGATTGAATGAATATCAGAGGCTTGAATGACAGCCTCAGAGATTGGACATTAGGAAGGTGAGAAATAAGCTGAAGAAGTTGGAGAAAAGAGGAGAGGGAGGTATCATCCTAGTGGAAAGAGCATAGACCTAGGAACAAGCCAAGGAGTCAGAAGACCTGAGTTCTAAATCCTACTTTGCCACCTACATGCTGCGTGACTGTAAGTGAGTCCCTTAACTTCTCTGTGCTTCAGTATCCTCATTCGTAAAGCAGGGCTGAAATACCTGTTCTCCCTCCCCCCTAGACTGCAAGTCCCATATAAATCAAGCCTGATCTGATTAGTTTGTATCTACCTTTAAACTTAGTATAAGTGCTTTTTTTTTAAAAAAAAATGGCATTTGTTAATCACCTACTAAATGTTCGGCACTGTATTAAGTGCTAGGGTAGATACAAGATAATCAGGTTAAGCAACAGTCCGTGTCCCATATGGGGACGCAGTCTTAATCCCCATTTTACAGATGAGGGAACTGAAGCAGAGATAAATTAAATGGCTTGCCCAAGGTCAAACAGCAGACAAATGGTGGAACTGGAATTAATACTCAGGACCTTTGACTCCCAGGCTTGTGCTCTTTCCACTAAGTCATGCTGCTTCTCATATTCATTCATTCATTCAATTGCATTTATTGAGCGCTTACTGTGTGCACAGCACTGTACTAAGCGCTTGGGAAGTCGGCAACATATAGAGAAGGTCCCCACCCAAGAACTGGCTCACAGTCTAGAACGGGAGACAGACAACAAAACAAAACATTTAGACAGGTGTCAAAACCGTCTGGCACCTAGTTAAGTGTTTAAGCATTATCACAATTACTATTTATATTATCATAATGAGCAAATCTATTCCAGATGGTGGACTTCTTGAGAGCATTAAGCTAGATAAAGATTGATATGTTCTTTCTATTTCAGAGGAATTTATCTGCATGACAAAATCATCTCTCCTGACCCTGTGGCTCATACCAACAACGTGACTGAATTCATGGTTTGGGGATTTTTTCAGGATCAGGAGGTGCAGAAAATATGTTTTATGGTATTTCTCCCCATGCTACATGACCACTATGGTAGGAAATGGCCTTACTGTATTAACCATCAAGGCCAGTAAGAGTCTTGGCTCCCCACTGTTCTTTTTTCTTAGTTACCTGTCCTTTGTGGAGATCTGTTACTTCTCTACATTTGTTCCCAGATTCATCACCGACTCACTTGCTGAGAGAAAAATCATCTCCATGGAGGGCTGCATCACAGATTTATTCTTCTTCCATTACCATTCCCTGGAATTCTTGTGCTCACGGCAATGGCCTATGACTGCTATGTAGCCATATGTCAGCCCCTGAGCTATGCTGTCATCATGAATCGACAGGCATGTGGTGTCCTGATGGGCAGTTCATGAGCAGGGGGCTTTTTCCACTTCGTAGTTCAAGTCTCTGTCGTTACCAGGACCATCTTCTGTGGCCCTAATGTGATCGGCCACGAATTCTGTGATCTCCAATCCTCATTTAAGCTAGCCTACATGGACACCTCCGTGGAGGGGGTGGTAGGTCTTGTCAATAGCGGTTTAATCTCTGTGATCTCCTTTCTCCTCTTAGTTTCCTCATGCGTTGTCATCCTGAGGAACTTGAGATATCATTCTGCCAAGGGGAGACGCAAAGCCCTCTCCACCTGCCCTTCCCACGACACCACGGTCTCCTATTCTTTGGGCCTTCCAGCTTCCTGTACTTGCGACCCTCATCAACCTACATGGAGGACAAAATTGGGCTGTCTTCTACACGGTGATTGCCCCGATGCTAACCCCGTCATCTACACAGTGAGAAATGCCAAGGTGAAAAATGCCATGAGGAGAATGTGGTGAAGAAAGTAGATCAGCTGAGGAACCAATATTCATTCATCAATTCATTCATAGTATTATTGAGCGCTTCTATGTGCAGAGCACTGTACTAAAGCACTTGGGAAGTACAAGTTGGCAACATATAGAGATGGTCCCTACCCAACAACGGGCTCACAGTCTAGAAGGGGGAGACAGACAACAAAACATGTGAACAGGTGTCAAGTCATCAGAATAAATAGAAATAAAGCTAGATGCACATCATTAACAAAATAAATAGAATACTAAATATGTACAAGTAAAATAAATAGAGTGATAAATCTGTACAAATATATATACAGGTGCTGTTGTGAGGGGAAGGAGGTAGGGTGGAGGGGATGGGGAGGAGGAGAGGAAAAAGGGGGCTCAGTCTGGGAAGGCCTCCTGGAGGAGGTGAGCTCTCAGTAGGGCTTTGAAGGGAGGAAGAGAGCTAGCTTTGGCGGATGTGCGGAGGGAGGGCACTTCAGGCCAGGGGGAGGACGTGGGCCGGGGTTTGACGGTGAGACAGGCGAGAACGAGGTACAGTGAGGAGGTTAGTGGCAGAGGAGCGGAGGGTGTGGGCTGGGCTGTAGAAGGAGAGAAGGGAGGTGAGGAGGGAAGGGGCGAGGTGATGGAGAACCTTGAAGCCAAGAGTGAGGAGTTTTTGCTTGATGCGTAGGTTGACTGGTAGCCACTGGAGATTTTTGAGGAGGGGAGGAGCATGCCCAGAGCGTTTCTGCACAGAGATGATCTGGGCAGTAGCGTGAAGTATAGACTGAAGTGGGGAGAGACAGGAGGATGGGAGATCAGAGAGGAGGCTGATGCAGTAATCCAGACTGGCTAGGATGAGAGCTTGAACGAGTAGGGTAACGGTTTGGATGGAGAGGAAAGGGTGGATCTTGGCAATGTTGCGGAGCTGAGACTGGCAGGTTTTGGTGACGGCTTGGATGTGAGGGCTGAACGAGAGAGCGGAGTCGAGGATGACACCAAGGTTGCGGGCATGTGAGACGGGAAGGATGGTAGTGCCGTCAACAGTGATCCTGTTGGAAAGTCAGGGAGAGGGCAGGGTTTGGGAGAGAAAACAAGGAGTTCAGTCTTGGACATGTAGAGTTTTAGGTGGCGGGCAGACATCCTGAACGGAGATGTCCTGAAGGCAGGAGGAGATGCGAGCCTGGAGGGAGGGAGAGAGAGCAGGGGCAGAGATGTAGATTTGGGTGACATCAGAAGCCGTGGGAGCGAATGAGGTCACCAAGGGAGTTAGTGTAGATCGAGAACAGAAGGGGACCAAGAAGTGAACCTTGAGAAACCACTACAGTAAGGGGATGGGAGGGGGAGGAGGAGCCTGCAAAAGAGACTGAAAATGAATGACCGCAGAGATAAGAAGAGAACCAGGAGAGGATGGATTCTGTGAAGCTATGGTTGGATAGCGTGTTGAGGAGAAGGGGGTGGTCCACAGTGTCGAAGGCAGCTGAGAGGTCGACGAGGATTAGGATAGAGTATGAGCTGTTGGATTTGGCAAGCAGGAGGTCATTGGTGACCTTTGAGAGGGCAGTTTCCGTGGAATGTAGGGGATGGAAGTCATATTGGAGGAAGTCGAGGAGAAAGTTCACGTTGAGGAATTTGTACCTTATGGAAAAAAATTAAACTTGTGTTCGGTGACTACGGAAAGAGCCATCCCATAGACCTTTGTGCGTACTTGGAAATGGATATAAAACGTTCTCTCTTTGCTCACTTTCTAAAGATGAGGAAGGGTCACCTATTATCAATCCATCATATTTATTGAGTGTTTACTGTGTGAAGAACTGAGATGAGTTGAGAAGGCTTCTGTTCATTCATTCATTCAATCATATTTATTGAGTGCTTACTATGTGCAGAGCACTGTACTAAGCACTTGGGAAGTACAAGTTGGCAACATATAGAGATGGTCCCTACCCAACAACGGGCTCACAGTCTAGAAGGGGGAGACAGACAACAAAACATGTGAACAGGTGTCAAGTCATCAGAATAAATAGAAATAAAGCTAGATGCACATCATTAACAAAATAAATAGAATACTAAATATGTACAAGTAAAATAAATAGAGTGATAAATCTGTACAAATATATATACAGGTGCTGTCGTGAGGGGAAGGAGGTAGGGTGGAGGGGATGGGGAGGAGGAGAGGAAAAAGGGGGCTCAGTCTGGGAAGGCCTCCTGGAGGAGGTGAGCTCTCAGTAGAGCTTTGAAGGGAGGAAGAGAGCTAGCTTTGGCGGATGTGTGGAGGGAGGGCATTCCAGGCCAGGGGAAGGGCATGGGCTGGGGTCTGATGGCGGGACAGGCAAGAAAGAGGTACAGTGAGGAGGTTAGCAGCAGAGGAGCGGAAGGTGCAGGCTGGGCTGTAGAAGGAGAGAAGGGAGGTGAGGTAGGAGGGGGCAAGGTGATGGAGAGCCTTGAAGCCGAGAGTGAGGAGTTTTTGCTTGATTCGTAGGTTGACAGGCAGACACTTTGAGATTTTTGAGGAGGAGAGTAACATGCCCAGAGTGTTTCTGCACAAAGATAATCCGGGCAGCAGAGTGAAGTATGGACTGAAGCGGGGAGAGGCAGGAGGATGGGAGATCAGAGAGGAGGCTGATGCAGTAATCCAGTCGGGCTAGGATGAGAGATTGTACCAGCAAGGTAGCGGTTTGGATGGAGAGGAAAGGGCAGATCTTGGCAATGTTGAGGTGAGATTTAGGCAGGCTTTGGTGATGGATTGGATGTGTGGGGTGAATGAGAAAGGAGAGTCGAGGATGATACCAAGGTTGCAGGCTTGTAAGATGGGAAGGACGGTAGTGCCGTCTACAGTGATGGGAAAGTCAGGGAGAGGGCAGGGTTTGGGAGGGAAGATAAGGAGTTCAGACTTGGACATATCGAGTTTTAGATGGCAGGCAGACATCCAGATGGAGATGTCCTGAAGGCAGGAGGAGACACGAACCTGGAGGAAGGGAGAGAGCAGGAGCAGAGATGTAGATTTGGGTGTCATCAGCATAGAGATGAAAGCTGAAGCCATGGGAGTGAATGCGTATTCACCAAGGGAGTGAGTGTAGATAGAGAACAGAAGGGGGACCAAGAACTGACCCTTGAGGAACCCCGGGAGTGAGGAGCCCACAAAAGAGATTGAGAATGAACTGCCAGGGAAATAAGAGGAGAACCAGGAGGAGGACAGAGTCTGTGAAGCCAAGTTGGATAGCGGTGTTGAGGAGAAGGGGGTGGTCCACAGTGTCGAAGGGCAGCTGAGAGGTCGAGGACGATTAGGGCGGAGTAGGATGCCGTTGGATTTGGCTAGCAGGGAGGTCATTGGTGACCTTTGAGAAGGCAGGTTCGATGGAATGTAGGGGATGGAAACCAGATTGGAGGGGGTCGAGGAGAGAATTGGCGTTGAGTAATTCGAGACAGTGGGTGTAGACGACTCGTTCAAGGAGTTTGGAAAGCAATGGTAGGAGGGGAGACAGGGCAATAACCAGAAGGAGGTGGGGTCAAGAGAGGGGTTGTTTTAGGATAGGGGAGATGTGGGCATGTTTGAAGGCAGAGGGGAAGGAACCAGTGTAGAGTGAGAGGTTGAAGATGGAAGTAAAGGAGGGGAGGAGGGAAGGGGCGAAGAGATTTCATAAAATGGAGGGAATGGGTTGAGAAGCAGCTTTGGCCTAGTGGAAAGAGCATGCACTGGGATACAGAGGACCTGGGTTCCTCCACTTGTCTGCTGTGTGACCTTGGGCAAGTCGCATAGCTTCTCTGTGCTTTTGGTTTTCTCATCTGTAAAATGGGGGATTAAGACTGGTGGGCCCCATGTGGGACATGGAATGTGTCCAACCTGACTAGTTGTATCTACTCAACACCTAATACAGTGACTGACAAGTAGTAAGCACTTAACCAACACCGTTTTTAAAAAAGAGCACTGTAAGAAGTACTTGGGAGATACAAACTAATAGAGTTATAGACATGTTCCCTGCCCACGAAGAGCTTACAGTCTAGAGGGCTGTGCAGAAACACTCGAATTAAGCACTTGAGAACAGTAACTACGAGTTAGGAAACAGGACCCTTTCCTTGAGGCTCTTTTAATCTAGTGAGAGATAATAAAAAAGCAACCATTAAAAAAACCAGAGAATTTTCACAACTTTAAGGTAAATATACATTGAATTGTAAAAGTAATGGCTTTATTCTTAGATTTTTAAACTCCTCTTTCATTTAAAAACTAAAAGGAAGATAGTATTGTGATGGTAATTTCTTTGAAATGAAAAGGAATATGGGCTAAGTTGGAAAACATGTAGGTAATGTAACACATTGTCAGGTGTGTATCCATAAAATGCAGTCTGAGACTCCTAAAGCCTGTTGAAGAAAATAAAGTTCTGTTCTTGAGTTTCATGTCAGTTACCTATGAATGTTCTGTCATTGCTCTCTTTCTCTTTATTCCAGTTACCCCAAATTCCCACCTATTCCAGGTAGCCCTCCTGGCTTACTTAGCAAAGTTGCCAACTTTCATTGTGCCAGCCCATGAGTATCTGTAAACAACCTGATGGACCTTCTAAATTTATAATCCCACAATGTGCCCCTTATTTTCTTGAATGGAAATAATGCTGATCTGATTTATATACTTGTTGAATATGTTATTCCAGTCACCCTGCTTTTCCTCATTCTGCTTTCAGTCAGAAGTTGTGTTTAATAGCCTTAATAAAGTGGATAAGGATTTAATAAATGCTATTTGATGGTGATGATGATAATCATCTTACATGATACCCTGAAATTTGTGATTCAGTAATTTTTTCTGTATTTCTGTATTTATTAAGTGCTAATTAATTGGATAAGCAGCGTGGCTCAGTGGAAAGAGCATGGGCTTTGGAGTCAGAGGTCATGGGTTCAAATTCCAGCTCCACCAATTGTCAGCTGTCTGACTTTGGGCAAGTCACTTAACTTCTCTGTGCCTCAGTTACCTCATCTGTAAAATGGATTAAGACTGTGAGCCCCACGTGGGAAAACCTGATCACCTTGTAACCTCCCCAGCGCTTAGAACAGTGCTTTGTACATAGTAAGCATTTAATAAATGCCATTATTATTATTCTAATCATTATGAATTTATATGTCAAAGCACTGTGCTAAGTCCTTGGGTAGACTAGAGATAATCAGATGGATACCCAGTCTTTTCCTATTTGGGCCAATGGGCTAAGAAGTTGTGAGAGCACAAAGTAACTTTTCAATCAGCGGAATTTATTGAGCACCTACTGTGTGCAAACCACTGTACTAAGCTCTTTAGGAGAGGACAACAACGTCGGTAGACATGTTCCTTGCCCTTAAGGGAGCTCACAGCCTAAAGGTAGGCGGTGAGCAGGGACTGTGTCTGTTCATTGTTGTATTGTACTCTTCCAGATCAGTACAATGATAAGCACACAGTAAGCACTCAATAAATGTGAATGAATGAATGAATGGTATGGCAATAAATCTTTCTGAGAATTACACCTTGGTGTGTTCAAGTTTGCCTTACTAAGGAGTTACGTATATGTGTAGTTATATGGAAATCCCTGATTCAAATATCATTGCAAGCCTTCTCTCCAAACATAAATAACTTACCAGGGAGTAAGAGTGCTGTAGTGACATCTTGCTTCATTTTATCTTCCTTCCCGCTAGACTGTAAACTCGTTTTTATGTTATTTGTTAGGCACTTACTTTATTCCAGGCACTGTTCTATAGCGATGTGGTCGATACAAGCTTATCAGGTTGGACACAGGTCCAATGTTCCCCATGAGGCTCACAGTCTTAATCCCCATTTTAGATGTGAGGTAATTAAGGCCAGAGAAGTTAAGTGACTTGCAGACCTTTATGACTTGTCATAAAGCAGGACAAGTGGTGAAGCCGGAATATGTCTACCAACACTATTCTACTGATACTCTCGAAGTCCTTAGTAGAGTGTTCTGCAGACAGTAAAGCACTCAATACATACAGTTGCTTGACTCTATCATGGGCTTTTCCTAGGAGTTTACAGCCCTGCTTTTGGTTCAGCTGAAAGGGCCCTGAACTGAGTATCACAAGGGCCTAATCCTCCTCGACCTCTCAGCTACCTTTGACATTATGGGACCACCCACTTCCCCTCAACACACTATCTGACCTTGGGCTTCACAGACCTCCATCCTCTCCTGGTTCTCCTCTTATCTCTCCGGTCGTTCATTCTCAGTCTCTTTTGCAGGCTCCTCCTTCCCCTCCCATCCCCTTCCTGTGGGGTTCCCCCAAGGTTCAGTGCTTGGTTCCCCTTCTGTTCTCAATCTACACGCACTCCCTTGTTGACCTCATTTGCTCCCATTGGCTTCAACTATCATCTGTTACGCTGATGACACCCAGATCTACAATCCTCTTGCCCCTGATCTCTCCCCCCTCTCTCCAGGCTCGCATCTCCTCCTGCCTTCAGGACTATTCCATCTGGATGTCTGCCCGCCACCTAAAACTCAACATGTCTAAGACTGAACTCCTTGTCTTCCCTCCCAAATCTTGCCCTCTCCCTGACTTTCCCATCTCTGTTGACGGCACTACCATCCTTCCCGTCTCACAAGCCCGCAACCTTGGTGTCATCCTCGACTCCGCTCTCTCATTCACCCCTCACATTCAAGCCATCACCAAAACCTGCCGGTCTCAGCTCCGCAACACTGCCAAGATCCGCCCTATCCTCCCCATTCATACCGCTACCCTGCTCGTTCAAGCTGTCATCCTATCCCGTCTGGACTACTACATCAGCCTTCTCTCTGATCTTCCAACCCCGTGTCTCTCCCCACTTCAATCCATACTTCATGCTGCTGCCCGGATTGTCTTTGTCCAGAAACGCTCTGGGCATGTTAGGGCATGTTACTCCCCTCCTCAAAAATCTCCAGTGGCTACCAATCAATCAATCAATCATATTTATTGAGCGCTTACTGTGTGCAGAGCACTGTACTAAGCGCTTGGGAAGTACGAGTTGGCAACATATAGAGACAGTCCCTCAATCAATCTGCACATCAGGCAGAAACTCCTCACCCTGGGCTTCAAGGCTCTCCATCACCTCGCCCTCTCCTACCTCACCTCCCTTCTCTCCTTCTACAGCTCACCCCGCACCCTCCGCTCCTCTGCAGCTACTCTCCTCACCGTACCTCGTTCTCGCCTGTCCCGCCATAGACCCCCGGCCCACGTCATCCCCCGGGCTTGGAATGCCCTCCGTCTGCCCATCCGCCAGGCTAGCTCTCTTCCTCCCTTCAAGGCCCAACTGAGAGCTCACCTCCTCCAGGAGGCCTTCCCAGACTGAGCCCCTTCCTTCCTCTCCCCCTCGCCCCCCTCTCCATCCCCCCATCTTACCTCCTTCCCTTCCCCACAGCACCTTATATATGTACATATGTTTGTACATATTTATTACTCTATTTATTTTTTATTTATTTTACTTGTACATATCTAGTCTATTTATTTCATTTTGTTAGTATGTTTGGTTTTGTTCTCCGTCTCCCCCTTTTAGACTGTGAGCCCACTGTTGGGTAGGGGACTGTCTCTATATGTTGCCAACCTGTACTTCCAAGCAGCTTAGTACTAGTGCTCTGCACACAGTAAGCTGCTCAATAATACGATTGATTGATTGATAGTCCCAAGTATCGATTTTTTACACAGGCTCATACGGATGGACAGCAAATGCAGTGTGGTCCAGTGGGAAAGCCATGGTCCCTGAATGTCTGAGGGTTCTAATCTCAGCTTTGTCACTTGTCTGCTGAGTGACCTTGCAGAAGTCACTTTCACGTCTCTGTGCCTCAATCTTATCCATCTGTAAAACTGGGATTAAAATTTACTTTCTCCTTCTTAGCCTGTAGACCTCATGTGGGACAAGGGACTCTGTCCACCTTGGGATAGTTGTATTTACCCCCAGTGGTTAGAACAGTGCTTGGTAAATATGAAGTACATAACAAATACTGTAATTATTATGGATCATCATTATTATTATTATAATTAAGGAATGCACATGAATTTAGCAATATGGTGCAACTCTGCCTACCTACTTGCTCACTGAAATCCAAGTCCCTGCAGGAACCTGATTGACAGGAGTGAGACACGATTGTAATAAAATAATAATAATAATGTTGGTATTTGTTAACCACTTGTCTATGTGCCAAGCACTGTTTATAAATGCTGGGGTAGATATAAGGTATCACGTGGGCTTACAGCCTTCATCCCCATTTTATAGATGAGGCAACTGAGGCACAGAAAAGTTAAGTGACTTGCCCAAGGTCACAGCTGACAAGTGGCAGAGCCGCGATTAAAACTCATGACTTCTGACTCCCAAGCCCGTGCTCTTTTCACTAAGCCACGCTGGTGTTGCACAAGCCAATAGCACCATGATCATGTCCTCTGCACGAGGTTCTTTGCCTGAATTCCCTCCACCACAAGGTTCATCTGGTGTTTTCTGATGGGAGACTCCATCCTCAGAAGGCCACAAATGTTTAGTTTCTTCCAGTTCGTTCCAGACATCCGTGTAATTGCCAGTGGTATCCTTCCATGAACCTTTCCTTTTCTCTTTACTTCTGGGTGCCATTTCTCCCCTCTAGGTTATAGGGACCCCTTTCCTGTTCTCCAGCAGATCTGCAAAATAATGAGAAGTGGCTGTATGGTAACAAGAGTCAATAGGGGAGAAGAGGGCGTGCTATTAGGCTGATGTGGTAAATACTACCACCAGATTTTTAGAAAGATATTCTATATTCTTATTTCTTCCCTACTCTAGTTTAGCATTCCAATTTTACAGCTCAAGCAGGACTTCCCTGATGTAGTGTTCCATTTGGTCTTTTTTTAAGAGAGAGAAGGAAAATAACCCATGAATGACCTTTGTTATTTTTTATCAGCTTTCCCTTCCTGTCAACCATGGGGTTGATATTTTCTTGGCCTTGTTTTTGCCAAATATAGATGAATACTTAAAGACATGAGTTCATATAACTTTGCTCGTGGCATGCTTTTTGCCTTGAGCTTTTCTAATTTTGTAAATTCCTGAGCCTCCTCTTTGGTTCTCTTTAATGATCTTGCTTAATTCCCATGCTTAGTAGCTAGTTCCTTTGCCTTCTGTGTAGTGGTTAGTATAGGTTTCTGGGTTTGGTCAACTTGATATCCTGTAACCAACTTTCCTATGATATAGTTTGTTCTTTTTCTAAAATGTCCATTTGAAGAACAACCAGCTTTCTTGGACCTGATTTTTTCTATCATATCCTCCCTACTAGTGTCCTATATCTGTTAAATTTGCTTTCCTCTAAGTTATTTATTTCATTGTGGATTTTTTTTTCCTTCCTAACAGGTTATCTTATACTTATTTCCAGCAAAGTGTCTATTCACTTTCAGTTCTCAACAAATTCCTCCCTTTTCTTAAAATGGAATCAAATATGTCCTGGTTTGGTGCTCTTACACTTTATTCTAGGAAAGTGTTTTCAGTGGAAACTAAAAATTTCCGTGATGATTTTTGGCTTGATGAACTGCTTTACTGCATCCTCCTCCTCCTCCTCCTCCTCCTTCTTTCCCTCTTCCTCCTCTTCTCTCTCCTTCTTCTCCTCACTGTCCCTCCTTGTCTTTCTTCTCCTCCTCTTTTCCCTTTCCTGTTCTTCAAGCCCTTAGTACAGTCTCTACACACTGTAAGCACTCAATAAATACTATTGATTGATTAATTCTCCTTCTCCTCTCTCTCCTCCTCCTCTTCCTCCTCCTTTTCTCTTTTCCTTCCTCTTCCCTTCCTCTTTCTCCACCTCTTCTGCCTCCTCCACAACCTCCACCCAACATCCTATCATGTCCCTATCGTGTGTAGAACCTAAAACTGTGGTAAAAGAATGTATGTACCCTGATAACTTAGTGAAGGAGGTATTAAAATTGATATTATTGAACCTCTAAACAATCTTGGTCATCATGACGTTGTAAAGGAAGATACATCAGAGAGTGATTTATTTTGTCAGAGCAAGTTTTTCCATTCTCCAAATAAAGTTGAAATGATTTTCGTTCAATAAATAACTTCTTTGAGATTTAAATAAAGCCAAAAGCTTTTAGAAGCTTAGGAAAGAGGGTCCCTAACCAAATTCAGTTATTCCATTCTACTTGCAAAATTTTTATTATCTTCACTTTATCACCTGTGTCTAATTAAAGTCATAAAGTCACAAAAGAGAGGGGCTTTTAAAAACTCATAGCAAAGAGGATTAATTAAAATTTTCATTTTCGTGGTTTTGAATGTCATTATATTCAGCAATAAGGATAATATTCCATGAACTATATCCAAAATAGCAAAGATAGAAAAACATTTGTGAGTGATTCATTTCTCAAGTGAGCTCTGTGGACCTTTCTGACCTTACTGCTGAGTCACATTTTTATTGAGTCAGGTTCTCATAGCCCTGGAAGGAACCTCACAAAATCATAGAATCAAACCCCCTACCTCCAAACTTTGTTACTCCCAAGACAGGCAGGGTTGGGTATCTTATTGCCAAGAATAGCAGTTTCATTTCTTGCTCAAAGTCTGTCTAATGCCAAATACCCCTCACTATCAAGTAATTGTTCCCTACGATGGATCAAGCATCTCTGACTGCAATTGAAAGACTTATTCTTCAATTCTGAAGTCAGTGGTCAAGGACATAATACTTATGATAACTTTTCATGAATCTGGGCCCAGCTATCAACAATTTGTTACCTTCTCTTCTCCAAACTAATAGTTTGATTTCCCCTTTCAATTCTCTATTTAGCTAAACCCTTTAATCATCTCTCTAGCTCTTCTGCTGATTCTTCATATATTTATTCATCTCTTAAAATGGAAAGGTCAGCTCTGGGCATGGAACTTTACTGAAGTCCACACTAGGGTCTATTTATTGGGTCTAGTGTTTTCTGCCTCTTGTATAATAATAATAATGATGATAATAGCAGTTTTTGTAAGTGCTTACTTAACCACACTATACTAAACTCTGGGGTAGATTCCAGATTATAGGTCAGACACAGTCCCTGTGCCACACTGGGCTCACATTCTAAGTTGGCTCTCCCTCCCTCTCTCCTGAGGCACAGGAAAGTTAAGTGTCCTGCCCAAGGTCACACAGCAAGCAAGTAGCAGAGCTAGGATTATAACCCAGGTCCTCTGATTCCCAGGTCTGTGCTCTTTCCACTAAGCCACTGCTACTGCTAGTGTCACTGCTTTCCATGTTATTCTCCACAAATCCATTTCTGTAGCCTATGGGCACCTGGGCTCTAATCCGAGCTCTGCCACAGGTCTGCTGTGTGACCTTAGGCAAGTCACTTAAATTTTCTGGGCCTTAGGCATCTCATCTGTAAAATGCAGATTAAGAATGTGAGCCCCTTGAGGGACAGGTACGGTGTCCAACTTCATTAACTTGTATCTACCCTAGCACTTAAAACAGTACTTGGCACACAGTGAATGCTTAACAAATACCATTATCATTATTATTACTATTACTTTTGGCCATCCTTAGGAAGGTAGTTATAATGTTGCCAGTGTTTGTCTTGTTTCAATTGATGGTCATTAAATCATTACATTTAAATTGGCAATTCATGAATGTACACATCCACATATATATATGTAGTACACTTCTAGCACACAGAAAAAATGTGGAATTATTTTCTCTAGAAACCCAAAGTACCTACTGAAATGCTTTGCCTATTTATCATCACCATCTTACCTAATCAGACTGTACTACACCATACTGGGCAGCCAAATTAGTTTCGAGGCTGCCAGAGCCCAGATTTGCTATTATTGTCCAGTATAGACATCTTACTATTGACTTCCTGAGCTTTTCCTCATTTTATTGTGCAGTACCTTATTTCCTGGATGGTGTTGAACTTAATCCTCTTTGAAAGTACAATTCTTGAATGTGTTCAAATCATTTTGAGGTCTAGTTTTAATTCCCAGAATATCAGAAACTCTGTATCATTCAGGGTCTCCTGTAATAATAATAATAATAGCAATAATTGTGGTATTTATTTAGTCCTTTCTATGTGTGAAGTGTAGTACTAAGCGTTGGGATAGATACAAGATAATCAGGTCCCACAGAGGCCCCACAGTCTAAGTAGGAGGTAGAATATATATTGAATCCCCATTTTGCAGATGAAGTAACTGAGGCACAGAGAAGTGAAAGTGACTTGCCCAAGGTCACACATCAGGCAAGTGGCAGTGGCAGGATTAGGACTGTGGTGCTGTTCCACTAGCCAATGCTGCTTCTCATTCACCTATGAGTGTATGGGTCTCATTATCCAAGCTGTTAATATAAACTTCAGTCTACCCTAGACACTCGGTGTCAATCCTAATGGGGTCCCAGTAAATACGGAGACGTTGATCTCTGTCTTCTGACAATATCCCTTTTATCACCTGCACTCCTACCTAAGGACAATTTAATCCACACCCTTTCTTTCCATGTCACACTAAAGGTTGAAGATATCATTTTTCAGGATCTTGTGGCAAGGGAAGCATTCTACTCCCCAACACAAAGAAATGGGTCCAAACTCAGCTGGGCTGCAAACCTGGGCCAATTAAACATGCTGTTTACTGTTTACAGCACAAGTTTTCTGTTTGGTCAGAACGTGAGATTTCCAAATACCACAGGGAGCAGAGCGATGAGCTCACAATTATGGGTTTATTTAAACAGTTCCATTATCTCAGCTGTGAAACCAGGCTTCCTGACTCTCCTACTGGCTAGAGGTGGTGGTTACCATTTGCCTGATTCCTAAAGAAATTATTTCTCGCATTTTGGCTATTGGCTGTTCTCTCCTCCCCACACAAGGCCTCTGGTATACAGGACAGTTTTCCATCTTCCCATTCAGTGAATGAGAAGCACCATCAAGTGGAACCCAATTTTTCCTCTCATTCATAAAGACGGTGGGACACCAAATAATAGTAATAATAATAATGGTATGTGTTAAACCCTTACTATGTGCCAAACACTGTTCTAAGTGATGGGGTAGTTACAAGGTAATCAGGTTGTTCCAAAGGGGATCACTGTCTTAATCCCCATTTATACAGCTAAGGTAACTGAGTCACAGAGAAGTTAAGTGACATGGCCAAAGTCACACAGCTGACAAGTGGTAGAGCGGGATTAGAACCCACGACCTCTGACTCCCAAGCCCCTGCTTTTTCCACTAAGCCTCGCTGCTTAAACTGTATATTCCTGCTGAGATTCAGGTGAGCTACTCTGCGGTGGGGGTTGGGGGAGAACCCCAGCTCTGCCACTTGTCTGCTGTGTGATCTTGGGCAAATCACTTAACTTCTCTTTGTTTCAGTTACCTCATCTGTATAATGGGGATGAAGACTGTGATCCCCATATGAAACATTGACAGTGTCCAACCTGATTAGCTTGTACCTACCCCAGTGCTTAGTTCATAGTCTGACACATAGTAAGAAATTAACAAATACCATTTTCTTAAAAAAGGAAATGAGGAGTGATCCTCTGAGGACAAAGTGTTTACCCAGAATCCCTTTGGGAATGAAGGGGATAATTACCTGGGACCGACAGTGGGCTCACTGGGCTCATGAAGGCTGATTGAACAGCACTCCTTCCTTGGGGCTCCTGTTTGCTTAAAAATAACCTTCGCAGTACTGGAGAGGGCAGGGCCTGCAATGGGATGGGACTAGCTTCCTGCTCTAGGTTAAGAGTTGTTCTGAGGGGCTTGATGGGTGGGCTGCCATCTCATTTACACTCAAAGGAAGGCATTCTTTAAACTAGTGGGGAACGCACATTAAGGAGGTGAACTTGTTTGTCCCTGGAAGGGGGTAAGGAGAAGTGCTCCACCTTCTTCAACAAATTATTCAGTCAGTTCATTCAATCGTATTTATTGAGCACATACTGTGTGCAGAGCACTGTACTAAGCCCTTGGAAAGTACTATTCAGCAATAACGAGAGATGATCCCTTTCCACACCGGGCTTACAATATTGTGTGCAGAGCACTGTACTTGAAATTGAGAGTACAATATAACAGACACACTCCCTGCCCACAAATAGCAAAAAAAAATACAGATAATAAGAGGCAACCAGCTCTAAGGATATGTACAGTTAGGGGTTGGGGTGAATATCAGACTACTTAAATGCTTTGGGCCCAAGTATATAAATTGATGCAATGGGGAGGGAGAATAAGGTGGCAATCAGGGAAGTCTTCCTCTAGAGAAGGGATTTCTGGTAAGGCTTTGAAAATTGGAGGGGAGGGCGGGGGGCTGCCGATTTTGAAGGGAGAGGGAATCCTATGGAGGAAGGAGGATATGAAGCAAGGGGTCAATGACATTAATTAATTAATTAATTAATAAGCATGGTATTTGTTAAACACTTACTATGTGCCAAGCACTGTTCTAAGCTCTGAGGTAGATATATGGTAATCAGATTGTCCCACATGGGACATGAGAAGGCAAGATTAGATTTCAGTGCTCAGCTCTGTGTTTTAGGTACTCTTGAGCCTGGTGTGCCCTAATGAGGAAATTTTCTCTAGAGCAACTCTTGTCATTATGTGGACAATCTGTGCTGTTTCTTCCAGCAGGACTGTGGTTAGGAGAACAAAACCAAGAAGTACGTTTCCTAAGCAGACCAGTAGCTAAATATTTGAACAATACTTTGTAAATCTACTTTACAAAATGAAGGGGGGTCCTTAATGATTTCACAGCGAGCCACGACTTTCTAGGGATCCATTAACCAATGGTGTTTACTGAGCGTTTGCTCCATATCGCTCTACTAAGCTCGTGGGAGAGTACAATACAATACAGTGCAAAGATGGATGGGCTCTTTATAACGTTCCCTTCTTATAAATTGCCTTTCTTATTGATTTTCTGAGTGTCCTTACTTAAAGGAGCCATAGAAAGAGCCAATTCGTATGTTTGCTCTCATTTACTTGAACCTCTTCTTGTGTTTTGCAACATGGGTTTGTTACCTTTTCTGTTTCACAGCCACTCTCAGCACAGACCATTTCTAAACGTTTCAGTGGATGGTTGTAAATTAAATAATAGAAAACTGAGAAGGGGGAGAAGGAAATACTGATAAGGAGGGGATAACTTTGAGAGGACAATTTTGGATGGTCATGCCTTAAGGGGAAGAATATAATCTAATGGAAAGAGCCCAGACCTGAGAGTCAGAGGACCTGGGTTCTACTCATGGTTCCATCACTTACCACCTGTGTGACCTTGAGCAAGTCTCTTAATTTCTCTGTGCCTCAGTTTCCTTAACTTAAAATAGGGATTCACAATCCATTCTCTCTCCTTCTTAGATTGGGCCACCTTTTGGGACAGGGACTGTATCTGACCTGACTCCCTTGTATCTACTCTAGTACTTAGAACTGTTTTTGACAATTGCTATTTAAAAAAATTACAGTGATAATTGAGAGATTGAAACAGGAAAGAGAAAATTCCAGGTGATTGTGAGACAAGAAGGGATTTGATTAGTTTCTATTGTCATCTGGGTTACATCTACACAGAGCCCAACCAACAGCTTTCTTTCATTGGGGAGGAATATTGGGAAGGAAAGACATTGGTCTGGGTATGGGAGGTGATATATTAAATAAATGGTATTTGCTCTCATTATATGGTAAGCTCCTTGAGGGCAGGGATTATGTATTTTGCTTTATGTTCACCTAATTGCTTAGTAGAGTTATTGGAAAAATTATATGCAAATTGGCTTCCTCTATTTAGTCTTCAACAACTTAAGAGGCTTAGTAATGAAACTGCAACATTGACCAGGCTAGGAGTTTGGACCCAATTCCATTTCTTTTTCTCGGGCAATATTCCACTGACATAGAGGAAGGAAAAACAAATGGAGAAGAGATGAAAGGCAGCTCAAATTTTCCCTATCCTAGGGCAGGCCAGCTGCTGGAATGCAAAAAAGATAAATCAATTGACAAAATTTAAGAGTTGGAAGGGATCTTGATCAATTTTCTGGTCTTGGTCCCTGCTTCTAGATTGGTGAGTAGTTTTGTCCCTATTACTTAGATGGCTTTCTAGTTTTTGCTTCAATATCTCAAGAAAAGAAGATGACCATATAGTCTATTTCCTCTTCCCCCTCATCCCATCTTGGAAACTTAATTCTTCTCATTCCAGTTTGTTTCTTGTGCCTCATTTTCACCTCTATCACTGCCAACCCCTTTCTCACAACCTCACTTCTGGCCTGGAACTCCCTTCCCCTTAGCATTTAAGCATACCACTAATCTCCTTATCATCAAAACCCTTCCTATCTCCTTCTATGACTTCCTCTATGATTAATCACTTAAATCATCTCCACAACTCCAGCAAATCTGCTTTACCTAAGCACTTGGGAAACACTATATTTATATACCTATCTTTACTGTCTATACTTTCTCCTACCTGTACTTTATTTTAGTGTTTGTTTCACCATCTGGATATAATCTCCTTGAGGCTAGGGATAGGAGAGAATGCCTACCCTAATGCATTCTCCCAAATGCTTAGTATAGTGCTGTGCAAAGAGTAAGCACTCAATCAATACTACTAATCAATTGTATTTATTGAACACTTACTGTGTGCAGAGCACTGTACTGCACAACAGTATAACAGACACATTCCCTGTCGACAATCAATCGTATTTATTGAGCGCTTACTGTGTGCAGAGCACTGTACTAAGCGCTTGGGAAGTACAAGTTGGCAACATATAGAGACAGTCTCTACACAACGGTGGGCTCACAGTCTAAAAGTGGTCTCACAGTCTAAAAATAAACTTACAGTAAACGGACAATAAACTTACTACTGACTGATTGATCTTTCCTGCTCTAAGGCCAATTTCCCCTTTTTTATTTTCATGGCATTTGTTAAATCCTTGCTATCTATCCAGGGTAGAGACAAGATAATGCATTCCTTCATTCAATCGTATTCATTGAGCGCTTACTGTGTGCAGAGCACTGTACTAAGCGCTTGGGAAATGCAAGTCAGCAACATATAGAGACAGTCCCTACCCAACAACAGGCTCACAGTCTAGAAGGGGGAGACAGACAACAAAACAAAACATGTAGACCGGTGTCAGAATCGTCAGAACAAATAAAATTAAAGCATATTTTGTTAATATGCACATTATTAACAAAAAATGGAATAGCAAATATGTACAAATAAAATAGAGTAATAAATCTGTACAAATATATATATAAGTGCTGTGGAGAGGGGAAGGAGGTAGGGAGGGGGTTGCAGAGGAGGAAACGGAAAAGGGGGCTCAGTCTGTGAAGGCCTCCTGGAGGAGCTGAGCTCTCAGTAGGGCTTTGAAGGGAGGAAAAGAGCTAGCTTGGCAGATGTATGGAGGAAGAGCATTCCAGGCTAGGGGAAGGACGTGGGCAGGGGGTCGATGGTGGGACAGGCAAGAACGAGGTACAGTGAAGAGATTAGCAGCAGAGGATCAGAGGGTGCAGGCTGGGCTGTAGAAGGAGAGAAGAGAGGTGAGGTAGGAGATGGTGAGGTGATGGAGAGCCTTGAAGCCTAGAGTGAGGAGTTTTTGCTTGATTCTATGTTGACAGGCAGCCACTGGAGATTTTTGAGGAGGGGACTAACATGACCAGAGCATTTCTGCACAAAGATGATCCGGACAGCAACGTGAAGTATAGACTGCAGTGAGCAGAAACAGGAGGATGGGAGATCAGAGAGGAGGCTGATGCAGTAATCCAGTCAGGATAGGATGAGAGATTGAATCAGCAAGGTAGAGGTTTGGATGGAAAGGAAAGGGCGGTTGTTGGCGATGTTGTGGAGGTGAGACTAGCTGGTTTTGGTGATGGATTGGAGGTATGGGGTGAATAGGAGAGCGAGGTGAAGGGTGACTCCAAGGTTGTTGGACTGTAAGACAGGAAGGATGGTAGTGTCGTCTACAGTGATGGAAAACTCAGGGAGAAGGCAGGGTTTGGGAGGGAAGATAAGGAGTTCAGTCTTGGACGTATTGAGTTTTAGATGGCAGATAGAGATCCAGATGGACATGTCCTGAAGGCAGAAGGAGACACGAGCCTGGAGGGAAGGAGAGGGAGCAGGGGCAGAGTTGTATATTTGGGTGTCATCAGCGTAGAGTTGATAGTTGAAGCCGTGGGAGCAAACAAATTCACCAAGGGAGTGAGTGTAGATAGAGAACAGAAGGGGACCAAGAACTGACCCTTGAGGAACTCCTACAGTAAGGGGATGGGAAGGGGAGGAGGAGCCCGCAAAGGAGACTGAGAATGAAGGCCCATAGAGACAAGAGGAGAACCAGTAGAGGACAGAGTCTGTGGAGCCAAGGTTGGATAGCATGATGAGGAGAAGCGGGTGATTCACAGTGTCTAAGGCAGCTGAGAGTTCGAGGAGGATCAGGATAGAGTAGGAGCCATTGGACTTGGCAAGAAGGAGGTCATTGGTGACTTTTGAGAGGGCAGTTTCGGTGGAGTGTAGGGGATGGAAGCCAGATTGGAGGGGGGTTGAGGGGAGAGTTGGCGTTGAGGAATTCGAGACAGCGATGTAGATGACACATTCTAGGTGTTTGGAAAGGAATGGTAGGAGGGAGATAGGGCAATAACTAGAAGGGGAGGTGGGGTCAAGAAAGGGTTTTTTTAGGATGGGGGAGACGTGGGTATGTTCGAAGGCAGAGGGGAAGGAATGAGTGGAGAGTGAGCAGTTGAAGATGGAAGTAAAGGAGGGTAGGAGGGAGAGAGATTTCATAAAATGAGAGGGAATGGGGTCTGAAGCACAGGTGGATGGAATAGCACTCGAGAGGAGTCAAGATAATCAGTTCGGACATAATCCATGTCCCACATGGGACTCACAGTCGCCGTCCCCGTTTTGCAGATAAGGTAACTGAGACACTGAGAAGTTAAGTGAGTCCCCCAAGGTCACACAGCAGACAAGTGGCAGAAGCAGAATTAGGATCCAAGTCCTTCTGAATCCCAAGCCTGTGTTCTATTTATTAGGCCAACTGCTTTTGTATACTTGTTAGTCCCTCTGAGATCATGGCAAACAGCTGATCAGCATCCTTCTCCTGGAATCCTGCAAGCATTTGCCAACAGTTAATATGCCTTAGCATTCTTTTCTACAGGTGAAGCAACCTAATTCCTTGAACCATTTTTCACAGCATTTCATCATCATCATCATCAATTGTATTTATTGAGCACTTACTGTGTGCAGAGCACTGTACTAAGCGCTTGAGAAGTACAAGTTGGCAACATATAGAGACAGTCCCTACCCAACAGTTGGCTCACAGTCTAAAAGGTGGAGACAGAAAACAAAACCAAACATAAACATACATACATAACCAAACATAACCAAACATAAATGGAAAGCATTTGTTTTCCAAATGGTCGTTGAGCCTTTCCATTTTCTCAACCTCTTTTTTCTTTAAGTTCAATGATCAAAAATGGACAAAGAGCTTTCTCAAGGGTCTTACTAATTTAGTGTAGCTAGGAAGGGTTACTCCCCAACTCAAGCACATCATAGCCCTAGAACCGCATTCCAATACCATTTTGACTTTTCAAGTAGTAATGAGACCCACAAGTAGCCCTACTAAAATGATATTTCCTCCTGGAAGTCTCATTTTCCATTCTCTTCACCCTCCCTTCTGTGTTGGTTATACATTTGTGTTTTTACCCTGTAAGCACTTTGATACTCACCCCATCCCCAAAGCCCTTATGTATGTATAATAATAATAATAATAATAATAATAATAATAATAATAATAATAATAATAACAATAATAATGTGCCAGGCACTGTACTAAGCACTGGGGATATACAAGCAAATAGAGTTGGACACAGTTCCTGTTACACGTGGGGCTCAAGTCTCAATCTCCATTTTACAGATGAGGTTACTGAGGCACAGAGAAGTGAAGTGACTTACTGAAGGTCAAATGTGTATCCCTATACTGTGCTGTTTCCCTGAAATGTAATTTGTTTTAACGTCTGTCTGTAGGGTTAAGGTGGAGTCTTCCAACTCCATTGTTATTGAACTCCCCCTAAGCACTTAGTGCGGTAAGTGCTCAGTCAATAGTAATGATTGATTGACTATAAGCACTATATTGGTGCCTCACATTTGTTGCTTTGTTATTCCCTCTGGATCTTTTACTTTTGTACTTCATGCTAGACAATAAGCCCATTGTAGACAGGGAAATCATTTACCAACTCTGTTATATTGTACTACCTAAGCCCTTGCACAGTAAGTGCTCAATAAATATGATTGAATGAATGAATGAATACTTGCCCCTTACCAGTGTTTTATCCTTCTATTTTTTGTGGTGCTTTGCTTTCATTTCTAAATGTATTACCTTGGACTGTTCCAATCCATTTTTTTTTCCTACTGACTCACTTTATCAATTTATCGAGGTTTTACTTTTTTCCAGTTTCCAGCACATTAGTGAGTCCACCCAGCTGGATGTCACCTGCAAATTTAACAAATGTGTTCTCTATCCCTACAGGCCATCCATGAAGTTTTTTTGTAGTTCCCAATAACTTAGTATAGTGCTCTGCACTCAGTAAGCGCTCAGTAAATACGATTGAATGAATGAATAAATGAAATAATGAAGGAGGACTTTATGGACTATAACATTTAGGGAGCATGGTAGAGTATCAGTATAGGGAGAAGTGAGAAACAAGCCACGGTGAGAGATAACTAGAAAGGGTTCATTCATTCATTCAATCGTATTTATTTAGTATTTATTGCTGGCAAAGCACTATGCTAAGTGCTTGGGAGGGTACCATACAACAACAAACAGGGAGCAACATTCCCTGCCAATAACGAAAGGGTTTGGTGGTGAAGAGAAAGAGCAAGAAGATATCTGGGAAGAAGGGTGGCTAAATATGTTGATCATTTGCCCCTCTGATAAACAGAACACTAGAAGTCACTTATGAAGAGGTGTATGCTCTTTGTGGTCAGGGAATGTGTCTGCCAACTCTGTTGTATTGTTCTCACCAAAGCGCTCAACAAAGTGCTCTGCACTTAGTAAGTGCTCAATAAATACCATTGATGATGGTGATGGTGATAAGGTCAATAAGTGGGTTGAGGGAGAGGGCGATTACAGGAGTGCAAAGGCCCCAGGGAGAGAGTTAATAAGTGAGAAGTAGAGGGGAATGCCTTCTGAAGAAGATTCTGAAGAGGCAAATTGGAAAAATGGGAAAACTGCTGGAGAAAACTGAGTTGCTCAAGCCCCTAACAGGTAAGGGAGTTAGGAAAAGGCAAAAGATCAAACTTGTTCAAGCAATTAAAGAATTCAAGGAAGGTATAAATGAAGAAAAAGATGCATATAACTGTTGCTGAGCTACAAAACCCCAATCTTTTGTCATTACAAAGTCAACATCTCTAGTAACACCCTGTGCACTCACCTATGGAATGGAGTTTATGGCAGTTACAAACAATGTTACAGAATTTGTTTTTCTAGGGTTTTCTCAAAATAAGGAGGTGCAGAAAGTATGTTTTCTTGTATTTCTGCTCTTGTATACAGCTCCTGGGAAATCTTCTCAATGTAGTAACTGTTAATGTCAGTATAAATCTTGACTCACACATGTATTATTTACTCAGCTATCTGTCCTTTGTGGAGAACTGTTACTTTTCTACAACTGCTCTGAACTAATTCTAGACTTAGGCGTTGAAAAGAAAGAGATTTCCCTGAATGGCTGCATGACTCAGCTATTCTTCATTTATTTCTTTGGTGGGACCGAGATTTTCCTCCTCACCGTGATTGCCTATGATCCCTATGTTGCCATCTGTAAGCCCCTGCACTACACCTCTTTCATGAGCCGACGTGTGTGCGGCCTTCAGATTGGGATGGCCTGGATGGGTGGCTTCTTGCATTCGGTGGCTCAAATTATCCTGGTATTCTGCTTACCCTTCTGTGGACCCAATGTGATTTTCCACTATTTTGGTGACCTGCTCCCTCTGTTGAAACTTGCCTGCAAGGACACTTTTGTTAACGGCTTGCTGATTGTGGCTAATGGTGGGATGCTGTCTGTGGTCAGCTTCCTGGTATTGATTGTTTCATATGTTATTATCTTACTCCACTTAAGACACGAGGTTCTAGAGGACATCGCAGAGCCCTCTCGACTTGTGGCTCCCATATAACGGTGGCGATCTTGTTTTTTGGACCTTGCATCTTCATCTACATGCTGCCCTCCACCACGTTTTTTGTCGACAAGATGGTGGCTGTTTTCTACACTGTCAACACCCCCCTGTTGAACCCGATCATTTACTCTTCAAGAAATACCAAAATGAAAAATACTTTGAGGAGACTATGGGTCATAGAAATGAAAGGAGGAGAAAAGGAAAGAGAATATGGGAAGAAGATTGGTGATTTCTGATTAAACATCCAAGGGAAAAGGAATTTTATGGGCTGCTTGTGTGGTTAAGGGAGAGATCATATGCATATAAGCAAATGAGTATGAGAGTGCAGGTGCGTTTGTGTGTATATGTATGTGTGTGTGTGTGTGTGTGTGACAGAGACAGAGAAAACGTTCACTTTTCTTCCTTACCTCCACTTTCTCAGCCTCTTCTTCACCCTTTCTTACTTCCTCTACTCTTCAGTTTACCCTTTACCTTTCCCTCTCTTTCTACATTTCCTTTATCACCTCTCTCCACCTCTCTTCCTTTCTCTCTTCTTCACCCCCTTTCTCTTTCTTCCCCCGTTCTCAATTTTTCTCTCCCTCTCTTAATCTTGGATCATTATGCCTGCCCCCATAGAAACCCTGCCTACCAATTCCCTACTTGCAGGATATTTTTAAAGGCAGTTCTATTCACCGATATCATTTCTTTTCTTTGTTTTAAGAAAAATTTATTAGGCTGTTAAGAGTTTTTTAAGGATTTGCTAGGATGGCAGCATTTGTACTAAATCTTTTCCCTTTGAGCACTTGCTATTCACCCCAGGCTCAGCCCTCAGCCCCACATCAGCTATGTACATATCTTCAATTTAGTCTTCAATGTCTGTCTCCTCCCCTAGACTGTAGACTCATTGTGGGAAGGGAACATGACTACAAGTCTGTTGAAGTATATTCTCCCAAGCATTTAGTGCAGTGTTTTGCACACAGCAGTCAATAAATACCATTGATTGATTGGTCTGCTGTAGAAAGATTCATTTACTAGGGAAGGAATTCAGACTTCTTGCAAACCACAGTGGGGTAGAGTCTCGCCACCAAGAGGTAAGACTGGAAAAGTGGGGAAGGGCTATGGAGACAGAAGGGCACCGAGGGATTGACAGAGAAGAGGCAGAGAGAGGCAAAGAGTTTGGGGACAGGGAAAGGGAGGCTTATTTAATATCAGTCTGGCGCAGCTGGTGGCTCCCAACGACCCTGATGTCAGATTTAAGTGATCCCGAAAACCCACATCACCAGAGGACTCCTCTCATCCCGCCATAAAGAGGCCATCTAGAACCATCTCTAGAGGACAGTTCCAACAGCTCCTTTCCTAGCCAGAGCTTTTCTAGCTCCAGGATCTCAAATCTTTCCAGCATTATTTGCTGGACAACCTTTTCTTTTCCAGGATTACAGGCACTCCTGAAAGAAGAGGATGGTTTAAGATTGCGTTGACCATTTCTGGGACACTTTGAAGACACTAAATATAATGGAGGGTCTTTTCCCAGAGCAAAAAAAAAATAAAGAAAAAAAGAGAAATCAATTGGTCTTCAGAAATAAGCGAGCCAACAATTCACAGGCCTTGGGTTAAAATTAAACTGATGAACAAAACAGGCTGTACACATTGAACACTGTAACAATCCTCTGCACACAGTAAGCGTTCACTGAATACAACTGATTGATCATGGAGTCCCCTCAGATGCTGATGCAGTATCCAAGACGATCCCCCCATATCCTTCAACCTGTGCTGGGAGTTTGGATCTTCACTCATCTAGAACCGTCATTCCCATGGTGGGAGTCCTGTACTGTATTCCTCCTTCTTCCCTCGGTTCCTCTTTTTTAATCTTGAGTTTTCTCAATTGTGATCTGTTGAAGACAGAGAATGGGTGTTTTACTTCTCAGATACTCTCCCAATTTCTTAGAACGGTGCTTCACACTCAGGAAGTGCTTGATAAATACCAATCATTGGTTGAATGGGTTAGAAAATTCTCTATGATGATGTTATGATTTTGTCACTACTGCAGAGCTACACTGGAAGATAAAAGTACCAGAGATTTTCCCTTTGACACTGACATTGAGAGATTCATCCAATACTCCTGGGCTAATGAGAGATATGGTGGCACAGATAAATGAAATCCACAGATAATCCACAAATAACCCCAAACTACACTTTATATGAAACAGTTTCAAACCCTTCTCTTATTAATCACTTTATCAGTCTCAATATGTTGCCAACTCGTACTTCCCAAGCACTTAGTACAGTGCTCTGCACACAGTAAGTGCTCAATAAATACGATTGAATGAATGAACAGGAGCTGCTAATAAAAGCAAAAATGGCTGTTTTGTATTTCACTTCCCTTTCTCTTTTCTGCTCATTTTTAGATTAGGGTTAATCAGCTTCTAAACGACCACATTTAATACTGTTTTTAATTTCTCCTAGGCCAAATTATTCCTATTGGCGTCCAATACTCTAAGGAGTTCAATTTCTAGCTTTTTTAAAAGATATTTTGGGAAGTCACTTTAGGGCATCGCCTATGTATGCTATGTTAGGGTCAGAGAAGGGGAAAGTTTTCCAGGGACCAGATTGGATTATATATTTAAAGGCTCTGGGAGGCTCTGATGGTGTAGTATTTCGACTAGGAACACTCTGGAACCATTTTCCCTGTGTTCTAGTGAATCAGCTTCTACTAACCAGAATTGGTCTGTGCTTGGCTCTAGCTTGGTCCACTTGGAGATTGGTCTTGTAGCTCTAGCAATCAATCTTGAAGACCCTGGGCTTTTTTCATAGTACAAAATGAGCCTGCATTCAAATTTTTGCCCTAAATCCAATCCTTTAGCCCTAAGAACCAAGTCCAGGAAGATTATTAGAAGAGGTGGATCAAATCACATAGCATCCAAGAAACCTTTAATATCTTCACAGCTGAGTTTTTTTTAATAACAGTAAGAATATCAACAAAATGTGATTGTTCTTTTTTGTCCTAGCAAAAATAAAATAAAATCACATTGCCTATCTGACTATAATTGTTATAATGAAATTGGATTTTCTTTTTTTTTTTAGTTAAATTTGTCATTTGGTAGTGGTGGAAAATTTGATATTTGACAGTGATAATAATAATGATATGGTATTTGTTAAGTACTTATTATGTGCCAAGCACTGTTCAAAGCACTGGATATTTTCTTTTGTTCAGGATTAAAAACATGCAAATCAATCCTGATTCTGGTTTTCTTCTTTATACTCTTTTGTTTTACATTTCTGTGGCAAATGTTTTTAAGAACCATTCGCTACTTGAGTAACTCCCAGACCATAGATAGATTACATGGAATCACGGGAAAAGATTACAAAGAGCATCTTAATTTGTGAAAGTATAAAATAAATTACTTATAGAACATTCATATAAAATGCCTGCTAAATTAATGATCAAAGATTTTAATATAGAGATGAAAGAAAAGTCTATTTGATTTTTGAAAAGTTGAATGGTTTATGGTAATAATACCATCATTGCTGTAGTTTTAATCTTTTTAATTATGCTAGTTGATTTTCTCTGACAGAATCTTTTTCTCATGGTGCCAGTGGTTGGTAGGTAGGTGTGCAAATTCACCCCGATTTGTCAGAATTCAGCAGTGAACATTTTAAATTAAACCAATCACCACATCTTTATTATACACTTTCATATTCATGGTATAAAATTATGATCTATGACTTTTGATTGAAAAGGAATAATTTGATGTCAATTGCCAGAAAATAGAAAAGTTCAATATTTTTTAATGGTATTTTTTTAATATTTTAAAAATATTTTTTTAATATTTTTAAATATTTTTTAGGCCCTTACTGTGTGCCAGGCACTGTACTAAGCGCTGGGGTAGATACAAACTAATCAGGTTGGATATATTCCATGTGCCACATAGAACTCACATTCTTAATCCCCACTTCACAAATGAGGTAACTGAAGCCCAGAGAAGTGAGGTGACTTGCCCAAGGTGACACAGCAGACAAGTGGTGGAGCCAAGATTAGAATCCAGGTCCTGGATTCACTCCCAGGCCTGTGCTCTATTCGCCGGGCCTTGCCTCTGATTAGATTCCAACTTGATGGCACTGAAAGAAAGAACTGAGGAACTAAGGAGTGTAGAATAAAGACATTTTAGTAACGTTTACAAATGCAGTGGGGTAAATCAAGGAAATTCTCTGTCCTTAGCAATTCCACACAGCCCTGTCGATTCCATCTTCTTCCAATTCCTGAAGTTGTTCTTTTCTCTGATTGAAGTATTCTCAGTGTTATGGTGGAAAACACATTCCAGGTATGGACTCTGGGAAATCTCTCTTGTTCTTATTGTGTGTTTGCTGTCTATTAACTTTCGCCAACAATGTTTCAGTCATGCCTAGAAGGGCTTGGTGCATCAAAGCATTCATTCTACAAGTTGGATTCAGAAGCATATTTATTAGAAACAATCCAACAGAGAAAGGTATGGTCCTCTTAAGGCAGTGCGCATTCTGTGGTTCTAGGAAATACATTATTTGATTTGAAAGGTCTTTTGGATGGTGCTGGAATATTCTGTACAAGCTTAAAATGGAATGGGAAATCTGCCAGCCTCCTCAAATTGACAATAGAGAGAAGATTATAATATCTCACTAACTTTTGCTTTTTAAATCTAGTTGAACCCTGGTTCTCACCTCTCTCCCACTTGTATAAATGGATGTTAACCAATCAATATCATATGGGTAGGTGACACATTTTATTTTTTTATATCTGTGAAAAAGATCATTTTGGCTGAATTTTACAAATCTGCAGGGTGAAAAGATCTGGGGAAATGACAGATGAAAGAAATTGTATATTAAAGGTGCAATAACTGTGGTATTTGTTAAGTGCTCACTGTGTTCCAAACACTGCACTGCAGCACTGGGGTAGATACAAGAAAATCAGGTCCCACAAGGGGCTCACAGTCTAAGTAGCAGCTAGAATAGACATTGAATCCCCATTTTGCAGGTGAGGGATCTGAGGTACAGATAATTTAAATGACTTGCCCAAGGTCATGAAGCAGGCGAGTGGCACAGCCAGTATTAGAACCCAAGACCTCTGAATCCTAGGCCAGTGCTCTTTAAATTAGGCCATGCTGCTTCTTTGGGGAAAGTTCTGTAAGGGCGAGGTCAGGCTTCAGTGGATATCAGGACCAACATGGTTATTACATGTACTCTTAACCTGGAAATGGAGGGGACTTTGTCGTTAAAGGTTTTTGATATTCTGTAATCAATCAATCCCCCTCTCAGGGTCGCACATGGAGATTTTCCAGTACTCTACTAGTCTTGACTACTGGAGGGAGAGTCAAGTAGAGGCCTGTCCATTCCATCCCATACCATTCCATTACATTACATTCCTAGCTTGGGCAGTGGCTAGCTAGTGGAAGGCAATCTGCTACAAGTCAAAACTCACCTGTGCTGGGCAGCAGTAGCATGGTACAGAGTCAAGGGCAGAGACTCAAATTTACTGCATGGAAGAGGGCATTGGTAAACCACTTATGTATTTTTACCAAGAAAACTCTGTGGACACACTCCCAGAACGATTGCAGATGGAGGTGGGGCATTCTGGGACAGATGTGTCCATGGCATCTCTTTGGGGCAGAAATGACTCGACAGCATAAGACAAGATAAACCAATCAATCAATATATGATATTTATTGTGTGTTAACCATGTGCAGAGCACTGTATTAAACCTTGGAAGGGTAAAGTATGGTAGAGTTGGTAGACATGTTCCCTGTAGCAAACAGAACTTGTGAAAAACCTAAGTGTTGGAATACATTTTGGGGAGGAGATCGGGGTGTGTTTGCCTGGTCAACAAACTGCAAGCTCACTGTGGGCAGGGAATGTATTTTTTATATTGTTATATTGTACTCCCCCAAGTACTTAGTGCTCCGTGCACAGTAAGTGCTCAATAAATATGACTGATTGATTGATGTAAATATCCTTATTTCTCTTGTCTGTAATCTATTTTAATGTCTATTCCACCTACAGGGGATAAGTTCCTTTTAAAAAAATGTTTTAATGGTATTTGCTAAGTGCTTGTCAACCACGAGGAGACACCATAACCAGGAAGAGGATCCAAGGTGGCAGCTCCCAATCATATTTATTCAATCGTATTTATTGAGCGCTTACTGTATACAGAGCACGGTACTAAGCACTTAGCACTGTACTAAGTGCTTAACACTGTATTAAGCGTTTAACATTATAACCTTCTGACCCAGCACGGGGCAAAAACCTCGGTTGAGCCGGGGCTGGGAACAAAAAGGCTCAGCACTGTACTAAGTGCTGGGATAGATACAAACTAATCACATTGGACACATTCCATTTCCCACAAGAGGCTTACAGTCTTAATCCCCATTTCACAGAAGGTGTAACTGAGGCATAGAGACGTAAATTGACTTGCCAAGGCCACACAATAGACAAGTGGTAGAATGGGGATTAGAACCCAGGTACTTCTGTAAGATCTGTTTAGACTGTAACCTCTCTCTAGACTGAAAGCTCATTGTGGGCAGGGAATGTATCTACCAACTCTATTATATTATACTCTCCCAAGCACTTAGTACAGTGTTCTGTCCACAGTAAGAGATCAATAAACATCATTGATTGATTGATTGCTTCCCAGGCCCCTGCTCTATCCACTAGTTCATGGTGCTTCTCTTGTGGGCAGCAGTCATGTCTGCCAATTCACTTGTATTGTATTCACTTGTATTGTACCCTCCTGAGCGTTTAGTACAGTGCTCTCCAAATAGTAAGTGATCAGCAAATACCATTGATTAATTGTTGTTCATACCCTCCTTCTGTCCAACTCCCATGCTGGAGCTCCAAGAGGATAGATCATAGGGCATAGAATCAGAGAAAACATTCCAGAGACCATGGGGAACTCTTCATATCAGAGGAATTCCCAGAGAGAATGTTTTTGAAAAAAAAATGCGTTTTGACTGAATTTTCTCCCTTCTTAGTTATTTCTTATTCGGTTTTGCTGCAGATGCATTTCCCCTCTGCTCAACCCAACCAAAGTGAACATATGGAGAAGAGAAACAATGTGACGGAATTTATTTTCTTGGGAATTTTGCAGAACCAGGTGTTGCGGAGAATTGGGTTTGCCCTCTTCTATACGGTATCATTGTTAGAAAATCTCTTCATAATGATAACCATCAACATCAGCCTCTGCCTCGCCTCCCCATATACTTCTTCCTCAGCTACCTCTCCTTTCTTCATGTCTGCTATTCTACCACCACCACCCCAAAGATGATGGCTGACCTATCTGTCAAGAGAAAAGCCATCTCCTTCAGCTGCTGTATGACCCAGCTGTTCGCTGTGCACTTCTTTGAATGCACGGACATCTTCCTCCTCACAATGATAGCCTACAACTGGTGCGTGGCCATCTGTCGACCTTCGCGCTACCCTACCATCATGAGCTGGTGGGTGTGTCAAGTCATGGTGACCACCCTCTGGGGCTGTGTGTTTCTAAACTCCATCGTTCAGACCCTCCTCACCATCCAGCTTCCCTTCTGCCTCCCCAACATGCTAGATCACTACTTCTGCAATGTGCATCCCTTGCTGAAACTTGCCTGCACTGACACCTCTGTAGTGGGCCTGGTGGTGGTGGCCAACAGAGGGATGATCTCTCTGGTGGTCTTCTTCATCCTGGTGATCTTCTATGTCATCATCTTGTTCACCTTGAGGACCTAGTCACCTGAGGCGAGGCGGAAAGTGCTCTTGACCTGTGGGGCTTACATGCCATAGTCTTCCTATTCTTTGGCCCTTATCTCTTCATGTAGATTCGTCCCTCTCACACCCTAGCAGTGGATAAGATGGTCACTTCATTTAACACCATTATACCTCTGATACTGAATCCCCTCATCTACATCCTGAGGAATGACGCCGAGGTGAAAAGCTCTATAAGGGAATTGTGGAGGTGAAGGCTGTCCTCGGGAGGAAAATTAACACTGTGGTCAGCGTGGGGTTTCCACATCATCAGTGCTATTTGCCAAGTGCTTACTGTGAGCGAAGCACTGTAGCCGAGTGGCCTAGTGGAATCAGAAAGACCTGGATTCTGATCCTGGCCTCGCCACTTGTCTTCTGTTTGACCTGGGGCAAATCACTTCACTTCTCTGTGCCTCAGGTGCCTCATATAATAATAATAATAATAATGGTATTTCTTAAGCACTTACTATGTGTGAAGCACTGTTCTAAGCGCTGAGGAGAATATAAGGAAATCTGGTTATCCCATGTGGGGCTCACAGTCTTAATCCCCATTTTACAAATGAGGTAACTGAGGCACAGAGCAGTTACATGGCTTGCCCAAGGTCACAGCTGACAAGTGGTGGAGCTGGGATTCGAACCCATGACCTCTGACTCCCAAGCTCGTGCTCTTTCCACTAAGCCATGCTGCTTCCCATATGTAAAATAGGGCTCGAGATTGTGAACCCCGTATGGGACTGGGCCTGTGCTCAGCTCAACCTGATTAGATTGTATCTACCTCAGCCCTTAAAACAGTGCTTGACACATAGTAAGCACTTAACAAATGCTGTCATCATGATCATTATTATTACAAAGTGCTTGGGAGAGTACAGTACAATAAAGTTGGTAGACATGTTCCCTGCCCACAACAAGTTTACAGTTTAGAGATGAGTTTGGATGTAATTGGTAGATTATGTTAATAGGATCTAAGAAGACTTTTCTCTGTAGGCATTTTGGTGACAGTAACAAAAATTGGGACTTAATGTTGACTGTGAGGACCAATTTCAAGCCTATATGAAACCTAATTCATTGTTTTCTTGTGAAATGGCAGAGTTTGTGTTTCTGGTGGGTGAAAACAAGCTTGTTGTGGGCAAGGTATGTGGCTACTGACCCTGTTATGTTGTAGTCTCCCAAGCACTTTTGAACAGTGTTGGGCACTCAGTAAGCAATTAATAAATATAACTGATAGGGCCTGAAGTAGGAATTAGTGCTTTATGAATGAACATTCTGCCATCCCCCTGAGTTCAATCAATCAGTCAATCAATTAATGGTATTGACTGAGTGCTTACTGTGTCCAGAGCACACAGCGCAAGTTAGGGAGAGCCAGGGAGAGACTTGGATGTTGGGAGGTGGGGTTATGTTGGGGAAGCCGGCAGATTGAGAAATCTTATTAGTTCAGTCTTTCACTGATTCTCTGCCTCTTCTTCCCCTGACTCTCTATGGCCTCCTCTCCCACCATCCAGTGTGTTGCTGCCCCTGCCACCACAAATCCTTCCCCCCACCACACCTATCTCCTCAATTGCTGAAGCCCTTGAAGTGGTTTGCTGGTATTTCCATCGTTTCTCAAAAACATGTAAATTGCCCTTATGAGTGATGACAAACATAATTATGTTTGTCCTGTTGTAGCATCTGTGTCCAGAGATGGCAGAAACACTTTCCATTTCTTCAATTTCTTGCCTGGTAATTTTGGGGTGGGAGCAGAGTAGAGCAAGGTGAGGGGGCCAACGGGGCCCTTGGCTTGTGTGCAGAGGAAAAAGTAGCCCTAGAAGAGCCCTAATACCTACAGCCTCCCTGCCCCTCTCTTTACCCCACCTTTCACTCCAGATCACCTTAAATCAAGCAATCAATTGTATTTATTGATGGCTTACTGAGAGCACTGTGCTAAGCTCTTGGGAAAGTACAATATAACAGGGTCAGTAGACACATTCCCTGCCCACGATGACTTCCACTGCATAAGCGGACGGGGCAAACGGAGGGTTTGAACTTTGATTCAGCAGCCCATCTCCCACAGCTGGGCCAAAGCTCACTGGGTCAGATCACTGGATGGCAATGTCGGGATTGCCATCACCAGGGACTTTCCACCATTTGCTGGGCTCCTGGGCTGCCCTGACTCCTGCCACAACGGCCCACCTTGTGTTTGTTAGCAGCAGGAATCCCACTAACCCCAGTGGTCCCAGTAGCAGCAGTAGCAGCAACAGCAGCAGCAATCAGGCACCTGAAGGTCTGGCCTAGGGCCAGAGCTATGCTGGTGGTCTGGTCTCCAGACTAGCTGCTGCCCAAACGTTTTCCCTAATTGGGCCAGACCTGTGTGTGGAAGGCTGCCCCAACCTCCCATTACTCTCCACCTTTGCTGTAATTTCACTTTGAGTCATCTTTAGTAATTTCGTGACAGAAAGAAGTAACAATTTACATAGGTAGCTGACACAGACCCTAAAATTTTTCTGGTTTATTTAATGTTATTTGTTAAGCATTTACTAGCCCAGGAACTGTGCTAAGTGCTGAGGTAGAATCATAATGATGGTATTTGCTAAGTGCTTACTATGTGCCAAACACTGTCCTAAGCACTGAACAAGCTAATCAGAAAAGCAGCGTGGCTCAATGGAAAGAGCACGGGCTTTGGAGTCAGAGGTCATGGGTTCTAATCCTGCCTCCACCACTTGTCAAATGTGTGACTTTGGGCAAGTCACTTAACTTCTATGTGCCTCAGTTACCTCATCTGTGAAATGGGGATTAAGACTGTGAGCCCCATGTGGGACAACCTGATTACCTTTTATCCCCCCCAGTGCTTAGAACAGTGCTTGGCACATAGTAAACACTTAACAAATGCCATCATCATTATTATTATTATTAATCATAGAGGACATAGTTCATGTCCCACATAGGACTTACAGTCTGAACCCTCATTTTATTGATGAAGTAATTGAGGCACAGAGATATTAATTTGCCCAAGGTCTCACAGCAGACAAGTGGTGGAGTTGGAGTTAGCCAGGCCCTTCTGACTGCCAGACTCTTGCTGTATGCACTAGGCCATGCTGCTTCTCACTTACCCCATCATTCTGGAGTCCCAAACCTATGCCCCTTAACTCAGACACACATCATCATCTCAGCTCTCAGGGTAAGTACAAGTAGTAGTAATAGATAAGGAGCTTATCATTTCTACATTTTTCCCTACTCTCCAGTAGTAAATATTTTCATGTTTTTCTCTCGCATTGGAGTGTAAGTTTCTTGTAGTTGGGAAATATATATCATTTTGTTATTGGGTACTTCTCAAGTACAATACACTCCACCAAGTGGAAGTCAATAAATATTACTACCTCTATATCCATACACACACTCATACAAAATCACAGAGGATTAACTACGTATTACAACCAACATCATTAGAATTGATTAGAGTAGAATAATAATGGCAGGAGAAGTTAAGTGAAACACTAGCCCTCACCTTCCACTCCTCTGCCACTAACCTCTTCACTCTTGCCTGTCCTGCCATCAAATCCTGGCCCACATCCTTCCCCTGGCCTGGAATGCCCTCCCTCCACACATCTGCCAAACTATCTCTCTTCCTCCCTTCAAAGCCCTAACTGAGACTTCACCTCTTCCAGGAGACCCTTCCAGACTGAGCCCCCTTTTTTCTCTCCTCCTTCCCATCCCCCTGCCCTACCTCCTTCCCCTCCCCACAGCATTTGTATATATTTGTACATATTTATTACTCCATTTATTTTACTTGTACATACTTACTATTCTATTTATTTTGTTAATGATGTCGATATAGCTATAATGCTATTTGTTCCGAAGATTTTGACACCTGCCTACATGTTCTATTTTGTTGTCTGTCTCCCCCATTTTGTTGTCTGTCTGTGAGCCTGTTGTTGGGTAGGGACCATCTCTATATGTTACCGACTTGTACTTCCCAAGAGTTTAGTACAGAGCTCTGCACACAGTTAGTGCTCAATAAATACGATTGAATGAATTAATTAATTGGTGTCAAAAGTTTGAACTAAGTGGTTCTGTTTAGGGAGTAGAGACTGCACCTGTTCCACCTACCAATCATCTCACAATGCTTGTCAGAGAGAGACTATGGATGACTCAGTGCAAACCACCACCACTATGGTAAAAGCAACTCACACCCATGATCTGTTGGTAGTTCAGATTCACCTCTTCACCCTTGACCATTGGTGTTCGAGCAATGTTCAAATGAATGGAAAGGGGCCAGAAAAATTTCACTCCTGGGACAAAATGTGCAAGAGATTCTCTCTCATGGATGTAGTTGCAACTTAATTGCTGAATGCAGACCTGTGTATTTACTAGATGTCTGGGGACCCTACCATAGATGTGAAAGTCGTCGTCCCCACCCTTAAGGAGTTTAGTGTAAAATGGGAGAGAGATTAGATATGAATTAATGGAACTTTCCACTGCCGAGAGCAAGATAATATGTCTAAATAAAAGACATAAGTGAATAAATGAGCCGATGGATTCAGGATCGCTGGTGCGATGGTGTGATTGGGAGGGATTTTCTGCTTGTCCAGATTTTCTCCTCCATCCCCATGAAAAGAGTCTGGGGTGGGAATTCCTAGTCAATGATAATCACCATGGTACAGGTAAGGACAACTACACCCAGCCATCACTTGACAGAAATCAGTTTCTGAATTTCTATGTCTTTATTAGTTTTTTTGGGGGGGGCCTGCATGACATGAGTTGGAACGTGCATATTTGTCTGAGGGAATGTGTATGTTAGCGTGGCTAATTGACTGACTGGTGCTTGTCCCTCTAAGATCTACACTGGCCCACTCACCTGGGAGTCTTACTGGTGTGGGCCAGTAAGACCAGTGTTGACCTCAGAGGGAGAAGAAGCAGATGAGGCCGTTTTTCCAGAGGACACGAGGGAGAAGGAAGGCCAGCCACTCACTCACCCTGCTTCAGGGTTATTTCCCCCCAAAGGTGATTACCGAGGGGCCCAAGAGGCGCACCCTGTATGTTAGCACTTGGGAAGAGCTCAGTGTATGGCAGAGAGCAATGTGACTTAATGGAAGGAGCATGGGCCTGTGAGTTGAGAGCTGGATTCTAATACCAGTTCCATGATTTGCCTGCTGTGTGAGTTTTGGCAAGTCATTTAACTTCTTTGTTATCCCCATAAGTGCTCTGTACATAGTAAGTGCTCAATAAATACCATGATTGATTGATCTGGAAAATGGGGATAAAATACCTGTTCTTTCTTTCCCTTAAACTGTGAGCCCCATGTGGGGTAGGGACCCTGTCCAACCTGATTATCTTGTATCTTGTACAGTGCTTGACATATAGTAAGGGGATAAAGATATTACTATTATTAATATTATTATTATTATTATTATTATTATTATTATTATTATTATTATTATTATTATTATTATTATAGAGATGGAACAGGAGGCATGCTGGTGAGACAGCTGCTGAAAGAAAAGGGCCCAAGAGGATATGCACTGCCTCGGTAAAGTGGAAGAGTGAGCAATTTCACTTTTCATTCATTCAGTTGTATTTATTGAGCGCTTACTGTGTGCAAAGCACTGTACTAAGCGCTTGGGAAGTACAAGTCAGCAGCATAGTAGTAGGAGGAGTAATAGTAGTAGTAATAGCAATAGTATTTATTAAACAACTACTATGTGTAGAGCTCTGTACTAAGCACTGGGGGAAAAATGCACAAGTGAGAGTTAGACTGTTGATTTCAATCTTTACTGTAAGTCTGTTATGGGCCAAGAACTTGTCTGCTAATTCCTTTGCATTGTACTCTCTCGAGTGCTCTGTACATGGTAAGTGCTCAATGAATAGCATCGATTCAGTGGTTCCATGCATGGATGGATCGATCCTGGATCTAGCATATCCAAGCAGGAAATGCAGGCCTTGAATTCCTCTGACTGTGCTACCTTTGGGAAGTGAATCAGTAATTAATAATAATTATGATGTTAAGCACTTAGTATGTGTCAAGCACTGTTCTAAACGCTGGGGTAGATACAAGTTAATCTGTTCAGGTCAACCAGGTCATTTTTTATGGTGTTTGTTAAGCATTTACTATGTACCAGGTACTGTACTAAAGTACTGGGGTAGATACAAACTAATCAGGTTGGGCACAGTCCCTTTTCCACATGGGACTCACAATCTTAATCCCCATTTTACAGATGAGGCCCAGAGAAGTGAAATGCCTTATCCAAGGTCATACAGAAGACACATGGCAGAGCAGGATTAGAACCCAGGTCCTTCTGACTCCCAGGCATGTGCTGTATCCATTAGGCCATGCTGTTTCTCACTTCCTCTGTCTTCCCCATCATTTGGAGAAGGCGAACCTGGCTCCCCTCAACACTGACTCCCCAGTAAAGAGCGACCCCATGACCAGGGTTGGGCAACCTCCACCTCATGGGCTACAAATCCATGGGATGCAATCTGCTGTGTGGAGGGCTCAATGATGAGATTTCTTGGGATTGTTGATGATCAGCATGATGTCACCGAGGGGCAGGGTTAGAGGATGCTTTCTATCCCCCTCTCTGGAAAAGAATAAAGAGCATAGTGCACCACCAGGTACTGGGGCATCAGAAGGACCTGGGTTCTAATCCCAGCTCGGACCCACATCTGCTGTGTGATTTTGGGCAAGTCACTTCACTTCTCTTTGCCTCTTTTGCCTCAGCTGTAAAATGGGGATGAAGATTATGAGCCTCATGAGGGAGAGAGACTGTGTCCAACCTGATTTTTTTGTAGCCACTCCAATGCTTAGAATAGTGCCTGGAGCATAGTAAGCACTTAACAAATGTCACAATTATTACTATCAATTATTATTATGGGGAGACACTTTGGATGACATTTGAGTCACCAGCAGTGCAGGTGACTCAAGGATCTTGTCATTGGTCCTTATTTCTGAGATCCTTAAACCCCTTTTGGCTGATGCATTTCCAGATGAGTTTTAAGTTTAATGGCTGTCTCACTTTCCTCTTTTCAATCAGAAGCAACATGGCCTAGTGGAAAGAGCAGGGGCCAGGCAGTCAGAGGACCTGGGTTATAATCCCAGCTCTGCCAAATGGTTGCTGTGTGCCTTGGGCAAGTCACTTAACTTCTTTGTGCCTCAGTTCTCCTTTTCTTCCTTCTACTTAGACTGTGAGCCCCTTGTGGGACAGGGACTGTGTCCAGCCCAATTCACTTTTATCTACTCCAGCACTTAGAACAGTGTTTGACACATAGTAAGCACTTAACAATACCATAAAAGCTCACATAATAATAACGATAATAATGAAAATAATGATAAATTAACCACTTATTATGTGACAAGCTCTGTAATAGGTACTGGGGTAGAGACAATGCAATCACATTATCCCAGTCACATCACAACATCATTCAATCACAGTCACTCACATCACTTCTTTCATTCATTCATTCATTCATTCATTCATTCATTCGTATTTGTTGAGTGCTTACTGTGTGCAAAATACTGTACTAAATGCTTGGGAGACTACAATATAACAGGAAACAGACACATTCCCTGCCCGCAATGAGTTTACAGCCACCTGCACTGACCCTTAGAAACTTCCAAATTCACATTGATGATTCTTCTGACTCCCTGACCTCTTGTTTCTGCTTGTTGCCCAACTCTGATGAATCCCAACGCTATCCCAGCAACCTTAGCCACACATTCAGGGGCTTCTAATTGCCCGATGCCATACAAATTTTGCTGTCCTAAACTCCATCCCTTCCCTCTCCATCTCTGCATTACTCCTTCTGCTCATAATCTCTTAACCAGCCACCTCAACCACATCTCTCCCTCCTCAAGACCTTCTTCCCCTCCACTGAGACCTTTGATCTCCAGATTTACTCTCATGGACAACCTGAAAACTACCCTTTCTCTGGTGGCCACTAATGGCCCTCGTGAATGCTGGACAAAGATACCCAAAAGATGTCACATCCCTTATGCACTTCAATGTAATCATGTCCTTTGTACCATTTTGAGGAATTTTGTCCATGGTCACTTGAATCTAGAATATTTATCCTGGGGAAAGGGGAACCCCTAACCTATCCATTTCATCTGGAGATGTTTCATTCCCCGCTGAGGTCCTTCAAAACCCTGGTGTCGCTTCTGAGCTGCAGAATTCAATGGCAGAAGCCGGGATAGAGAGGCGAGTTGCTTAACATACAAACAGGGACCCAGAGGCTTCTGGAATTGTATCTGGAAGACACACCACCTGGAAACCTGATGGATCAAAACTGGACCTCTGGTCACCCTACAACTTTTTCCAGGACATGTTCTGAGATTTACTACTGTATCAGCAGAGGTGTGAGGATAGGATGGACCTCCTTTGTGAACTTCATCTTTGCACCACCTCCTTGTAGGTGTTTATCCACAGTAAAGAATCCTATTCATCATGCTGGCTTGTTCACCTCTAAATGCCTCTAGTTCATTCATTCTTTCAATCGTATTTATTGAGTGCTTACTGTGTGCAAAACACTGTACTAAGCGCTTGGGAAGTACAAATTGGCAACAACTTGTTGTTGTGACACTGAACAGTGTCAGTGACAGTGACAGTGTCAATGTAGTGAAACTGAAACCCTGGCAGACTCAAGTTCGGGAAGGTGATAAATTCATTGGGGGACTGAATTAACTTTGGGTCCCACTGGGAACATTTCAGTGATGTAAACCCATATGTTGGCCTTCTGACTCCCAGGCTCATGCTGTATTTGTTTATCAATCTGAAAAGTCAGATTGATTCAGAGAAGTGGTTTGCAATCATTTGCACTTCCATTCTTGGGTGTGAAACTGTAGGGTACAGTCACAGATGTGCTGCATCTCCTGAATAATTATCTCTAGGACTTGCAATGCTTTTCAAAGTCTGTAGAGATGGAAGAGTTTCCCGAGGAGTGGAAGCATGTTCAAAGTCTTGCATCCAGATTTCTTGGTACATCCTATAGCATGACTGCAGAAATTCACTGAATAAATGTTATGATTTGCAGATGTGCAGTGTCACTTCTGATAAATGCTGAGTCCTAGTATTAGATTCCAAAAATGAATCTGATATTGAAAAAAATTTCACAAGTGGCGATAATTATATGAAACAAGGGAATAGGGAGAGCTCAAAAGTTTATTCACTGCAGAATTTCAAAATGTTTCTCATCCCTTGATTACCTGTACAGTCCTGACAAGCACCCCGACCTGGAGTGATCTTCTCATTATGGAGAAAAAGATATAATTTGCTGTAGGAATGAATAAATTTTTTAAAAAAAACCTTTCACCTTGCAAAAAGGACTAAATCTTTCAACCATTTTGGGGAACCCGATCAGTATGTAGTTACATATAAATTAACACAGTAATTCTGAATGTTATCCAACCCCAAACACAGCTGGTTTTATTTGAAGACCTTTGACATAATCTGTGGCTAAATATGTTGCATTATTTGCGCCCTTTGCCCCCAGACGACCTGGTGGTTCAGCAAAGATAAATTGCTTGGGAAGGGGGTGCCATGTGGTTCACTGCTGGGCTGACCTTTGACACCTGGTGGTCTTGCTTCTACTTTAAAATGGAGGGTGTCAGTAAGTCTGCATACCTAACCCATGATGGTTTTCCCTCCTTGATCCCTAGATAATGATAATAATAATAATGATAATAATAAAAATAATAGTTATTATTATTATTATTATTATTTTATTATGCACTTACTATGTGCCAGGCACTGTACTTAGCACTGGGATGGAAACCAGCAAATTGAGTTGGACCAGGCCCCGACCTATGTGGGACTCACAGGCTCAATCTTCATTTTACAGATGACATAACTGAGGCACAGAGAAGGTAAGTGACTTGCCCAAGGCCACACAGCAGGCACGTGGAGGAGCTGGGATTAGAACTCAATACCTTCTAGCTCTCGGGCTTGGGTTCTACCCACTTTGCTATATCTATCTAGCTGCACGCAGTTCAGTCGTTGGTCACTGCCTTTGGGTATGTTTGAAGAAAGGATGCTGACACATCATGGTCTAGTGGAAAGAACACAGGCCCGGAAATCAGAGGACTTGGGTTCTAATCCCGACTCTGCCGTTTGTTTTATGTGTGACCTTGGGCAAACCACTTATCTTATCTGTGCCTCAGTTACTGCACCTGTAAAATGGGGTAAGAGTGTGAGCCCCATGTGGAACAGGGACCTTATCCAACCTGATTAACTTGTATCTACCACAGCATTTAGAACAGTGCTTAGTACATAGTAAGCACTTAACATGTACCATACTAACAATTATTATTATTATCTTGTGTTTAGCCCAGTGCTTATTAAAGTGCTTGGCACACAGTAAACACCTTCTAGACTGTGAGCCCATTGTTGGTGGGGATTGTCTCTGTTGCTGAATTATACTTTCCAAGCGCTTAGTACAGTTCTCTGCACACAGTGAGAGCTCAGTAAATATGAATGAATGAATGAATGAATGAATGAACAAATACCACAATTGCTATTATTATCCTAAAGACTGGGCATTGTTAAATGCAAGGCTGGAGGCTAGAGAGGTTGAGGTTTTGGTGTCTGCCCTATCTCACTGCTCTATTTGCTCTACAATCCAGCCAGTACTGGATCTGGTGGGAACCTCAGCTACAGCTGCTCAATGCCCTTCAATCATATTCATTGAGCACTTACTGTGTGCAAAGCACTGGACTAAGTGCTTGGGAGAGTAATAATAATAATAATAATAATAATAATAATGGTATTTACTAAGCACTTACTATGTGCCAAACACTGTTCTAAGTGCCGGAGTAGAAACAAGGTAATCAGGTCGTCCCACATAGGGCTCACAGTCTTAACCCCCGTTTTACAGATGAGGGAAGTGAGGCACAGGGAAGTTAACTGACTTGCCCAAGGTCACAGAAAAGACAAGTGGAGGAGCTGCAATTAGAACCCATGACCTCTGACCCCCAAGCCTGAGCTTTTTCCCCTGAGCCACACTGCTTTTCAATAACAGAGTTAGTAGACATATTCCCAGACCACGAGGCCTTACCTTCAGTTGAAGAGATTTTGGTTGAGCCTTGATAGAATTGTAGTCTTGTTTCATGCATTTTGTGCAAGGATAATAATAATGTTAATAATAATAATAATATTTGTAAAATACCTACTTTGTGCCAAGCACTGTTCTAAGAGCTGGGGGTAGATACAAGGTAATAGCGTTTGACACAGTTCTTGTCTCACATGGGGCCCATCAAGCAAGATTAGCATACATTGAGGGGCAGCATGGCCTAGTGGAAATAATAATAATAAAAATTATGGTATTTGTTAATCAATCAATCGTATTTATTGAGTGCTTACTGTGTGCAGAGCACTGTACTAAGCGCTTGGGAAGTACAAGTTGGCAACATATAGACACGGTCCCTACCCAACAGTGGGCTCAATGCTTACTTACTATGCTTAATTAATTATTTAATTACTTAATTACTTAAATGCTTACTATGTGCCAGGCACGATTCTAAGCACTGGAAGAGCACCAGCCTGGGAGTCAGAGGATCTGGGTTCTAATTCCAGCTCTACCACGTGCCTGCTGTGTGACCTTGGGCAAGTTGTTTAACTTTTCTGTGCCTCAGTTACCTCATTTGTAAAATGGACATTAAATACCTGTTCTCTCCCCGACTTGGATTGTGAATGCTTTGTGGAATAAAGGACTTTGTCTGTCCTGACTATCTTGTACGTTCCCTAGGGCTTAGAACAGTTCTTGACACATATTAAACAATTATCATTATTGCTTTATGATTAAAGGAGTGTCCACCGGGGGTCAGAGACAAGTTTGACTCCCTCGATTAGGCTTCAATGGAGCATTTGAGCTAGAATACAGCAGGACAGACTAATCTAATGCTCCATGGACAAGTAGCTCATATAAATTTGAGATCAATCGCATTTACTGAGCACTTACTGTGCGCAGAGCACTGTACTAAGCGCTTGGGAAGTACAAGTTGGCAACATATAGAGACAGTCCCTACCCAACAGTGAGTTCACAGTCTAAAAGGGGGAGACAGAGAACAAAACCAAACATACTAACAAAATAAAATAAATAGAATAGATACGTAAAAGTAAAATAAATAAATGAATAAATAAATAAATAAATAAATAAATAGCGTAATAAATATGTACAAACATATATACATATATACAGGTGCTGTGGGGAAGGGAAGGAGGTAAGATGGGGGATGTCAGTAGTGAATATGTTCATTATCTTTGTGTTTTCTTGGAAGGAAAAGTGACTCTCATCTGTGTGCTCACTGTCTTCCTAGACTCAACGAAGAATGAAAACAGCGTGACAGAATTCATTGCTTTGGGACTTACACAGAATCCAGGGATGCAGAAAATAATATTTACCGTGTTGTTAGCCATCTACAGTGTTACTGTGATCGGCAACCTGCTTATCGTGACAACCATTACCAGCAGCAAGTCTCTGGGCTCTCCAATGCACTTTTTTCTTGCTCATTTGCCTTTCATAGATATGATTTATTCTCATTCCTCAGCCCCCAAACTGATTGCAAACTCCATCCGGGAGAAGAACACCATCTCCTTTGAAGGGTGCAGGACCCAGATCTTAGGAGGTCCTCCTCAAAGTGATGGCCTAAAATCACTGCGTGGCCATTCATAAGCCTCTGCACTACCCGACCATCATCAATAGGTGATTATGGAGGCTGCTGGTGGGGGTCGTCTGGATGGGGGGGATTCTTCACGCAATGATCCAGATTCTCTTCATAATGAGGTTACCATTCTGTAGCCCCAATGTGATCAATCACTTCATGTGTGATCTGTACAATTTGCTGAAACTCACCTGCAGTGACACCCAAACCCTTGGTCTCTTCATAGCTGCCAACAGTGGGTTGATGCGCCTGTTCAATTTCATTCTGTTGATGCTTTCCTACCTCATCATCTTATGCTCCCTGAAAACTCACAGCTTGGAAGGCAGATTGCTGAGCCCTCTCCACCTGCATCACCCACATCACTGTCGCTGTCTTATGGTTTATTCCCTGTATATTTGTGCATATGCGACCCTTGACCGCTTTGCCTATAGATGAAAACATGGCTGTGTTTTAAACCATGGTAGCCCCTATGCTAAACCCCCTAATCTACACTCTGAGAAATGTAGAGGTGAAGAATGCCATGAGGAAACTATGGAGAAGGAAAGTGTCAAACCACAAGATAAATGGTCCAAAATGAAACTCATGTTCACACAAATAAGAGAAGCAGCTGACTTTCTAAGAGAATATTCACCAGGAGACATATGGCCGTTGGGGTTTGTGGTCAGAAACTTTAATTGTGAATTCTCTTTCCTTATTTAGAAACCTCTCCAGATTTCCAGATTTTAGGTGCTTCTTTCCCATCTCCTTCCAGCCATTTGTAGTGTGTTTTCTTAGCTTTCTACAGGGAATAATAATAATAATTCTGGTATTTGTTAAGTGCTTACTGTGTGCCAGGCCCTTTACTAAGCGCTAGGGTGGATTCAAGCAAATTGGGTAGGACACAGTCTTTGTCCAAATGGGGCTCACAGTCTCAGTCCCCATTTTACAGATGAGGAAACTGAGGCACAGAAAAGTGAAGTGACTTGTCCAAGGTTACAGAGCAGACAGGTAGCAGAGCTCGGATTAGAACCCACTACCTTCTGATTCATAGGTCTGTGCTCAATCCACTACACCATGCTGCTTCTCAACCCACCTGCGGCTAGAGTTTGGGGTCTGTTTCCTGGATGAACACTACTATCTACTCTAATTTACCAAAAAAACACCCAAAGTCCCCGCAAGCAGTAGCATTATTCATAGTGTCTTTGTCCTAGTGTTCTATTAGACCAGTTATGTCTGGCTATAATCAGTGAAGGGTATCTCTGACCAGAGGGATAATATAATAATTTAATGCCCAAGATAGTGCACAGAGAATATGTTCGTGCCTCTTTGTTTACAGCATTGCTTAAGCGCTTACTATGTGCCAAGCACTGTCCTAAGCGCTGGAGTAGATAGAAGGTAATCAGGTTGTCCCACATGGGGTTCACACTCTTAATCCCCATTTTAAAGATGAGGTAACAGAGGCACAGAGACGTTAAGTGACTTGCCTAAGGTCATATAGCACACAAGTGGTGTAGCCAGCATTAGAACCCACATCCTCTGACTCCCAAGCCCCTGCTCTTTCCACTAAGGGCTCCCAGGCCCATGCTCTATCTACTAAGCCACATTGGTTGTTGTGAGCAGGGACTGTCTCTCTTTATTGCTGAATTGTACTTTCCAAGCACTTAATACAGTGCACTGCTCACAGTAAGCACTCAATAAATACGATTGAATGAATGAGTGCTTCGCTAAACTGTAGAACTTCAGCTCTATGGGAGGGCATTGTCGATCGGCAGGGCTGTGTTGGACACGTGCCAAGAGCGTGCCCTTTGAGGCTCCTGCTGGGGTCATCTGTCAATTTTGCCAGATGCAGTCGCTACAATGAAATATGCCATCATTTGGAGACAATAAATTTTGAAGCAGTTGATTCGTTTAATTTGTGTAATCAAGCCATAACAAAGAAGCCTCCTTTCAGGAATGATGAGGCATAGGGCTCGACCTCGAGACTTTAGTGCATAGAACCAGCACACTGAAATTGGTTCGAAGGTGGGTGGCTTTGCACAGTGGCACTCGCCCTCTCTCATCCTGGGTTCTTCGCAGTAAGTTTCATAATGCGAACCTGTGGCTAAAAAAAATCAGGACTATCGAATGACTCGTTTATTTTCAACTTGATAATCCCACATAGCTCTGTTGACTCAATTGAACTCCCATGAGAGCCAGGGTGGATGTAGTTCACTCTGTAATATAGATCAAGTCACTTCTCCTGAGAAGTTCTGCAAGAGTGTGTGCTGTGGCCTGTCTTAAAGAGGCTTCAGTCACTTTAAGACAGCCTGTCTTCAATCATGATTCTAGGCTGTATCCACATAGCTGACTGAGTTCAAGAGCCCTAGGCAAGTTCCAGCTTAATGCTTTAAACTTGAAGCTTGTAATGAAGCAGCATAGCCTAGTGGATAGAGCATGGGCCTGGGAGTCTGAAGGACCTGGGTTCCGGTGCTGGCCTGCCACTTGCCTGCTGTGTGAACTTGGACGGGTCACTTTACTTCTCTGTGCCTGTTACCTCATCTGTAAAATGAGGACTGAGACTTCTAGACTGTGAACCCACTGTTGGGTAGGGACAGTTTCTATATGTTGCCAACTTGTACTTCCTAAGCGCTTAGTATAGTGCTCTGCACACAGTAAGTGCTCAATAAATATGATTGATTGATTGATTGATCTTACTTCCGGATAATTTCAAATGGAGTCTTCTGATGTTCACCAAGTCTAGGTGGGACTTAAAGTAGGTGGGATGGGTTGGAGAGGTCTAAAAAAGAGTGGTTCAGGCTGTTAGCCTTTTGAGGGTCAATCATGCTATTTGCAAAATTGCACCCAGTTTCCCAGAGGGACAAGTGTTGAGAACATTGCTGAATTCTTCAGTTTCTCTGCACATTCTCTCCCACTGAGGGAAGCTTTGAGATGACAAATCAAAATACTCTGCAAGGAGAGGAAAAACATACAAACAAGAATGATAGAAAACTGGGGTGAACTCATCAGTGTTCAACTCCTACCTGACTCTTACCAATTAAACTCAGTCCCAAGCTTCCAAGTGAATGTCCCTTTTAGACTTTTCTGATGCTTCTGGAACTCTAACCAGGCCTATCTTCTCCCAAAGGAAGATCATCTGGCTCTATGTCCTGTCTACTATCACACAATAGGGGTCAATTAATGGGGAGAAGTGGCGAGGCCAAAAGAGTGTGGATGGATCAGAAACTGAGGAACATCAGTTAATCAAAAAGATTTATTGAGCACTTACTAGATGTGGCTCACTGTATTAAGCAATTGAGAAAGTACAGTACAATACAGTTGGTAGATATGATGCCTGCTCACAAGGAGCTAATAACTACAGGAGCAAGGCCTGCAGGTGGTAGACCAGACAATCCCCTTTTAGCACTCAATCAATGATATTCGTTGTTTACTGAGTGCAGAGAGCAGATTAATTGGGGGAGTATAAGGGAGAGAAGCAGGAGAAGCAGCATGACCTAGTGGATAGACCACTGGCTTGGGTGTCAGAGGACTTGGGTTCTAATCCCATCTCTGCCACTTGCCTGCTGTGTGACCTTGGGCAAGTCACTTAACTTCCTGTGCTTCAGTTCCCTCATCGGCAAAATGGGGATTCACTTCGGGATTCACTTCCTGTTCTCCCTCCTACTTAGACTGTGAGGCCCATATGGGACCTGGTCAGCGCTTAGTACAGTGCCTGGCACACAGTTAATGCTTAAAAAATACCAGAATTATTGTTATTATCTACACTAGCACTTAGTGCAGTGCTTGACACATACTAAGCAATTGACAATTACCACCATTATAATTATTATTACAGTACAACCGAGTTGGTAGATGCATTCCCTGCCCACAAGGACCTTACATACCTCAGTGATGTCTTAGGAAGGCTCAGGTGAATAGCAATTGACTAGAAAAGGGACACGATTTTCATGGACAAAATGTGTGAAAGAGAGGCTCTTAATATCACACTCATGGATGCAGCCTCATCCATGATAGGACAATACTGGATCGTAAGGCCAAGGAAAGGCATGGAAAGGTGAGATCAGATTAGAAAAAGAAAACATTTGAGAAGTATTCCCTCTGTTTCACCCAAACCATCTTGCTTGGGTTCAGCAGTTAAGTTAAATGTAGTAGTTTTAATGCTTACACGGATTGGTCTTCTGAGCTCCTAAATCAGCTAATTGTGAATGCGGCATCCCAAAATGTTTTCCTGGAATGGACATACTAAGTCTCAAAGCATCAGACTCGTCTCATCTCTGTGTCTCCATGTTCTTGCTCTGTGAACAGGTCGATAAAGCCTGCATTTATGATGCTGGCACCCACTAACAATCTCTCTTCATCCCTTCCCAATAGAGAAAAAAAGCATGGCCAGTCAATCAATCAGTTGTAGTTTTTGAGCACTTACTATGTGAGAGCACTGAACTAAGCGTTTGGGAGAGTACAGATGGGAACAGTGCTTGGCACATAGTAAGTGCTTAACAAATATCCTCATAATTAATATATAATGGGCACATTCCCTGCCCAAAGTGAGCTTGCAGCCTAGAGAGACTGGTTCCTATGTTGTCATTTAAGGTACTGAATAAACGTTCTTGAATAATCAACTCCTTTCCTCAGCTAGACTCAGTCCTTACTCACTTGGAACTAAAAGTGGCATCCTGTGATAATATGATAACAGGAAGCAGCATGGCATAGTGGAAAAAGCCCAGGTCTGGGAGTCAGAGGACCTGGGTTCTTATTCCGGCTTGCCACTTGTCTGCTGGGTGAAAGTGTTAAAATTAGCCAAAATGGAAGACAGGTGACCAAGTCTCACAAAAGAGAAGTAAGAGTAACAGGTAATGATGAAGTATCTGGCTTTTCTGGAAAGTATATTTCATATCTAGCACAAGAAACAAGACATTTAAGACCATTCAAAGAGGATAAATACCACAAGAGTCAAAAAGTATTGAGTAAAAGAGCATTGCCACTGCAGTATACTGAGAGAAACCAAAATAGTAATGAGTGCCCAAAAACAAAGACCCAGTACAACAGTGTCCATGTAATAATGTGGAGCCGAACGGTATCAGGAGCATAAGAACCTAAATCAGTCAGTGGTATTTATTGAGCACTTACTATTTGCAGAGCACTGTACTAAGCCCTTCGGGGAGTACAACATAACCTAAAGTTGAGACAATGACTAAGCTCAAATAAAAACAGAGATCCTCTTATTTACAATTCTAGTCATTAGTAGTATCTAATGACTCCATAGTTACAAATGTTAAATTTTCAGTTATAGGTACATGATGTGTTCTAGCAGTCTGGCATAGTTGGTAGAGCAACAGCCTGGGAGTCAGAAGATCATGTTTCTTCATCCCAGCTCCACCACCTGTTCATTATGTGGTCTTGGACAACTCACATAACTTCTCTGTGCCTCGGTTACCTCATCAGTAAAATGGGGATTGAGAATGTGAATCCTATGTGGGACAGGGACTGCATCCAATGTGGTTTGCTTGTATCTACCCTAACTCTTAGTACAGTGCCTGACACATAGTGAGTGCTGAACAAACACCATTATCATTATTATTATTATTATTGCTTGTGAAATGTATCAAAAATATCAACAATGACTGTGGATTTGGAAATACTGAGGCCTTGGTTAAAAGTGGTAATGTTCTCTTCTAATATAAGGGAAATATATGCTTTAGCTATTAAAATTTCAATTTCCTAAACGTGAAATGCTGATTAGGATTATGGAGAGTGTAGTAGCTAGAATTAAGACTATTTTAGTAAACTGTCATCATCCTTGTAGCATTGCATTCAAAAAAACTTGATTTGGATTTAAATTTCCTACATATCACCGCCTGTCTAGGATAATCTCTGGGTATAGATTTAGCAGAAAAAGGGACGAAATAATAAAAAAAAGACAATTTGTCAAAGTTAAACATATAGGAGAGAGCTCCACTTGGCCTTAGGAAATTAACACCATGTTTGGCAATAGAACTAATCATCATCAGAGTTTTCTTTATGGAAGCAAGTCATAGCTACATTTCCAATTAATTTGGAGGTGAATTGGGTGAAGAAGGGGACATTTAGTAGAGATAGGATGGCAAGAAAACAAAGCAAGAAGCTCAAAGATATACTGCAGAATGGGTAACGACATAAGGAATTTATATCTACTTGTCTTTTGGGTTTAAGGATGTCACTATTGAGATTTTTATTGGGCTGCATAAGTGTGACTAACAATTACTTCCACACTTTGGACATATAAAGATGTTCCCTTTCCCCCTTTTTGGATATTTGTTAGGTGTTTACTATGTGTCAGGCACTGTTCTAAGCACTACAGTAGATACAAGATGGTCGGTTGGACATAGTCTGTGTTCTACATGGGGCCCATAGCTTTAATCCCTATTTTCAGGAGAGGTAACTGAGGCACAGAGGATTCAGTGACTTGCCCAAGGTCACACAGCAGACAAGTAGCAGAGCTGGGATTAGAACACAGTTCCTCTGACTCCCAGGCCCTTTGCTACACTATTGTATTTGTCATCCCCAATTTTAACCAGTGAATCAATGCCATGTATTGAGCACTTACTATGTGCAAAGCACTTCAGAACTTAAATAATAATAATTGTTATGGTATTTGTTAAGCGGTTACTCTGTGCCAAACAATAAACAGTAAACAGTGCTAAGCACTGGGGTAGATACAAGGCAATCAGGTTGTTCCACGTGGGGCTCACAGTCTCAATCCCAATTTTACAGATGAGGTAACTGAGGCACAGAGAAGTGAAGTGGCTTGCTCAAGGTCACATAGCAGGCAGGTGGCAGGTCCCACGTCCATGCTCTTTCCACTAAGCTACACTGCTGGGAAAGTACAACACAATAGAGTTGGTAGAAGTGATTTCAGAACACAAGGACTTTATTTCTAATTGCTGAATGCAAGGCTGATCTGTCAGCTTCTGGTCTCTCCCAGACAATAGACACTATGCCACATCATTTGGGGGTTTGTTTCACTTGATCATGAAAGCATTTCTGCTTCTGATCGATTGAATAATCAATTGATTGATCCTGCTGCCCACCCTGCTTATGGTTACCCTATTTCAGCTCACCCTAGAGCAGATGTTTGGGATTCTTGAGTCATCCATTTTCCTACAGCATCCCACCCAGTGAACCAAACAAAGGCACCAGAATTGCTTTGATCAATCAATCTCTCAGTGGTATTTATCGAGCGTTTAAATAAGAAGCAATGTAGTAAGCACTTGGGAGAGTGTAATACTTTGATGCCGATGGATTGCCTGTTTTCCAGGACCACGTTGTTTGAGACCCTTTCTAGTCATTAGATACTAAGTATTGTTCATAGGCAGAATTGTTGGAGCTTCTATAGAAGTCAGATGTGGCATCTGTTCGTTATAGTGTTTGTTAAGCACGTACTATGTGTCTAATACTGTTCTAAGCACTGGGGTAGATAGATGTTTATCAGATTAGACACAGTCTCTGTCCCGCATGGGGCTCACAGTCAAAGTATATGGGAGAACAGGCTTTGATTCCCTATTTAACATTGAGGGAACTGAGGCACAGAAAAATTAAGTGCTTTGACAAAGGTCACATAGCAGGCAAGAGGCAGAGATGGGATTAGAACCCAGATCCTCTAACTCCCAGCCCTGAGGTTTTTCCAGTAAACCATGCGGTTTCTCTCTTTTGTGTAATATAATTGCTCCATTATAATTGCTCCATCCTTCTTCAGATTCATTTGAATCTGGATGCCATATAGGCTCTCCCTCTCTAGAAGGAAGCATTAATGACCTTGATTCTGTTTTCTACTTCTTTTTCTATTTTTGCATCATTTAAGGATGTAAAGAATTGAGGGTCAGTTTTAGGTCTGTGTCACTGTTGGAGATTCTTGTTTGTGTATAGGGTGGTAAATAACCTTGATTTTCAAATTAATTGCTAGTCCACAGTAATTTGCTGACAAGTGTTTCCTAGAGAAGTGGTCCCTAGAAAGAGCTCAAGTCTGAGAATTAGAGGACCTGGGTTATAATCTTGGCTCTGCCATATGTCTGCTCTGTGACCTTGAACAAGTCACTTAACTTCTCTATGCCTCAGTGACCTCATCAACAAATGAAATGTCTGTCTCCCCTTATAGACTGTAAGGACCTTGTGGGCAAGGATCAGGTATTCCCATTCTGTTGTCCTTTTCTAGGTTCTTAATTCAGTGTTCTGCACATAGTAAGCATTCAGTAAATACTACTGATTGATCTCTGAACCTTCTCCAACCCATTATTCAGTAGAGGTATAGGGTAAAGCACTCTCTCAGGATCACATCTGGAGAATTTCCAGTACTCTATCAGTCTCGGCTATGAGAGGGAGAGTCAGGCAGAGGCATACCCATTCCACTCCTAGCTTGGACCGTGACTAGCTAGTGGAAGGCAATCTGCTACAAGTCAAAACTCACCTGTGCTGGGCAGCAGCAGCTTGGGAGAAAATCAAGGGCAGAGACTCGTTTACGGTGAGGGAGAAGACAATGGTAGACCAGTTCCATATTTTTACCAAGAAAACTCTATGAATATGTTACCAGAACGATTTCAGATGGAGTTAGGGCGATCTGGGAGAGAGGTGTCCATGGAATCATTGTGGGTTGGAGACGACTCAACAGCATAAGACAAAACAATAGGGTAAAACCACCCCCAAATTAATAAGCATTTCTCATTGAATTAGAATGTATAATAATAATAATAGTATTTGTTAAACTCTTACTTCGTGCCAATGAACGTTCTAAGCGCTGGGGTAGGTACAAGGTAATCAGGTTGTCCCACATGGGGCTCACAATCTTAATCCTAATTTTACAGTTGAGGTAACTGAGCCAAAGAGAAGTTAAGTGACTTGATCAAAGTCACACAACTGACAAGTGGCTGGAGTTAAGATTAGAACCCACGACGTCTGACGTCCAAGCCCATGCTTTTTCAATCAATCAATCAATCGTATTTATTGAGCGCTTACTGTGTGCAGAACACTGTACTAAGCGCTTGGGAAGTACAAGTTGGCAACACATAGAGTCAGTCCCTACCCAACAGTGGGCTCACAGTCTAGAAGGGGGAGACAGAGAACAAAACAAAAAGCATTAACAAAATAAAATAACTAGAACAGATATGTACAAGTAAAATAAATAAATGAATAGAGTAATAAATACGTACCAACATATATACATATATACAGGTGCTGTGGGGAAGGGGAGGAGGTAAGGCAGGAGGGAAGGAGAGGGGGAGAAGGGGGAGAGGAAGGAGAGGGCTCAGTCTGGGAAGGCCTCCTGGAGGATGTGAGCTCACAGTAGGGCCTTGAGGGAGGAAGAGAGCTAGCTTGGTGGATGTGGGGAGGGAGGGCATTCCAGGCCAGGGGGATGGCGTGGGTTGGGGGTCGACGGCGGGACAGGCAAGAACGAGGCACCGTGAGGAGATTAGTGGCAGAGGAGTGGAGGGTGTGGGCTGGGCTGTAGAAGGAGAGAAGGGAGGTGAGGTAGGAGAGGGTGAGGTGATGGAGAGCCTTGAAGCCGAGGGTGAGGAGTTTCTGCCTGATGTGTAGGTTGATTGGTAGCCACTGGAGATTTTTGAGGAGGGGAGTAACATGCCCAGAGCATTTCTGGACAAAGTCAATCCGGGCAGCGGCATGAAGTATGGATTGAAGTGGGGAGAGACAAGAGGATGGGAGATCGGAGAGGAGGCTGATGCAGTAGTCCAGACAGGATAGGATGAGAGCTTGAACGATCAGGGTAGCGGTTTGGATGGAGAGAAAAGGGCGGATCTTGGCAATGTTGCAGAGCTGAGGCCAGCAGGTTTTGGTGACGGCTTGGATATGAGGGGTGAACGAGAGAGCAGAGTCGAGGATGACACCAAGGTTGCGGGCTTGTGAGACGGGAAGGATGGTAGTGCCATCAGCAGTGATGGGAAAGTCAGGGAGGGGGCAGGGTTTGGCAGGGAAGACAAGGAGTTCAGTCTTGGACATGTTGAGTTTTAGGTGGCGGGAAGACATCCAGATGGAGATGTCCTGAAGGTAGGAGGAGATGCGAGCCTGGAGGGAGGGGGAGAGAGCAGGGGCAGAGATGTAGATTTGGGTGTCATCAGCGTAGAGATGATAGTTGAAGCCGTGGGAGCAAATGAGGTCACCAAGGGAGTGAGTGTAGATCGAGAACAGAAGGGGACCAAAAACTGAACCTTGAGGAACCCCCACAGTAAGGGGATGGGGGGGGGAGGAGGAGCCTGCAAAAGAGACTGAGAATGAACGACTGGAGAGATAAGAGGAGAACCAGGAGAGGATGGAGTCAGTGAAGCCAAGGTTGGATAGCGTGTTGAGGAGAAGGGGGTGGTCCACAGTGTCGAAGGCAGCTGAGAGGTCGAGGAGGATGAGGATAGAGTGTGAGCCGTTGGACATGGGAAGCAGGAGGTCATTGGTGAACTTTGAGAGGGCAGTTTCCATGGAATGTATGGGACGGAAGCCAGACTGGAGGGGGTTGAGGAGAGAGTTGTTGTTTAGGAATTCGAGGCAGCGCATGTAGACGTCTCGTTCAAGGAGTTTGGAAAGGAATGGTAGGTAGCACTGTACTAAGTGCTTGGGAAGTACAAGTCGGAAACATATAGAGATGGCCCCTACCCAACAATGGGCTCACAGTCTAGAAGGCTGTGAGACAACAGACAAAAAAACAAAATATTCCTGCAGTGTCCATTATTATTATCATTATTTAAGTGCTTGTTATGAGTCAGTTATTGTACTAAGTGCTGGGGTAGACACAAGCTAATCGGATAGGACACGGTCCCTGTAACACATGGACTAAGTAGAAGCCTAAGTAGGAGGGAGAACAGATATTTCACTTCCCGATTTACAGATGAGGCAACAGAGACGTTAAGTGATTTGCCCTAGGTCACACAACAGGACACTGGCAGAGCCAGGATTAGAATCCACTTCCTCTGACTCCCAGGCCTATGCTCTTTCTATAAGACCATGCACCTCCTCATCCTTTAACGACACTCCTTTCCTTTATTCTCTATGCCTGCATTAAGAAACTCTATAAATTCATTCATTCATTGATTCAACCATATTTATTGAGCGCTTATTGCGGGCAGAGCACTGCACTAAGCGCATAGAAATTACAAGTTGGCAACATATAGAGACGGTCCCTACACAGCAACGGGCTCACAGTCTAGAACGGGGAGACAGACAACAAAACAAAACATGTAGACAGGTGTCAAAATCGTCAGAATAAATAGAACTATAGCTACATGCACATCATTAACAAAATAAATAGAATAGTAATAGAGTAATAAATCTGTACAAATATATTCATGTGCTGTGGGAAGAGGTAGGAAGTAGGGCAGGGGGGATCGGGAGAAGGAGAGGAAAAAGGGGGCTCAGTCTCAGAAGGCCCCCTGGAGGAGGTGAGCTCTCAGTAGGGCTTTGAAGGGAGGAAGAGAGCTAGCTTGGCAAATGCGTGGAAGGAGGGCATTCCAGGTCAAGGGAAGGATGTGGGCCGGGAGTCGTCAGAGGGACAGATGAGAAAGAGGCACAGTGAGGAGGGTAGTGGCAGAGGAGCGGAGGGTGAGGGCTGGGCTGTAGAAGGAGATAAGGAAGGTGGGGTAGGAGGGGGTGAGGTGATGGAGAGCCTTGAAGCTGAGATTGAGGAGTTTTTGCATGATTCATAGGTTGACAGGAAACCACTGAAGATTTTTGAGGAGGGGAGTGACATGCCCAGAGCGTTTCTGTACAAAGATAATCCGGGCAGCAGAGTGAAGTATAGACTGAAGCGGAGAGAGACAGGAGGATGGGAGATCAGAGAGATCAGAGATCAGGCTGATGCAGTAATCAATGAACTACAAGTAGCCAGAGGATGGTGGTAAAACAGCATCTAAAACTAGAAGATTTCCAAATTATCAAAGACACGGTATTCATTTGACCTCTGACCTAAAATCGATGAAAGCCATCGATAAAGTTTCCCTTGATCAATACAGTGTGCGCTCTCCAAAAAACGGGGCAAGAATATTCTGCAGCTGATTTCCTCATTTATATTAATAACCCTTTTCCTAAATTGCCACTTATTCGTGGGCAAAAGTCACTGTTTTGCTCACTGACTTTCTAATGGCACTTATCTCTGCATTTCTCAACGTGTAGATGAAGGGACTTAGCATAGGGAGTATCATAGCATAAAATACTGCAACAGCCTTGTCAATGGATGAGGAAGTTTTGTGCTGCACATATGTAAAGGTGCACGGAATAAAGAAGAAGATGACAATGGTGAAGTGGGAGGCACAGGTGGAGAGAGCTTTGAGCCTACCCGTGACATTGTGGGTCTTCAGGGAGTGCAAGATGAAGGTATAGGAAATCATGAGCAGGACAAAGATTAACAGGCACATGCTGCCACTGTTAGCAGCAGCCAGCAGGTGCAAGTTGTGAGTATCGGTGGAGACCAGTTTTATCAAGGGGTACAAATCGCACATGAAGTGGTCGATGACACTGGGGCCACAGAATGGTAAGTGTGACATGAAGAGAATCTGTATTGTGGCATGAAGGAAGCCTCCGGCCCAGGCCACGGCCACCAGTGAGCTACAGAGATGTCTGCTCATTATGGTCGTGTAGTACAACAGCTTGCATAAAGCCACGTAATGGTCATAGGCCATCACCATGAGTAGAATAATCTCAGCCCCGCCAATAAAAAAGCTCTCCAAAGACTTGGGTCATACAGCCTTTGAAGTAGATGATTTTCTTCTCAGAGAGGGAGTCGACGATCAGTTTAGGTGTGCTGACTAAGGGATAACAGGCATCAATGAACGACAAGTGAGCCAGAAAGAAATATATCGAGGAATCCAGTGTTTGACTGGAAGCTATGGTTACCACGATGATCAGGTTTCCCACCATGGTGAGGATGTAGATAATTAAAAACACAATAGAGTTCATTTTCTGCATCTTTGGATCCTGTGTGAATCCCCACGGAATGAATTCTGTCACATTGCATTCATTCTCCATCAACTTGAGGTAGGCAATAAGTACACAAGTGACAGCTGCAAGTTTGGTAAAGAGAATGATGATCCTTGTTAGGTTTGTCTTGAGATGATTAAACGATGCTTCATAAAAGAGCTCAAAACACTTTCATTCATTCAATCAATCGAATTTATCTAGCGCTTACTGTATGCAGAACACTGTACTAAGTGCTTGGAAAGTACAACTCAGCAATAGAGACAATCCCCACCTTCATTGGGCTTACAGTCTAGAAGGGGGGAGACAGACATCAAAACAAGTAAACAGGTATCAATATAAATAAATACAATTATAGATGTACACATATATACATTAGTGCTGTGGGGTGGGGAGGAGGTAAGGGCAAAGGTAGCAGGTCAAGGTGATGTGGAAAGGAAGGGGAGCTGAGGAAAAAGAGAGCTTAGTCAGGGAAGGTCTCTTAGAGGAGGCAAGCCTTCAGTAGGGCTTAGAAGTGGGGAAGAGTGGTGAATATGAGGAAGGAGGGCGTTCCAGGACAAAGGTAGTATGTGGGTCAGGGGTCGACAGAGGAATAGGCGAACTGGAGGCACAGTGAGAAGGTTAGCACCAGAGGAGAGGAGTGTGAGGGCTGGGATGTAGAAGGAGAGAAAAGAGGTGAGGTAAGAGGGGGCGAGGTGATGGAGAGCTTTGAACCCAATAGTGAGGAGTTTTTGTTTCAACCATTGCAGCTCAACTTTCCATAAGCTCTCCTCAAGAATGGTTTTACTTTTCCCAGCTTGTTAATTACGGTATTTATTAAGGGCTCACTATATACCAAGCACTATTGTAAGAGCTAGGGCCATTTTCATATAGCAATATTGAGATAGTTGTTTCTCTGCACAGGGCTCTTTTGCTGCTGTCCAGCAGGCCACTATTGAAAGTGGCTCAATGCTCAAGTCCTTGGACTTAGTTTCTTCTCAAAGTCTCAGGGATGGTGAGTTCAGGAAGTTGTGTCCTTATGTCACCCCTTCCCAGAATCACAGGATTTAGAGTGGGAGCCCGTCCATTTTTATCCAGCCTTCCTCTCTGGATCAAGGCAGTAGGAAGGGGACTCCTAAGTCTCTTTCCTCCCAGAAACATACAATTTGGGGCTGAATGCAGTTGAAAAATAATCCACTCATTCATTCATTTAATCGTATTTATTGAGTGCTTACTTTGTGCAGAGCACTGTACTAAGCACTGGGGAGAAGACAAAATGAGAATAAACAGACACATTTCCTGCCCACACCATCTTAGCACTTCCAAAATATTAGTATTGGTTTGGGATCAGAGGGGGCACCTGTTGACTTCCTCAAACATGCCTTCTAAATGAAACAAAGTCCTCTAAAAAGTCAAGACTTGAGGCTTTATTAGACGAAATGATGTGATCACATGACTACAATCAAATAAAAAGGTTTTATGCAGAATAACCAAAGAAACCCAAACTACTATCAAAATACCATTCTCTACTTACTCCAGCTCAAAGCCTTGCAGTTACTGTTAAGACTTGCTGATGTCCTTCAATAACTAAACGGGGCAGCTGGGAAGCATCCAAATTCAGGTCTTTACTGGACGAACTGTGAAATACAGTCAACTGGACAACATACAGTAGCTTCACATCAGCATCTTTTCCATAGATAACAAACTTCCCAATTGTCTGTTCTCTTAACTGCCAGTTGATTAATGCATTTATAGTTCCAGAAATGGACTCTATAACTAATATTTCCCAGACCTTTAAAAAGACTCCTAAAGATTTAGTTTGAGTTGTAAATTTAACATCAACCAGATGAGAAATCTGCATGACAGTAATAATGGTAATGATAATAATGATAATAGCTATGTGCCCCACACACTGTGCCTTAGCACAGGAGAGGAGTGTGAGGGCACACTGTGCCTGGAGTAAATACACGATAATTAGATGGGACACAGTCTCCATTACAGATGGGTCTCACAGTCTAAGGGGAAGGGAGAACAGCAGACATGAGAAAGCAGTGTGACCTAGTGGATAGAATATGGGCCTTGGAGTCAGAAGTACCTGGGTTCTAATTCCAGTTCGGCTGCTTGTCTGCTGAATGACCTTGGGCAAGTCACTGCACTGCTCTGTGCCTCAGTTATCTCATCTGTAAAATGGGGATTAAGACCATGGGGCCCAGGTATGACAAACTGATTAGCTTGCAAATACTCCAGCACTCAGTACAGTGCCTGGAACAGAGTAAGCATTTAATAAATACCATAAAAAACATGGCAAAGTCAGAATTAGAACACAGATCTCCTGACTCCCAGTCTCTTTCCATTAGGTCACATTGCTTCTCATTGCTCTTCTCCTTAGGGTTCACTAAATCCCCCAACCCAGGATGTGGGGAGAACCATTAAAGCATGAAGGCGCTAGGTTCAAAGCAACTCAAAGGAAATGCTTCTACATGCAGCAATTGGTGAGGACCTTGTGAGCACAGGACATTGAGCAGGCACAGAGTGTTAGGAGCTTTAAGAAGGAGTTGAACAAATTTGTGGACGAGTCATTCAAAATTGGTTACACTAGAGGGAAAGTTATGGTTATACAGGGAAAAGAAAGGAATGCTACAAAGTCCCTAAACATTAGGATCAGATGAGGCAACTGAGGCACCAAGAAGCTAAGCGGCTTTCCGAAAGTCATAGAGCAGACAAGCGTGGAGTCCTCTGACCCCCCAGCCCATGTTCTGTCCACTGCACCATGCCAACAGTGGGAAGAGATAAGAGGTTGATGGATCGGGGATTTCTAAGGAAATGAGAGGAAATCTCTCATCACACAGCCACTGAACACACACTAACAGGGAAGCGAAGGGACAAAGAGTCATGAATGGAGACACAGAGGGACTCAGAAAGGCAAAAACAGAATCTCAGATGGGCAGAGACGGGGTCAGAGCCACAGAGCCATAAAGTACCAGAATTCAAAGGCACGGAGAGACGTTCAGAAAGAACAGACACCAGTATAATTAAATACAATATATTTTACAAAGCTTATGAAGCTTTTAAGACCAATAAAGCTAAAAGCTCGCAAAATCTCTTATGTTGTCAATAATCTAGCTTTAGCTTCGGGTTCACAGATTCGCTTTCTAAGGCTAATCGATTTCACCAGCATGAAGAAAAAGCATCAGACAAGAAATTCTTAAAACCTCTCCTAGCCAGAGGCGGTCCAATTGCTGGTATTCTATGTCAGATCTTTCACCTCTCCTCTCTCAGCTATGCGTATTTCATAACGCTCTGTTATGAGTCCCTTCTGCTTCCTATGCCCATTCTCTCTTGGTGCTTACCCACTTTCATAGTTTCAGCTACCACCTCCATATAGAAAACTCCCCACAGCACATATGAGCATATCTAGGATCACATATTTATAATTATTCATATTAATGTCTGTCTCCCCTCTAGACTGTGAGCTCATTATAGGCAGGAAATATGTCTATTGTTATATTGTACTCTCCCAAGTGATTAGTACAGTGTTTGTACACAGTAAGCACTGAATAAATACAAGTGAATGAATGAATGAACTCTCAAATCTATTTTTTAGCCCTACTCCTCATGTTTAATCTGCAATCCCACATCCCTCTTGCCTCCAAGACATCTCCTCTTGGATATCCCACTGGCCCCTAAATCACCATCATCATCAATGGCATTTTTGAGCACTTACTACACACAGCATTGTACTAAGTACTTGGGAGAGTATGACTCAACAGTGGACAGTCATGTTCCCTGCCCACAATGAGCTTACAGTCTAGAGGGGGAGACGGACATTAGCATATATAAATAATTTATAATATATAATTTAAGGATATGTGCTGAAATGTCATGTCTTTATTTTCTGTTTTCCAGGTGCTAAGTACAGTTTTTTACTCCAAGTGGGTACTCAATAAATATTACTACTACTCCTTCTTCTTCTCCTCTTTGTCCTCCTCCACTGTTCCTACCCTCCTTCTCCTCCTCCTCTTCCTATTATTATTACTACTATTATTATTATGTTAGGGGGTGACCAGAACCGGTAGAATGATTTTATTTTTTAAAAGAATTGCCTTCAACAGGAAAAGATTCTAGTGCTCATACTACTAATGAGGTTGAGCCCACAAAGGAAATGGGAACCGGAGATGGTGTAGCAAGGATTTCTGAATATGTGTCATCCTGCTAAACAATCAATCAACCAATCAATCATACTTATTGAGCACTTACTGTGGGCATAGCATTGTACTATGCACTTGGGAGAGTGTAATATAACAGAGTTGGTAGATATGTTTCCTGCTAATAATGAGCTTACAGTCTAGAGGAGGAGAAAGATGTTTATATAAATTAATTAAGGATATGTACATAAATGATGTGGGGCTGAGGGAGTGGCGAATAAAGGGTGCAAACCAAATGCAGAAGGAACGCAGAAGGGAGTGGGAGAAGAAGAAATGAGGGCTTAGTTGGGCAAGTTGTCTGGAGATGTGCCTTCAAAAAAGCTTGGTTTGGGACAAGGGGTGGTCGTGTAACTAGTCTGAAGCCAGCCCATGATTGAAAAATAACTCAAGTAGGAAAGGTTTGGTGTAAATGAATGTCAGATCTTGATTGCCTAACATTAACTCTCATAATCAGAGTTCGGTTGGTACAAGATTTCAACAAATAGAATGAATCCTACTTCTTTGTTTTCACTTATATACTTTCACCCAACATTCATTTTAACATATTGGATTGATCCTTACATAATTTTAATCCTGCATTCAAATATTGGTTCCCAAACATTCTCTCTTTATCAGTGTGTATCAGGGAACATGACTGTACATCTCTCACCTATAGGATTTCCATCCAAACTATTATTCTCACAGTTCAAGAAGATGCCACAAGTCTTCTTTGAAAATTTTGATCAAAGATGAATTGTTAGACAATAATATCACTTAATAATATTGAGAAGCAGTGTTTCCTAGTGGAAACACTAGGCCTGGGAGTCGGAAGGATTTAAGTTTTAATCTGAGCTCTGTCACTTCTCCGCTGTTGTGACCTTGGGCAAGTCACTTAACTTCTTTGGGCTTCAGTTACCCCATCTGTGAAGTGGGGATTAAGATTGTAAATTCCATGTGGGACATGGGTTGTATCCATCCTGATTAGCTTGTATATAGCCCAGCCCTTAGAACAGTGCATGGTGCATAATAAGCTCTTAACAAATACCATAAAAACAATAAAAACAAATTTAGGTGAACCAATGACTATCTCTCTACAATCAGTTGTTTTGTGATGCCTCACACTTCTATGGCCTTTACAATGAGACTATAAAAATTTGTGCAGAGTCATGGCATTATCTGTAGAATTGGTAAACATATTTTTGAGAATCAGGGACATTGCCAAAATAACAGAGAAAATAGTAAAAAGAAATCCCTTTTAGTTAAATGGCTTCAGATGACATAAAAAATAAATTTAGGATTAAGCTGTAAAAGCCAATGAGGAGGGAATCCTACCTTGAGGTGCCGCTGTGGCTCTTGATGCTCTTTGGTTAATTTAGGGTTTTGCCATCCCGGCCCTTAGATCTTCACATTATAAAGCTGCTTTAGAGATGAAGGACACAGTGCACTTTTGGGGTAGACAGGTTGGATATGTGGCTACAAAACAAGTAAATCATTTAGGTAAAACTTCTCAGGGTAATCAAGGTCAGCTGGCAGCTGGCCTACCACATTCAGTTAACAAAGACCGTGTGACCATGTGTTCTGACAGAGAGCTGAAAACTTAATGCCTGGAGGACAGCTCACTTACCTCCCTCTTTGCAAATCTGTAGCTGCAGAAAATAAGAAAGACCACTAGGAGGAGACCCTTTTATTAATGCATCTCCATTCCTCCTTCCAGTCTACAACTTCACAGGTTTCTCTCTGAGCTGCAGACAGACATTTAAAGGGAATCCGGTACAAGTTCACAGCTCTATTATAATGCTTAGGATTCTCTCTACTTCTCTCAGAGGAATTTACATTTTTTTTCTTGAAGCATGTGCCAAAGTAGTTAAGCCGTGGGCTATTTGGGAGATTATCTGTGTCTCTGCCGAATCAATTCCTCTAATATAGGAGCAGTCTTGGGGACAGTGATACTGAGTCAGATTCTTCAGATGTGTGCCCATGCACAGAAGAGGTATATGGGTGTGCCAATATGCACACACATACCTGTGGACTATGCACCTGAACTGGATAGGTAGCAGCCCCTGAAACTTGGAGAAGCAGTGTGGGGTAGTTGATAGAGCATGGGCATGGGAATCAAGACGTCATAGGTTCTAATCCTGGCTGTGCCGCTTGTCTGCTGTGGGCTTTGGGCAAGTCACTTCACTTATCTGGGCTTCAGTTACTTCATCTGTAAAATGGGGATTAAGACTCAGAGCCCCATGTGGGACAGGGACGGTGTCCAACCCAATTTGCTTGTATCCCCCTCAGCATTTAGTACAGTGCCTGGCACCCAGTAAGTGTTTAACAAATACCCCTATTATTATTATTATTACTCCGAGTGAAACAGCGATACGGAGGGCTGGAAGAATTTCTGGGTGCACAGATTGGGCTGCTGGCTACAGTTCTCCCTACCTTTCAATCAGTTAATGGTATTCATTCATCCCATCATATTTATTGAGTGCTTACTGTGTGCAAAGCACTGTACTAAGTGCATATTCATTGAGCACTTACTGCAAACAGAGCATTGTGCTAAGCCCTACAATTGAATGAGAACACAATACAATAACATTGATGGACATTATCTCATACCTACAATGATTTTACAGTCTCCCAAAGTGAAGTAAAAGGTCATCGGTCTCCCCCTGCCCCCTTCATATTTTCAGTCTGGATAGCTCCATTATTTTTAGTTCTTTTCCCCTGTAAAATCTTCATCCTCTCAACTGGGCTTCTCATAAAGCTCTCCCTGTGTCTGTAAGGCCTAGCTCTTTGCAGATCCAACTGTCTCAAGCCACCACTATGACCCAAACGCTTGCTGCCTCACTCTCCCTCTGTTCTTTGTCCCACTATCCCTCTGCTATGTAAGAAGACAATTTTGTTCTACCTGTTCTGTTCACTGCATTCTCAGACCCTTTCTGCCCTTGTAGTAGTAGTGGTAGATTGTTAGCTCCACGTGGGGCAGGAACTGTGTCTGATCAGATTAACTTTTATCTATTCCAGCGCTTTGTGTCAAACATTGTTTTACATAGTTACTAACTAAGAAGAGCCTGGAAAAAGTCATGAAATGTGCTGAAATAACAACTGCCACAAAAATACCAATTGTCAACTCTATGGTGTTTCCACTGACAATGTATGGATCTAAATGGTGAAAGTGAAAAAACAGGATAGAAAGAACATCGGTTTTTGTGAAATGTGGTGTTGAAGAAGGCTTTTGCAAATGCTCTGGACTGCCAAAAAAACAGGCAGATGGATTCTGGAGCCAATTAAACCAAAGAGGTTTTTGGAAGACAAAATGAATCGACTTGGATTAGCATATTTTGGACACATAATCTGGAGGACAAATTCTCTGGAGAAGATGCCAATGCTAGGAAAAGTCCAGGGAAAACGTGGAAGAGGCAGACCAGCAGCTAGATGAATAAAGACCATAACAACGATAAACGGAAGAACCATTAGAAAGGTTGTGGATTATGGCAGGGGACAGGACGTTCTGGAGAAAGTATATCCATGGAGTCACCATGATTCGGATATGACTCGACAACACTTGATAATAATGACAAATATGTCAAACAGTGTTTTACTTATAGTAACCCCTTAACAAATACCATAATTAGTAGTGGCAATTGTAGGCAGTAGTAAGCAGAGAAGCAGCATGGCTCAGTGGAAAGAGCCCGAGTTTGGGAGTCAGAGGTCATGGGTTCTAATCCCAGCTCCACCAGTTGTCAGCTGTGTGACTTTGGGCATGGCACTTCACTTCTCTCTGCCTTAGTTACCTCATCTGTAAAATGGGGATTAAGACTGTGAGCCCCACGTGGGACAACTTGATCACCTTGTATCCCCTACCCACCACAGGGCTTAGAACAGTGTCTCGCACCTAGTAAGTGCTTAACAAATGTCATCTTTATTATTATTAATAGTAGTAGTATTAGTTGAGCGCCCACTGGGCCTGATGCACTATATAGCCAAACTAGAACCCACACTCAGAAATATGACCTCATCCTACTCCTGCGGAAGGAGGAGCTAGAATGTAAATCAGCACCTCTCCATGCCCACCACTCATTCTACATACAGTCCATTCATCCAGCCCCCAGAACCTGTATGACAACTTTGGCCAATGTTTCACATGGTTCCTACTAGGAGCCAGGCACAAGCCTCCTACCTCAGAAGTGAAAGATGGGAGCCTCCACCACACCTGCCCTCTGTTGGTAATTGAAGTCATAGAGGCTTTGATCAGGGTGGATGGATGCACCCTATAGCCTTGGATCTTGTTTTGCTTTTTGTCTGTCTCCCCCTTCTAGATTGTGAGCCCATTGTTGGGTAGGGACTGTCATTATATGTTGCCGATTTGTACTTTCCAAGCGCTTAGTGTAGTGCTGTGCACAAAGTAAGCGCTTAATAAATACGAATGAATGAATTAATTAATGTTTGAAAAGCGCCACAAGATTTGGACTGGACCAGCCACTGTTCTAGGCCTGGCCAGGGCCCCACATCCAGCACGAGTGGAGCATGTCCTTGGAAAATAACGAGTTCAAAGTAGGGGCAGTTCAGCTTAAGGGGACAGCTTTGGTAGACAGCCTTTCTACCTTTTTATGGCATTTGTTAAGGGCTATTTGTCAAACAGTGTTCTAAGCGCTGGTGTAGGTACAGGCCAATTAGGTCAGACACAGTCCCTGTCTCGCATGGGGCTCACAGTCTAAGTAGGATGGATAACAGGCATTGAATCCCCATTTTACAGTTGAGGAAACTGAGGCATCGAGAAGACAAGTGATTTTGCCCAAGATTACACAGCAAACAATTGGCAGAGTCAGGATTAGAATCCGGGCCCTCTTACTCCAAGGCCGGTGTTCTTTCTGCTTCCCTACTGAAACTGTTACTGAGGCAGGAGTCCACGCTCAAGACAGACCACAGGGAAAACTCTGAGAGGGTCTCAGAAACTGTAAAAATGAGGAGTTGGAGAATGGAGTTTCTAGCTCTAGTTCTGGTGGCCGGGGGGAGAGGATTCTTTTGAGTCTCTCTTCTTCTCCCTTTCCTTCCCCACACTGAAAGTCACTTGTCACAGAGGTGGAACTGGAATTCCCACCATCACCACCAACCTGCTGGAGCAGGATGTCCTGACATTGCTGTCTCCTCTGACTCATTCCAATGACTCATTCTAGAGCCTTTTCTGCCACCTTGTGACCAGCCCCAACTCTACAGGGGGCTGGGTTATCGTTCTGGGCTGGGTTAGGAAGCACTGAGAAGTTTCTCAGGCCTCCAGTCGACCATGTCTCTGGGTTGTCTGAACTGAAACTCTTATGATCTTTTGGCCTAATCTTTCTTGTCCAATCCCTTGTGCCTGAGTATCTGAGAGTCGACCTCTGGGCATATGCCTAGTGACTTTTACTGACCCCCTCCACATCCGAAAAGGCAGGAGGGTTTTTTGACCCCAGAGGCCAAATCTATGGAGGTCTTGGGTGACTACTTTCTGTTTATGTCTCTCAGGCTGGTGACAATATTAAATGCCAGATAGTTATGGTAAGAAACCTTTTACTATATTAAATGCCAGGTAGTTGTGGTAAGAAACCCTTTCTTCCACTTTCACCGCTGCTCCCATCTATCTCTATCTCCTTGGGTTGCTCATCCCTAAGTTCACTTCCCTCCCCTCCATCTCTTTCTTCCCTTCCCTTCAGAACCAGGACCCCAACCATCCTCTCCTCTCACCTTTCCTCCAGTCAATCAGAGGTATATATTGAGTGCTTACTGTGTGAGAGCACTGTACTAAGCTGCTTGGGAGAGTACAATATAACAGAGTTGGTAGTGACGTTCCCTGCCCACAGTGAACTTACAGTCTGAAACAGCATGTCTCTTGCCCTTTCTTCTCCTTCCTTTCTCTGTTCTAGTTTCAGCATCTCATTGTGAGCTTTTCTCCGGAGATGAACTGTGGAAAAAGTGGGAAGGGTGAGAAAGCAAGTAGGAGATGAGACTCTATCGACTCAAACCAAACATTTTCCATGCATTTTAAGAGGCTGTCTTTAGTTTGTGGGGGAATGAGAGGTGTGAGAAAGAGGAGAAAAAAGACTGGAATCGGTTCTGAAAGAGGGGCTAGAGATGTAGCAGACTAACACTTTCAAACAGATGCCTCTGTCACCCAGATTATCCAAAGATTCCCCAAGACGGGTCTTGCAAACCTTGTTTCAGTGTTGTGCTTCTGTTCTTGTCACAGCCTCAATTGAAGCATTTAGTGCATTATGTGGGTTATTTGGGTCTGGGTCTTTCTAACCACTATCCATCATTTTGAAAACCCTGGGGATGGTTAGTTCCTAAACTGGGTAGGGCCTGGATAGAGGGATAGAGTGCCTCATGATCCCAGACCTGCCATGCCTATAAGGAATTTAACAGGCACATTAGGGGACGGGGCACACATTAGAGGACAGGGCCCTCTCTGCCTATGGAGAATCCTTTCACAGTCAGTGGTATTCACTGAGCAGTTACTGTGTGCAGAGAACTATACTAAACGCTTGAGAGAATACAGTGTAACAATGAACAGACACATTCCCTGCACACAATGAGCTTACACTTTGGAAATCTCTTCTCCAACAGCTGACTCCTCCAAAGGAGAGGGCCATTTTGATGGCAGCCCAGCAACCCATCCATATACCCGGCATCACCTAGCAGGACTCAGGGTTCCACTGCACCTCTATCCTGCAAGTGTCCCAGAACTGTTTTACCAGTGGAATGGTTTACCCTGGTATTAGAGGCAATGATTCTGCCTCTTGCACCATCCTGGATTTTTTTAATGGTATTTGCTATGCGCTTGCTGTGTGCAAGGCACTATACTAAGCGCTGGGGAAGATACAAGCTAATCAGGTTGGACATAATCAATGCGCCAAAAGGGTCTCACGGTCTTAATCCCCATTTTACCAGTGAGGTAACTGAGGCACAGAACAGTGACTTGCTCAGGGTCACACAGCAGAGAAGTGGTAGAGCAGAGATTAGAACTCACATCCTCTGATGCCAAAGCCTGTGCTCAATCCACTAGGCCATGTTGATTCTGAGCTATTCCAAGTTCACAAAAAGGTTGGCTGATGATACAAGCCTGGGCCATTAGTCCTTCCCACCTCCTCAGAGTTTCACGGTGTTGGTTAGGGTAACTAATTCTCACCCGACTCTCAATTATGTAGACTACTCCATCATCTAGGATGAGACTTTGCACCAGGAGAAGCATTCTCCATTTTTGAGCAAGGCTGTGAAGCATGATGGGAAGTCTTAATGCCTTGGTCACCACCTCTGGATAGAGCCACGGCCTCCCTCTGAAGTGCTACACTGTAGATGGCACTACCATCCTTCCCGTCTCAGACGCCCACAACCTTGGTGTCATTCTTGACCCCGCTCTTTCATTCATCCCACACATCCAATCCGTCACCAAAACCTGACGGTCTCACCTCCACAACATCGCCAAGATCCGCCCTTTCCTTTCCATCCAAACTGCTACCTTGCTGATTCAATCTCTCATCCTATCCCGACTAGATTACTGCTTCAGCCTCCTCTCTGATCTCCCATCCGCCTGTCTCTCCCTGCTTCAGTCTATACTTCACTGTGCTGCCCGGATTATCTCTGTACAGAAACGCTCTGGGCATGTCACTCCCCTCCTCAAAAATCTCCAGTGGTTGCCTGTCAACCTACAAACCAAGCAAAAACTCCTCACTCTTGGCTTCAAGGCTCTCCGTCACCTCACCGCCTTCTACCTCACCTCCCTTTTCTCCTTCCACAGCCCAGCCCACACCCTCCACTCCTCTGCCACTAACCTCATTCTTACCTGTCCCGCTGTCAACCCCCCGGCCCACATCCTTCCACTGGCCTGGAATGCCCTTCCCCCATACATCCGCCAAGCTAGCTCTCTCCCTCCTTTCAAAGCCCTACTGAGAGCTCACCTCCTTCAGGAGGCCTTCCCAGACAGAGCTCCCTTTTCCCTCTTCTCCCCATCCCTCTCTTCTGCTCTACCTCCTTCCCCTCCCCACAGCACTTGTATACATTTGTACAGATTTGTTTCTCTATTTATTTTGCTTGTACATATTTACTATTCTATTTATTTTGTTAATGATGTGCATATAGCTATAATTCTATTCATTCTTATGATTTTGACACCTGTCTACATGTTTTCTTTTGTTTTCTGTCTCCCCCTTCTAGACTGTGAACCCATTGTTGGGTAGGGACCATCTCTTATGTTGCCTACTTGTCCTTCCCAAGCGCTTAGTACAGTGCTCTGCACACAGTAAGCGCTCAATAAATATGATTGAATGAATGAATGAATGCTTCTAAGCTTGATGAATCAAATGCTTAATAACTCCTTGGGTCTCCTTCCGTGATGGCACTTGGAACCAATACATTCTCTACCGGGCAACAGCTTGTGACCCTGAGAGAAAGGTAAAAACCAACTGACAAATTCGTCCCTTTCCATGCTCTTCCCTCACCACCACAAGCACATCTGTCTTTTCCTTTTCTCTCTTTTTTGTAAATGGTATTTGTTAAGTGCTTACTATATGCCAGGCACTGTTGTAAGCGGTGAGGTTGAAACAGCATAATCAAGTTGGACACAGCCCCTGTCCTTCATGGAGCTCAAATCCTTAATCTCCATTTTACAGATGAGAGAACTGAGGCACAAAGAAGTGAAGTGACTTGCCCAAGGTCACACAGCCAATAGGTGGAGTAGCCGGGATTAGAACGTGAGTCCTCTGCCTCCCAGGACTGCGTTCTTTCCAGAGTCATGCTACTTCTCACAGTGGATCCAGACTGGTCCCTAACAGCTCTCATTTTCAGGAGCTGATGCAGACTTATGCAAACTTCGATCCCTCAAATTGGACACTGACCTATTTAAGCCACTTCCTTTGGGCTGGAATAGTTTGCCAAGCAGTCTCAATGCCTCTGATTTGATCTTGGGCTCCTCCAAGTTGTTTTTATTTTCGGGTTTGCTTAATCTAGTGCATAATCAATGAATGAAAGCACACTTTGAGTGCTTTCATAGCTAAGCATCATGATATGCATGTGGAATGCTATCACAAATCATTCTTCCTAATGTCCCTTTTCTGATTGTTGATTGGTGAAAGAGTTAGCATTGGTTTGTTTTGAAATTCACAAGGAATTCCCATTTTCTATGACCTGCTTTGCAGGAATCAAATTAGGAAACATCCCATTCTACTGCTAATGACTATGTTATGTCTGGTACAATGTGATATTCGATGGAGCTATAGGAAAAAGAACAGGAAAAAGGCAACTGTTGCTAAAGAAACATTTATTTTATTCTTTAAACTAGAACAGGTCTGACAGTGTGCTACTGAGCAGGCTCCTCTCGTTTCTCCTCATTTTAGATGAGAGAAGGATAAAAAGATAAATAAAAGCTGCTGTAGCAGGAGCAAAACCATCTCTTAACATGTAAATGTAACATGTAAATAAGCTGAAGCGAGGATGAGTACCTCAACAGCTAAGAAACTCTGTAGTACTTCATTGTAGTGGTATTTCTTGAAGTCTTACTGAATGCAATATTCTATAATGAGTATAGAGTGTATATATCTATATATCTATATCTACATATAGATAGATATAGATAGATATATCTATATATAGATATATATAGATGGGTATAATATAGGGTATTGTAATTGTAATTATAATTTTTGCATTGCATTGTATTGTAATTATACCCAATTATAGGGTATTGATTAATGATGGGTACAGTATATCTATATATACATATATATGTATATATAGATATACTATACCCATTATTAGTATATATATAGTATTAGTGTGTGTGTATATATATATATATATATATATATATATACATATATATATATATATATATATATATATATATATATATATATATATATATATATATATATATATATATATATATATACTTACACCTTGGATTTGGTGTTAGTCCCAGTAGAATGAATTCTATCACGTTGTTTTCATTACCCATCAACTCAGGGTTGATGAAGGTCAATGAAGGTACAGGTGAGAGCTGCAGATTCTGTATAGAGAATGATGATCCTGGTTAGTTTTCTTTAAAACGACCAAGTAACAGAACTCAAAGTACCACATCTCTATCATCGAGTCAATTTTCTCCTAACCCCAGGACAAGATGGGAAAGTATTTACTGTACTCAATTCATTACCATTTTCACAGGGTGATCCCTATTTATCTTCAGAAGACACTTTTCTGCTCCATACTTTCCTGATGGCATTTTTCATCTGGACATTTCTCAGGGTGTAGATGAGGGGGTTTAGCATAGGCGTTATAATCATGTAAAATACTGCAATAGCTTTATCCAGGGGCAAGGTAGAGGCAGGCCGCATATACATAAATATACTCGGAACGAAGAACAGGATAACGACGGTGATGTGGGAGGTGCAGGTGGAGAGCGCTTTTCGCCTACCCTCTTTACTGTGTGTTTTCAGGGAGCGCAAGATCACGATGTAGGAAATCATCAACATGATGAAGGTTAATAGACAGATCAACCCACTGTTGGCTGCTACAAAGAGGCCGAGGGTGTGGGTGTCCGTGCAGGCAAGGTTCAGCAAAGGGTTCAAATCACACATGAAGTGATCGATGATGTTGGGGCCGCAGAAGGGTAAATTGATCATGAAGAGAATCTGTATGGTTGCGTGCACCAGGCCTCCCGTCCAGACAACCCCCATCAGCACACCACACACATGCCGGTTCATGATGGTCGTGTAATGCAGGGGCTTACATATTGCCGCAAAACGGTCGTAGGCCATCACCGTGAGGAGAATAACTTCGGCCCCTCCAAATAAATGCTCTCCAAAGACCTGAGTCATACAGCCTTTGAAATAGATGATTTTCTTCTCACAGAGAGAGTCGACGATCAGTTTAGGTGTGCTGACAGAAGAATAGCAGGCATCAATAAATGACAAATAGGCCAGAAAGAAATACATGGGGGAGTCCAGGGTCTGACTGGTGGTTATGGTTACCACAATGATTAGATTTCCCACCACGGTGATGATGTAGTTGATTAAAAAGACAACAAAGATGACTTTCTGCAACCTTGGATTTGGTGTAAGTCCCAATAGAATGAATTCTGTCACGTTGTTTTCGTTACCCATCAACTCAGGGTAGGCAATGAAGGTACAGGTGAGAGCTGCAGATTCTGTATAGAGAATGATGATCCTGGTTAGTTTTGCTTTGAAACGATCAAGTAACAGAACTCAAAGTACCACATCTCTATCATCTTGTCAATTTTCTCCAAATCCCAGGGCAAGATGAGAAACTATTCACTGTACTCAATTCATTCAGCAGGAAATCAAAGCAGATCAGGTTAACTTAACTCCTCAAATCCGACAGACAATTACTCTCCCCCACTTCAAAGAAGGTACATCTCCTCCAAGGGACCTTCCCTGACTAAGCCCCCCTTTTCTCTTCTCCCACTCCCTTCTGCATCACTCTGACTCGATCCCTTTATTCATACCCCCAACCCAGCCCCACAGCAGTTACATACATTTCTCTAATTTATGTATTTATATTCATATTTGTCTCCCCATAAAGACTGTAAACTCAATGTAGGCAAAGAGTGCCTATTTATTGTTATATTGTGCTCTCCCAAGCTTAGTACAGTGCTCGGTACACAGGAAGCGCTCAATAAATAATGATTGAATGAATGAATGAATGAACTTACCCAGAGGTGTCCTAAATGGTCAGCGGTGGACTTGGCAACACAATCTATATCTTCAGAGCCTTTTTGATGTAGTCATGCCTGGAGTACACTCTGCTTGATTTCCATGCCCTTTTCAATAGACAAAAAGCTCAGTAATTCTGACTATTCCAGTCTCAAAAATACCAACTGATAATCACATTAACATTTCCCTTAAGACAAAAGGCTGATGGTTCAGGACCTTCTAAAATCCTACTGGGCAGAGGATGATAAACCAAATGCTTAGCAGACAAGAAAGCTTTTGTATTCCCCTGATACTCTTCTGTGATTATTTCCCCTCTTTTGGTATATCTAGGTTTCTTCCTCCTTCTTACGGGATCAGTGCACATATATTTTCCACAGAAAGAAGAAGGGACAGTTCTGCCAAGGAAACAGATTGTAGGTAACCCAGGAATCTCATATAGAAACATGAAATATACAATAAACTCAAAATTGAATATAAAACAATAGCAGACTCTCTTCCCATTGATAGGAGTGGTAAGTGCTACCTCTCCAACTTCTACTGGTGGTAGGGCCAAGCTTGAAGTCTTTGTTATAATTTTTAATTCATGGATATTGGTACAAACAAAATATTGGAAGATGGCATCTAACCTTTCAAAAACAATCAAGCTCTGGGAAAAGACTTGAATAGTGGTTGTGGGCAGGAAATGTGTCTGCCTATTGTTATACTACACTCTCTCCAGTGGTTAGTACAGTGTCTTGCACACAGTAAGCACTCAATAAATATGATTGATTGATTGGTAGTTCTTTTTTTGTAAGGTGTTTTCAAGTACTTACCATGTTCTAGCACTGTACTAAGTGCTGGGGTAGATACAAGCTGATCAGGCTGGACTCTGGCCCTCTCCCACATGGGGCTCTCAGTCTTAAGTCCAATTTTACAGGTGAGGTAACTGAAGCACAGAGAAGGTAATGCCTTCCCCAAGGTTGCACAGCAGACAAGTGGCACAGCTAGGATTAGAATCCCGGTTCTTCTGATTCCCAGCCCGTACTCTATCCACTAGGCAACACTGCTTCTTAGGTCCTTGGTGGCAAATGCACAGTAGCCCTGCTTGAACAAGGAAACTCAGATAGGTCTCAATGTGGACAGTGAATAGATGAGAATGGATTTAGGAAGCTATCAAGCTGGGGGGTTCAGCAAAGAGACACCACCAAGATTGATAATAATAATAACAAGAATAGTAATAATAGTGGAATTTGTTAAGCATTACTCTGGCTAGGCATGGCACTAATGCTGGGGTGGATACAGGCAAATCCGGTTGGACACAGTTCCTGTCCAAAATGAGGCTCACACTCTCAAAACTCATTTTACAGATGAGCTAACTGAGTCCCAGAGAAGTGAAGTGACTTGCCCAAGGTCACATAGGAGACAAGTGGCAGAGCCGGGATTAGAACCCATGACCTTGGTTGATGAACATGGTAGCGGTTTAAAGACTACCTACCATAGAATAGGAAATGCATCAACACCTCTGTGCTCCTGATGATCAAAACAAAACAATTGTCTACAAAATTCTGCCATAGAATTTATAGCTTAGGTTTATGCAGATAAACAATGGTGGAATACCAGAGTGGAAGAGATCAGGTACATTCAGAATGCCACAGTCAAAGGCAAGGGAGAACAAGGAGGGAATTGCCCTCAAAAATCTCCAGTGGCTACCAATCAATCTGCACATCAGGCAGAAACTCCTCACCCTCGGCTTCAAGGCTGTCCATCACCTTGCCCCCTCCAACCTCACTTCCCTTCTCTCCTTCTCCAGCCCGGCCCGCACCCTCTGCTCCTCTGCCACTAATTTCCTCACCGTGCCTCGTTCTCGCCTGTCCTGCCGTCGACCCCCGGCCCACGTCATCCCCCTGGCCTGGAATGCCCTCCCTCTGCCCATCTGTCAAGCTAGCTCTCTTCCTCCCTTCAAGTCCCTACTGAGAGCTCACCTCCTCCAGGAGGCCTTCCCAGACTGAGCCCCTTCCTTCCTCTCCCCCTCGTCCCCCTCTCCATCCCCACCATATTACCTCCTTCCCTTCCCCACAGCACCTGTATATATGTATATATGTTTGTACATATTTATTACTCTATTTATTTTACTTGTACATATCTATTCTATTTATTTTATTTTGTTAATATGTTTTGTTTTGTTCTCTGTCTCCTCCTTCTAGACTGTGAGCCCACTGTTGGGTAGGGACCGTCCCTATATGTTGCCAACTTCTACCTCCCAAGCGCTTAGTACAGTGCTCTGCACACAGTAAGCACTCAATAAATACGATTGATTGATTGATTGCCAATTTACAGATGAGGAAACTGAGATACAGAGAAGTGAAGTGACTTACCCAAGGTTACCCAGAAGACAAGTGGCAGAGTTAGGTTAAAACTCAGGTCCTATTACTCTCAATCCCATACTCTTTCCACTAGGCCTCACTGCTCCCAGTTGCAATATGTTTTTAAAAGAATCAAGACAGTATCAAGTGAATGTAAATAAGACCTAGAAATATACTTGAATATTTTTGTGAGCTATAGGAAGATAATCTATTTGTAGACACCACAAAAATGTTAAAGAGTAATGATGAAAATGGCTCTTTTTGAATGTAAGTGCAAAATAAAAATCAGGAAGGCTGAAAAATTTACACTAGTCAGATATGTTGATGCTGAAAAGGTCTGAAGGAGTGAGGCTTTATCCTAACTCTCCACTTACCTCTTCACAGGGTAAAGTCCTTTTCAGATGAAAGACAAAATAGGCCTTTAAAGCAGAAAATTCAGATTGTCTAGCCACGAAGTCAACAGTCAGCAATTGATTTTAGTAAAGCTTCTCAGGGTAATGCATTTAGTGGTAGAAATTCACATCCTGTTCATCAGACCTCTTTGCTCGTTAAGGAGAAAGGACAATGAATATACCAGGGAGGACATTCTGAACATCCAATTTTCAAATCTATAACCATGAAAGAGGAAAAAAGTGGAGTTAATAGCTCTCCCTCCAGCCCCACTCTCAAATTGCTCATACTCATATTTTTATTTTGGTAACAGAATGACATTTAAAGTCACCTCTATAGGAGTGTGGGGAACTATTGTAATATTTAGGACTCTGAGTCTCTTAGAATTTCTTACCTCCCTTTCTGGTAGGGTCTTTATGCCAAAAGCAGTAGTTAAGCCTTATGTGAATTTGGCTAGTTCTTTGGGAAATTACCTGTTTCCTTGACTAACTAGTTCTCTTCATTATGAGCCTCATCTTTTAACAGGTTCTCGGCTACATCCTTGAAAGTGGCACTGGTTATTATGTAGACTCTGACATTAACTCTCATTGTCGGGGGGAGGGGTGATGGTGAGAGGGCTCAGCACCCTGTGGATATGTTTTGAACAATAACAACCTATAAGGTTGCATCATTTGAATGGGCTGTCCCTGATGTTATGTCTATTCTGTGAATTCAGAGAGGATTGCTGCAGTCCCCCAATGAATTTATCATCTTGCATTTGAGCCTAACTGGAGTTCAGACTCTGAAGAGACTCTTGGGGATAAAAACACCAGCAAGGTGTAGTCCTACTGTGGACAAAACACCTGCTGGCAGTTCATCCAACACTGAAGTTCACAAAAGGGGTTCATTGACTGGTGCACTTCCCTTGAGAGCTTTTGATAGAAGAGAGAGCCTTCCCATCTCCACCATTTGGAATGGCAGGGCCACCCCAGGTGATTACAGCTGCTGCTGGGAAGTCCCCTAAGTCTTCCTTCTCAGTCTCGAAATTCCCAGCAACGAGGAGCCTCCATCTGCAGGCTGGACCAGGAAAGAGGGGCAACCGACAGACTACCTAGATAGATAAGAATAATAATTATGGTATTTATTAAGCTCTTACTCTGTGCCAGACACTGTACTAAGTGCTGGGGTGAGTAGAAGCAAATCGGATTGGACACAGTCCCTTGTCCCAGTTGGGGCTCACCCAAATGTTTGGCCTTTTAGTTGTCACTACAGTGAATCTTAATTATCTGCCTGATAATTCTCTTGTATTACACTCTCCCAAGTGCTTAGAACAGTGCTCTGCATATAGTAAGTACTCAATAGAGTATTATTGTTTGATTGATTGATTGGCAGAGAGAATGGGTGATCCAAGAGTCAAGTCAACAAAGTCAAGTCTTCTCCAGGTTAGGTAGCTGTCACAAGGGAGTAGTGAAGAACACCTTCCCAGCCCCTAAACCTGGATTCAGAGATGCTGAGATGCTTTTAATTCTCTTGGGGGAATGATATGGGCTGGGAAATACATAGGGAGGGTTAGAGCTGTAGTGATTTGCTGCAGCTTTCCTTAGCTCCCCCAAAATGCCCCAGACCTAGCCTTACACCTCACTGATTTTTCAGGGCTTCAAAATGCCTTATGTTGGCCAGAAAGCAGCCAGGACTGCTGACTGTGAAGTGGCCAATCAATTCTCTGAAGTAACAAAAGGCAAACCTCCTATAGAGATGGAAAGGGATAGAAGGAAGAGTTGAGATGTTCTTTCAAGCAAGAGGGGGAGAATCAAACTTTACTTGTAAACTTCGATTTCAAAATTTGCTTACAAATGGGTTTCCATTCATTCATTCAATTGCATTTATTGAGCGCTTTCCAAACTTTAGATACTGCTGAACATGCTCCCTCTGGTTATTTGTAGCATATTCCACAGCTCAGTGTAAAGAGCCCGGGCTTTGGAATCAGAGGTTATGGGTTCAAATCCCGGCTCTGCCAATTGTCAGCTGTGTGATTTTGGGCAAGTCACTTCACATCTCTGTGCCTCAGGTACCTCATCTGTAAAATGGGGATTAAGACTATGAGCCCCCCGTGGGACAACTCAAACACTTTGTAACCTCCCCCATGCTTAGAACAGTGCTTTGCACATAGTAAGCAATAAATAAATGCTATTATTACTATTAACATCTCAAGAGCCCAATGCTCCCTTCCTGCTGATGCCAATTTGCTATGTGATGCCAATTTGTACTTCCCAAGCGCTTAGTACAGTGCTCTGCACATAGTAAGCGCTCAATAAATACGATTGATTGATTGATTGATTGCTGATCTTAGTCCCAGGTCATACTTGTCAGTTCCTGCACTCACTACAGAGTCCCCAAAAGGGTGTGGCCTCCACGGTATCCTCAGCAGGATACATGAAAAATAGTAATGATAATGATAATTGTGATATTTGTTAAGTGCTTACTATGTGCCAGGCACTGTACTAAGTACTTGGGTGGATATGCATAAATCGGGTTAGATGTTATCCCTTTCCCATGTGGGGTTCACAGTCTCAATCCCCATTTTATAGATGAGGTAACTGAGGCTCAGAGAAGTGAAGTGACTTACCCAAAGCAGCAGACAAGTGGTGGAATACTTTGAAATGATCATCATCATCATCATCATCAATCGTATTTATTGAGCGCTTACTATGTGCAGAGCACTGAACTAAGCGCTTGGGAAGTACAAATTGGCAACATATAGAGACAGTCCCTACCCAACAGTGGGCTCACAGTCTAAAAGGGGGAGACAGAGAACAAAACCAAACATACTAACAAAATAAAATAAATAGAATAGATATGTACAAATAAAATAAATAAATAAATAAATAGAGTAATAAATATGTACAAACATATATGCATATATACAGGTGCTGTGGGGAAGGGAAGGAGGTAAGATGGGGGGATGGATGGGGGTTGGGGGAGAGGAAGGCCTCCTGGAGGAGGTGAGCTCTCAGTAGGGCCTTGAAGGGAGGAAGAGAGCTAGCTTGGCGGATGGGCAGAGGGAGGGCATTCCAGGCCCGGGGGATGACGTGGGCCGGGGGTCGATGGCGGGACAGGCGAGAACGAGGTACGGTGAGGAGTTTAGCGGTGGAGGAGCGGAGGGTGCGGGCTGGGCTGTAGAAGGAGAGAAGGGAGGTGAGGTAGGAGGGGGTGAGGTGATGGACAGCCTTGAAGCCAAGGGTGAGGAGTTTCTGCCTGATGCGCAGATTGATTGGTAGCCACTGGAGATTTTTGAGGAGGGGAGTGATATGCCCAGAGCGTTTCTGGACAAAGATAATCCGGGCAGCAGCATGAAGTATGGATTGAAGTGGAGAGAGACACGAGGATGGGAGATCAGAGAGAAGGCTGATGCAGTAGTCCAGATGGGATAGGATGAGAGCTTGAATGAGCGGGGTAGCAGTTGGGATGGAGAGGAAAGGGCGGATCTTGGCAATGTTGTGGAGCTGAGACCGGCAGGTTTTGGTCATGGCTTGGATGTGAGGGGTGAATGAGAGAGCGGAGTCGAGGATGACACCAAGGTTGTGGGCTTGTGAGACGGGAAGGATGGTAGTGCCGTCAACAGAGATGGGAAAGTCAGGGAGAGGGCAAGGTTTGGGAGGGAAGACAAGGAGTTCAGTCTTTGACATGTTGAGCTTTAGGTGGCGGGCGAACATCCAGATGGAGATGTCCTGAAGGCAGGAGGAGATGTGAGCCTGGAGAGAGGGGGAGAGAGCAGGGGCAGAGATGTAGATCTGGGTGTCATCAGCGTAGAGATGATAGTTGAAGCCGTGGGAGCGAATGAGGTCACCAAGGGAGTGCGTGTAGATCGAGAACAGAAGGGGACCAAGCACTGAACCTTGGGGAACCCCCACAGTAAGAGGATGGGAGGGGGAGGAGGAGCCTGCAAAAGAGACTGAGAAAGAATGACCGGAGAGGTAAGAGGAGAACCAGGAGAGGATGGAGTGTGTGAAGCCAAGGTCAGATAGTGTATTGAGAAGAAGGGGGTGGTCCACAGTGTCAAAGGCAGCTGAGAGGTCGAGGAGGATTAGGACAGAGTATGAGCCATTGGATTTGTGAAGCAGGAGGTCATTGGTGACCTTTGAAAGGGCAGTTTCCGTGGAATGTAGGGGACGGAAGCCAGACTGGAGGGGGTCGAGGAGAAAGTTGTTGTTGAATGAGCAGGGTAGCAGGGAAATGATATTAACTCTTTGACCAGCAGCAGGTATGTGACGGACAGAGGAGGGGGTGAGGGGTGGTGCTATTTGCCTAAGAGTTGTTTGATTGGAATATGGTTGTGCCTGGGCTCCCCTATCTGATTGACCTCCATCTTGTTAAAGGGGGTGATTTACAACTTGTTAATAAGTTGACGATTCCTTTGGAAGATTTCCCAGTTCTAGAATGCAATCTGAAGCAATCTGGGGTCGGCGGGGGTGGGGGTCTTGGGTTCTAAACCTGGCCCTGCCACTTGTCTGCTTTGGGTCCTTGGGTGAGTTACTTCTCTGTGTCTCAGTTACCTCATTTATAAAATGGGGATTAGGTCTGTAAGCACCATGTGGGACATGGACTGTTCAACCTGATTAGCTTGTACATGCCCCAGCCTTATTACAGTGCCTGTATAGACTGTGATTTATTTATACCTATATATATGTATATATATATATATATATATATATATATATATATATATATATATATATATATATATATATATGTATATATATATTTGTCTTTCTCCCCCTCTGGACTGGGAGCTCGTTGTTGGTAAAGAATGTATCTGCTTGTTGTTATACTATACTCTCCCACGTTCTCAGTTTGGTATAGTGCTTTAGATACAGTAAGCACTCAAAAAATACAATTGAATGAATGAATGAATGCCTGCCATACAGTAAGCACCTAAAAATACCATTAAAAAATAAAACATTACAAAACAAAAGAAATAAACAAACTCTACAGCTTTTTACCTCTTTTGACCAAAACATAGTGGAGCATATGGTTCGTGGTGTCATCCAGTCAGTCATATCTATCGAGTGCTTACTGTGTGCAGAGCTCTATACCTAGCGCTTGGGAGAGTACATTGTAACATTATAGCAGACACATTACCTGCCCACAGTGAGCTTAAAGTCTAGAGGGGGAAACAGACATTAACATAAATAAAATTATAGATGTGTATGTAAGTTCTGAGGGGCTGGGAGGGAGGATGAATAAAGGGAGCAAGTCAAGGTGATGCAAAATGGAGTGGAAGAGGAAAGGAGGGCTTAGTCAGGGAAGGCCTTTTGGAAGAGATACAATTTCAACGAGACTTAAAAGAGGGGGAGAGTAATTGCCTGTTGGATATGAAGAGGAAGGGCATTCCAGGCCAGAGGTGAGATGTGGGCAAGAGGTCGATGGAGATATAGATGTTATCGAGGTACACTGAGAACGTTGGCATTAGTAATAGGAGAATGAAGTCTTCAGGAAGATCCCAAGTGAGCTGGAGCCTTGTGTGTTTTGACAGGCCACTTTAATGGACACCATTTCTACTGTTGACTGATTCCCTTTCATAAGTGGATGTTATCTATATAGACCTTCAGTGTAGATGAGCTGGCATTTGCGGTCAATATTTTCATCCATGCATTCTGTCAGAATTAATGCATTATTTTTGGCTAAGTCCATGAAATATGCTTGAGAAAAGGTTCTCTGTGGGTGTGAAATATTCCTTCCCCACAAAATGCAGTCACTGGGGGCCAAGGGTTGGGTAGGTTTGGGAATGGAACAGAGAACGTCTAGGAATAGGACTGGTGAATCTGGACTAAACTGCCCATCAGAAAGACTCTTGCCAATCAGGCAAGCAGGAAGGCAAAGTTGGAGTGCAAGCAAAAGCCTGAATGTAAAGAGAAATCTGTAGAACATTCGGTAAAACCAAGTGGATTTACTATACATAAGACCAAATGTTAAATCAACCTGGAATAGATTAGTTTTAATAGGACCTGTGCTCTCTTCATCTTTGTTTTTGTTTTCTGAACTGATCATTTTGCTTCCTTTTGCCAAGATGTAACACTGGCTATTTTCCCAAATGAGCATTCTATTAGATTCAACTCCTTCATTCTCTGGATTGTCAGCTTGTTGTGGGCAGTGAATGTGTTTACCAATTCTGTTATATTTTACTGCACAGAGCAGTTAGTACAATGCTCTGCTCAGAGGAAGTGCTCAATAAATACCAGTGATTGATTTTGTCTATTAACAATGTTATCAACCTAAACTGCCCATTGATGCTGTCTCCACTTGACAAATGTGTGAAATCAGAGATGCAAGTCAGGCAAGCAAGTGAGCAATCTCTTTTGCTTGAAATAGACAAATGAGCTGGAAAATTTCCCTCCAAAATTACCTGAAAATTTTTCTCAGCTATCTTCTCTAAATCACCCGTGGATATTTGGTTGCAAGGTTCTGGTGACTGGCAATTTGATGATGGTCATAAGGGGAACAGAAATGATTTCTCTTTTGGTATCAAAATCCAGTGAAAATGTGTTCTTCCTTCCCTGCACCTATACTCATTTTTCTAAAGCAAAATTCAGTTTGGCATCACCTTGGGTAAACCTCCCGCAAGGGGAGACTGGTCATATTCCCACGAGGCTGATTGGACAGAATGTTATGAGGTTCCTGAATATCTGTAGAATCCAGTTTAAATGTGAAAGGAGAAACAGTGAACCTAATGACTGCTTCAGGACAGACCTAGAGCAAGGATAGATAGATTGAGTCCAGCAGAGACATTTGTCACAGTTTGGGCAAAATATATTCTTTCTGACTGACTTGGAGAAGCCACCAATTTTTAGTGCACTTAGAAGTCCTCCTTCATAAAGAATCTAGATGTTCTGAGACGAGGATCCCGAGCTAATATTGTAGAGAAAGATTGGCAATAAAAGGAAATTGGACTAAAATTCATTGCTGCTCTAAATCCAGACTTTACTCCAAGAAAAGAGATCTCAGATTATGTTTGGGTTTAACCAGAAGCCATCTGGGATCTTATGGAATCCCAGACCTGGTGCTTTTCTAGTTTCTAGGATTTTGTATCTTTCGTAGTGGTAAGGAAACGAAGCTGAGAAACATGGTTGTGGCTGGAATGCAGTGACCACCAGTTCCATATTAACCATGTTAGGCTTGTGTCTGTTCTACCTCAAGGAGACTGTAACTGGAGCAAGCCATTCCTACAGTTGGGTGAACAAAGAACAGAGGAAGAAATCCACATCTACAAAAGCACAGAAGGTGAGTATTTGGATGGGTCTTTAATCACTCCTCCCAAGCAAAAGAGGTCACACTTTGTTTTTATCTTGGAGAAATCAGGATACTATAAATTGATTAATGCACTGAGCACCTACTGTGTGCAGAGCACTGTACTAAACACTTGGGAGAGTACAATCGAATTAATAGACATGGTCCTTGCCCTTAAGAAGCTTGCATTTTATCAGGGGAAATAGATACTGCAATAATGTAGAGAGAGGAGGAAGGAGCAAAAGGGGATGTCTACATGAATTAATGCTTGAAGAATTTATTACATAAGATGTGGACATAAGTGTTATGGAAGCTTGAGTTTGTAGGTACTCCGATGGCACAGAAGTGCTGAGATGGCAATTGAAGGAAACATAGCCAGACTAGAGGAAATAATTAATCAGAGTAGATCTCTTTGTCAGAGGCATGATTTCATTAACACTTTGAAATTGGGGAGTGTGAGAAAGTGGGAGAGGGGGTTTTATAGGATTTGCAGAGGGAGGGAGTTCCAGGCAGAAAGAAAAAAAGCATGAGAAAGCGATCCTTAGCAGAAGAGACAAGAATGCAGCACCGTCTGGGAGGAGCGAAGAGTGCTAGTTGGGTGAAGTGAGAAAAGAGAGTGGATAAGTAGGAAGGACAGAGTTTATTGAGTGTTTTAAAGCCAGCGATTAGGAGTTCCTACTTAATGTGGAGAGGACGGAAAACCACTGGAGGTTTTTGAGAAGTGGAGAGATGTGGCACAACAATATATTAGAAAGATTAACATTTTAGAGAACCAGTGTGGCCTAATGGATAGAGCACGGGTCTGGGCGTCAGAAGGACCCGAGTTCTAATCCCTGCCATGCACTTAGCTTGCTGTGTGACATTGGGCAAGTCACTTCACTTCTTTGCGCCTCAATTATCTCATCTGTAAAAAGGGGATTAAGACTGTGAGCCCACTCTGGGACATGAATTGTGTCCAACCTGATTAGTATGTATCTATTCCAGCACATAGTAAAGTGCCTGGCACATAGTAAGCACTTAATAAATAAATGCTAGGCTCAGAATTAAATATGGATAGGAGAGGAGAGTGACTTATGCAGCTGTCAATCCATGAGTATGTCTCTGAGAGGGAATATCTTGCCTGCTACTAGCTAAAGTAGTTTATCAAATGAGCTATTGAGGTTCGGGGACAATACTACAAACATCATAGGAAATTATCCACTTTAATATATTACACATTTAGAAAATATGTCTCTTCCATTCTGGCTGATCATTACTTTAATGACATTTTTTCATCTCATTGAAATAAATTTTGTCCTAACTCTCATTGGCCAGCATTTTTCTCTAATGATGATCATGTCCGGAGACTGTAAAGTCCATACGAATGTCTGTTTCTCCTTCATGTGCTTATATCAAGGCAGCTAATTAGAAAACCACTTATTTAGGGCACCAATAAGCCCCATAAAACTGTGAGTAAAATTAGGAATTGATCTTATTTGTCCTTAATCCAAAACCAGTTTTGAAACGACTCCAGGGAATAGTTACGTGTTTCTGTTGGAAATCTCAGATGTATACAGGTGCTCAAAAATGCCTTTTTCACTGCATTTATATTTTGCCCTTCAGAAATATTTCCCATATTTGTACTCTCTCAAGCACTCAGTGCAATGCTTTGTACACAGTAACCAATCAACCACATTTATTGTGTTTGCTGTGTGTAGAGTACTGTACTAAGCACTTGGAAGAGTACAACTTAGCAGAGTTAATAGATACATTCCCAACCCACAATGAGTTTCCAGGCTAGAGGGAGAGACAGACAATATAATAATAATAATTGTATTTGTTAAGTGCTTACTATGTGCCAAGCACTGTTCTAAGCGCTAGGGTAGATACAAATAAATAAAGTAAGTGTATGTACATAAGTGCTGTGAAGTTGAGGGAGTGATGTAAATCCAAATGCAAAGGTGACAAAGAAGGGAGTGGTAGAGAAGGAAATCAGGGCTTATTCAGGAAAATCGTCTTGGAGATGTGCCTTCAACGAGGCTGTTGGAAATGAAGAGGAAGGGCATCCAGGACAGAGGCAGAATAAGGGCAAGAGGTTGGCAACAAGGTAGACGAGATCAAGGTACAGTGAGTAGGTTGGCACGAGAGTGAAGTGTCTGGGCTGGGTTATAGTAGGGAGTAGTGAGGTAAGGAAGGAGCGGGCAAGGCGATTAAGTGCTTTAAAGCTGATGGTAAGGAGTTTCTGTTTGATGTGAAATTTCTTGAAGAGTGGGGAATCAAGGACTGAATGTTTCTGTAGAAATGTAGTCTGGGCAACAGAATGAAATATGGATTAGAGCAGAGAGAAATGGGAGGTAGGGAGGTTAGAAAGGAGGCGATTACAGTGATCAAGATGGGATAGAACAGTGCTTGGATTAACGTGGTAACAGTTTGGATGGAGAAAAAAAGGCAGATTTCAGCAATGTTGTAAAGGTTGGATGGACAGTATTTAGTGACATTGAATATGTGAGTTGAATGAGAGAGTTGAGTCAAGGATAACACCAAGGTTAGGAGCTTGTGAGGCAGGAAGGATGGTGGTGTTGTGCACAGTGATGGGAAAGGCATGGGAAGGACAGCGTTTGGGCGGGAAAATAAGATAGTGCTGTTTAGGACATATGTTTGAGATGTCGGTGGTACATCTAAGTAGAGATGTCTTGAAGGCAGGAGAAAATATGAGACTGCAGAGAAAAGAGATCTGGGTTGGAGATATAGATTTGGGAATCTTTCGCATAGAGATGGTAGGTAGTTGGAACCATGGGAGCAGATGAGTGGGAGTGGGTGTAGATGGACAATAGTAGGGGACCCAGAACTGAACCTTGAGGGACCCCCACAGTTAGGAGATGTGAGACAGAGGAGAAGTCTGTGAAAGAGACTGAGACTTAGAGGCCAGAGAGATAGGAGCAGAACCAGGAGTACCAGGACAGTAGACATTGATTGATTGAGTGCTTAGTACAGTGCTCTGCACACAGTAAGCACTCAATAAATACGGCTGAATGAATGAGTGATTGATTGATGTAAAGTGTGGGTGGGCATTGAAAGATTGAGAGAAAGGATGCAGGATATTAGATGCAAGTAATCTAAGGAGTTGAGAATTATTTGTTAAAGAGGGAGAGCATGAAGTGGGGAGGGGCAAGGGCAATGCCTTAAAGGAAAAGTCCTACGCATTTCCAAGTTTTCTTCTGGGAAGCGGAAGCCCGAGAGCAGATTTAGTAGAAACCTATGCCTGGAAAGAAAGGAGTAAACTCCCAGGTATGTTTCTTGCTGTGACTGTCCTTTTATCTGAGAGGACTACTCTCCCCATCTTCAAATCCCTTCTAAAATCAGGACTCCTCCATGAGGCTTTTTCTGACTATGCCCTCACTTCTCCAATTTTTCCTCTCTTCTGCATTGCCTGTGCTTGGGTCGCTACCTTTTAAACACTTTGACATTAATCCCAGCCCCACAGCACTTATGGGCATAATCATCTATCCTTTATTTTAATGTCTACCTCCCCCTCCACTTTGTAAGCTCCTTGTGGACAGGGATCAGATCTACCTACTCAAGTCAGTTAGTTAATCATATTTACTGAGTATTTACTATGTGCAGAGTACTATACTAAGAACTTGGGAGAGTAGAATATAGCAATATAACAGACACATTCCCTGCTCACAACGAGTTTACAATCTCTATTGTATTGTATTCTCCCAGGCATTGACTAAGCAGCGTGGTGCAGTGGCAAGAGCTCTGGCTTTGGAGTCAGAGGTCATGGGTTCAAATCCAGGCTCCACCAATTGTCAGCTATGTGACTTTGGGCAAGTCACTTCACTTCTCTGGGCCTCAGTTACTGCATCTGTAAAATGGGGATTAAGACTGTAAGTCCCCACCCCATGGGACAACCTGATCACCTTGTAACCTCCCCAGTGCTTAATACAGTGCTTTCCACATTGTAAGCGCTTAATAAATTTCATCGTATTATTACAGCACTCCAGGCATTAAATTGATTGAATGGTTGATTGATAATAGGACAAGAAAGATAATCCAATATCCTTAATTCAATAATTAAACCCCTTATTTTGAGTATAAAAAAGCAGAGAGATTGTAGTTTTATGGATTATGAACATTTTGAGGAATATTTGTGGCTATTTGCTTCCTCTTACCAATAGAACCCATTACCTATAAGGGAGTCTCTCTCGAGTGGAATCACAGAAGCAGGATTGACTGAAAGAGGAAAGTTTAGTTGTCCTAACATGTGCCACAAGATGCATTCACAGTGAGAGTGAATAAATTTAACCTAACAGTAAGTACCTTGTCCAGCGCTTAGTACAGTGCTCTGCACACAGTAAGTGCTCAATAAATACGATTGATTGATTGTCTACTAAAAAGAGACAAGAGTTTTCTCAAGCAAACAATTCAGCAAGCCTATTCGTGGCTTAGTGGAAAGAGCACGAGCTTGGGAGTCAGAAGTCATGCGTTCTAATTCCAACCCCGAAGCAGCCTGGCTTAGTGGAAAGAGCTCGGGCTTGGGAGTCAGAGGTCATGGGTTCAAATCCTTGTTCTGCCAATTGTCAGCTGTGGGACTTTGGACAACTCATTTAACTTCTCTGTGCCTCAGTTACCTCATCTGTAAAATGGGGGTTAAGGCTGTGAGCCCCCCGTGGGACAACCCGATCACCTTGTAACCTTCCCAGCGCTTAGGCCAGTGCTTTGCACATAGTAAGGGCTTAATAAATGCCATCAATATTATTATATCATTATGTGACGGTGCAATGCACTTAACTTCTCTATGCCTCAGTAACTCATTTGTAAAATGGGGATTAAGAATGAGAGCCCCACGTGGGACATCCTGACATTCACCTTCTATCTGCCGCAGTGTTTAGAACAGTGCTTGGCACATAGTAAGTGCTTTACAAATGCCATTATTATTATTATTACTCTGATCATTCCTCAATAAAGCAAAATGGCTCCTGTCAGGAGCTCCAGTGTGCTGTGAAATCCATCAGTCAATCAATCACATTTATTGAGCACTTACTGTGCAGAGCACTGATGACAATGATGATTATGATGATGATGATGATGGTATTTGTTATGCACTTAATTTGTGCCAAGCACTATTCTAAGCACTGGGGTAGATACAAGGTAATCAGGTAGTCAGATATGGGGCTCACAATCTTCATCCCCAGTTTACAGATGGGAGAACTGAGGCACAGAGGACTTAAGTGACTTGCCCGGGGTCACACAGCTGACAAGTGGCAGAGCTGGAATTAGAACCCATGACCTCTAACTCCCAAGCCCTTGCTCTTTGCACTAGGCCACACTGCTGCTCAAACATTCTACTAAGTGCTTAGGAAAATACAATACAACAGAGTTGGTAGACATGTTCACTGCTCACAGTGAGCTCAATTATAAATAAATCAATTGCAGGTAGATATGTAAGTTCTGTGGGAATGAGGGGGAGTGAATAAAGGGTGAAAATCCAATTGAAATGCTACCGATGATTCTAGCCATGCTGGTTGACCAGCTCTGAACTAAGTGGATAGAATACTGGATTCAGCATGTCTAAGCACTTAGTACAGCACTCTGCGCAGAGTAAGCACTCAGTAAATACCATTGATTGATTGATAACCCTTGGCTGAAGGTGGGATATAATACAAATTACTTGGCTTGATTTTTCTTTTTGTCGAATGGGACCAAGGTGTTTTAAGAATGAGTTAAATATTAGGTAGTAGAAATAAAGTAACGTGGGTTCCACGGAAAAAAAAAACAGTGCTAAAGAAATTCAATTATCTTTATCCTTTCAGGTAAACCAATTCTCTCTCATGCAAGCTCACCGTTATGTTTATCACCAACACTGAATCGATGGAAAAAAACAACAATGTGACCGAATTCATTCTCCTGGGACTAACCCAGAATCCAGAGTTGCAGAAACTTGTATTTGCTTTGTTCCTAATCATCTACCTGGTAACTCTTCTGGGAAACCTGCTCGTGGTCATAACCATCAAGACCAGCCAGAATCTCAGCTCCCCTATGTACTACTTCCTCTCATACTTATCTTTCATAGATGCCATCTACTCCTCTTCCACTACTCCCAAAATGATTGTAGACAGCCTGTCTGCCAGGAAAGCCATCTCCTACGATGGCTGTATGGTTCAGCTCTTTGTATCACATTTCTTTGGAGGAACAGAGGCCATCCTTCTCATTGTGATGGCCTACGACCGTTACGTGGCCATCTGCAAACCCCTGCACTATTTGATCATCGTGAACCGGCAGGTGTGTGTCCTACTGGTGGGAGTGGCCTGGGTAGTGGGCTTCTTTCATTCAATAATTCAGATTCTCTTCCTATTCCGGCTGCCCTTCTGTGGTCCCAATGTCATTGATCATTTTCTCTGTGACATGTACCCTGTGTTGGAACTCGTCTGCACAGACACCTATGTCGTGGGCCTGTCAGTGGCTGCCAATGGTGGCCTGATCTGCACATTTTGTTTCCTCATGTTGGTCATCTCCTACGTGGTTATCCTGAACTCCCTAAAAAGTTCAGAGGGAAGGCGCAAAGCCCTCTCCACCTGTGGCTCTCACATCACGGTCGTCATGCTGTACTTCGTTCCCTGTATCTTCACCTACATGAGGCCTGTCTCCACCTTCCCCATGGATAAAGCAGTGGCTGTATTCTATGTTTTCATTACTCCCATGTTAAACCCCTTGATCTACACCATGAGAAATGCAGAGGTGAAAAATGCCATGAGGAAGTTATGGAGCCAAATTATGACTTCAGGAGAGAAGTGAATCACTTTCTGAGAATTATGATGTTGGTTTTTTCAGTGGGAGAAGGAAGGAGCCAGCAGGTTCTTCAGATGCTTTAAGAAAAATCACTATGGCTTAATCTCTTCTAAAAGAACCATACTTGAAGGTTTTAATGTATTCTGAATCGTCAGAACAATGAATGTCATTTCCTATATGTGTTTAAATCTTCCTTCTCATACATATTGATTAAAAGACTGCTTCAGTATATTCTAGTAGTAACTGGAATCCTCTTAAGGGAAGAATAGAAAGGAAAGCAGATAATTTTGGTAAATTGGAGAGCACTCAGGATTACATACTCAAAAAGTGAAATCAATGTGTCCAGGGTGACATAGCAATGACTTTAACTGTGAAGGAGAAGAGAGATTTTTATTGGGATTTGGATAGACGACATTGCAGAGCTAGCATTCTGTGATGAAGAAAGAGGGAGGAAAACCTTAGGGACCACCTGGACTTGGGAAAATCAGTAGGAATAGCCCACGCCTGCTCACGTGGGCCCTGCATCAGCTTTTTAACCAGCAAAATAGCCACCCACTTTCAGATGAAAAAAAAAAACCGGTCTTGAATATACTCCAACACAAACATAGCTCCCTCTGGACAATTACTCTTTGACAGTGAAATCTGAAAACTATTCAGATTATTGTTGCTATACATGATGTAGAATGCTTATCTGACCATCACTAAACAAAATAATAATACTTACAAGAATAATGAAAACAAATAAAATTGTGGTATATGTTAAGTGCTATGTGCCAAGTGCTATACTGAGCACTGGAGTAGAAACAAGATAACCTGGTTGGAGAGTTTCTGTCCCACATAGGGCTTACAGTCCAAGTAAGAGGGAGAACAGGTATTTAACCCCCATTTTTCAGTTGTGGAAACTGAGGCACCATGAAGTTAAGCAACTTGCCCAAGGTCACACAGGAAACAAGTGGCAGAGACAGGATTAGAACTCATGTCTTCTGACTCCCAGGCCTGTGTTCTTTCTACTAGGCCATGCTATTTCTCCAAATCCAATCCAAATTTAGCAATCTCATAAGGTAACAAATATGTTAGTTAAATTGTCCAGTTGGATTGATGTCTATCTTCTGGAGAATTAAAATACCTGCAAGAGGCTTAATGGTGACCTTCTGTATCCCTATCAGAGCAAGGGATACCGTGTATCACAACCAATGGCACCATCATTTATTTTTCCATGTAAGATATTACCTTGGGAAGTCTCTCAAATCTTATATACTCTATTACTTGGTTTCATCTGTAATTTAAATTGTAAGCTCCTTGAGGGCAGGGATCATGTATTATTTTCATTTTAAATGACAAGCAGCATACATGACCTAGTGGAAAGAGTACTGGTCTGGGAGTCAAGTGACGAGAGGTTTAAACACTTCTTCCACTTACTGTGTTACCCTCGGCAAGTCACTATTTTTGTGGTACTTATTAAGCACTTACTATGTGCCAATCACTGTACTAAGCACTGGGGTGGATACAAGATTATAATAATTATGGTATTTGTTAAGGGATTACTATGTGCCAGACACTGTACTAAGTGCTAGGTACTGTACTAAGTGATGGGCACTGTACTAAGCTCTGGGCACTATACTGAGCACTGGACTCAGTCCATACCCCAAATAGGGCTCATAGTCTAAGTCGGAGGGGGTAAAATCTGATCCCATTTTACAAATGGGTTAACTGAGCTACAGAGAAGTTCAATGACTTCTCCAAAGTTACGCAGCAGAGAAGCAGCAGAGCAGGATTAAAACCCAGTTCATCTGACTACCAGGCCCAAGCCTTTTCCTTTGGGCTATGTTGCTTCCCACTTAACATCTCTGTACTTCAGTTTCCTCATCTGTAAAAATGGGAATAAGAGCCCCGTCCTCCATCTCTCAGACTTGTAGCCCCATGTGGGACTGGAATTGTGTCTGATCTGCTTACACTGTGGTAATGTAAAGCAGAAGCTCCTTACCATTGGCTTTAAAGCAAACGATCATCTTGCCCCTTCCTACCTCACTTTGCCACTCTCCTACTACAACCTAGTCCACACACTTTGCTCCTCTGATGTCAAACTTCTCTTTCCATCTCAATCTCGTCTATCGCGCCGCCAGCCCCTCACCCATGTCCTCACCATGGCAAGCCACTTAACTTCTCTGTGCCTCAATTACCTCATCTGTAAAGTGGGGATTAAGATTATGAGTCCCACGTGGGACAACCTGATTACCTTGTATCTACCCCAACACCTAGGACAGTGCTTGGCACATAGGAAGTGCTTAACAAATACCATCATTATCATCATCATGTCTTAACTCTGACCGGGAATGTCCTCCCTCTTCCTATCCAATGAATATTTACTCTCCCCACTGTCAAAGCCCAATTGAAGGCACATCTCCTCCAAGAGGCCTGCCCTGACTAAACTCTCGTTTCCCTCTTGACTTGCTCCCCTCATTCATCTCCCGACTCATCAAACAGCACTTATGTACACACCCATAATTTATCTATTTATATTAATGTCTGTCTCCCCCTCTAGGCTGTAAGCTCAGTGTTCACGGAGAATGTGTCTGTTATATTGTTGTATTCTCCACCCCTGTTCCCTCTCTCTCCCTCCAGGCTCATATCTCCTCCTGCCTTCAGTACATCTCCATCTGGATATCTGTCCACCATCTAAAACTCAGCATGTCCAAGACTGTGCTCCTTATCTCACCTCCCAAACCCTGTCCTCTCCTTGACTTTCCCATCACTTTAGACGCCACTACCATCCTTCCTGTCTCACAAGCCGGCAACCTTGGTGTTATCCTTGACTCCACTCTCTCATTCACCGCACACATCCAATCCATCACCAAAACCTGCCGGTCTCACCTCCACTACATCGCCAAAATCCACTCTTTCCTCTTCATCCAACCGCTACCTCGCTGGTTCAATCTCTCATCCTATCCCAACTGGATTACTGCATCAACCTCCTTTCTGATCTCCCATCCTCCTGTCTCTCCCTGCTTCAGTCTATACGTCACTCTGCTCCTGGATTATCTTTGTACAGAAACGTTCTGGGCATGTCACTCCCCTCCTCAAAAATCTTCGGTGGTTGCCTGTCAATCAAGCAAAAACTCCTCACTCTTGTCTTCAGGGCTCTCCATCACCTTGCCCCCTCCTACCTCATCCCCCTTCTCTCCTTCTACAACACAGCCCGCACACTCTGCTCCCCTGCTGCTAAACTTCTCACTGCTTCGTTCTTGCCTGTCCCGCCATAGACCTCTGGCCCATGTCCTTCCTCTGGCCTGGAATGCCCTCCCTCCACACATCCGCCAAACTAGCCATCTTCCTCCCTTCAAAGCCCTACTGAGAGCTCACCTCCTCCAGGAGGCCTTTCCAGACTGAACCTCCCTTTTTTCCTCTCCTCCTCCTTGTCCCCTACTTATCGCCCCCTCTGTCCCTCTGCCCTACTCCCTTACCCTCCCCAAATCACTTGTATATATTTGGACGTATTTATTGCTGTACTTATTTAATTCGTACATATTCAGTATGTTTATTATGTTTATTATGATGTGTATATAGCTATAACTCTATTTATTCTGATGGTATTGACACCTGTCCACTTGGTTTGTTTTGTTGTCTGTCTCCTCCTTCTAGACTGTGAGCCCCTTGTTGGGTAGGGACCATCTCTATATGTTGCCGATTTTTACTTCCCAAGCACTTAGTACAGTGCTCTGCACACAGTAAGCACTCAAGAAATACGATTGCATGAATGAATGAATGAATGTGTTGGTGTTGTACTCTCCCAAGCGCTTAGTACAGTGCCCTGCAATCAATCAATCAATCAATCAATAGTATTTATTGAGCGCTTACTGTGTGCAGAGCACTGTACTAAGTGCTTGGGAAGTACAGGTTGGCAACATATAGAGACAGTCCCTACCCAACAGTGGGCTCACAGTCTAAAAGGGGGAGACGGAGAACAAAACCAAACATACTAACAAAATGAAATAAATAGAATAGATATGTACAAGTAAAATAAATGAATAAATCGAGTAATAAATATGTACAAACATATGTACATATATACCGGTGCTGTGGGGAAGGGAAGGAGGTAAGATGGGGGGGGATGGAGGGGGGGCGAGGGGGAGAGGAAGGAAGGGGCTCAGTCTGGGAAGGCCTCCTGGAGGAGGTGAGCTCTCAGTTGGGCCTTGAAGGGAGGAAGAGAGCTATCCTGGCGGATGGGCAGACGGAGGGCATTCCAAGCCCGGGGGATGACGTGGGCCGGGGGTCTATGGCGGGACAGGCGAGAACGAGGTACGGTGAGGAGAGTAGCGGCAGAGGAGCGGAGGGTGCGGGGTGAGCTGTAGAAGGAGAGAAGGGAGGTGAGGTAGGAGGGGGCGAGGTGATGGAGAGCCTTGAAGCCCAGGGTGAGGAGTTTCTGCCTGATGTGCAGATTGATTGAGGGACTGTCTCTATATGTTGCCAACTTGTACTTCCCAAGCGCTTAGTACAGTGCTCTGCACACAGTAAGCGCTCAATAAATATGATTGATTGATTGATTGGTAGCCACTGGAGATTTTTGTGGAGGGGAGTAACATGCCCTAACATGCCCAGAGCATTTCTGGACAAAGACAATCCGGGCAGCAGCATGAAGTATGGATTGAAGTGGGGAGAGACACGAGGTTGGAAGATCAGAGAGAAGGCTGATGTAGTAGTCCAGACGGGATAGGATGACAGCTTGAACGAGCAGGGTAGCGGTATGAATGGGGAGGATAGGGCGGATCTTGGCAGTGTTGCGGAGCTGAGACCGGCAGGTTTTGGTGATGGCTTGAATGTGAGGGGTGAATGAGAGAGCGGAGTCGAGGATGACACCAAGTTTGCGGGCTTGTGAGACGGGAAGGATGGTAGTGCCGTCAACAAGAGATGGGAAAGTCAGGGAGAGGGCAAGATTTGGGAGGGAAGACAAGGAGTTCAGTCTTAGACATGTTGAGTTTTAGGTGGCGGGCAGACATCCTGCACACAGTTAGTGCTTAATAAATACTACTGATGGGATGACTGATTTATTGCAGCCACTCCAGAATTTAGTACGGTGCTTGGCACCCTAGTAAGTATTATTTTTTATAATTATTTTACCATGCCAAGTGCTTAGTACAGTGTTTGTACTCATATATCTATGACACGTGTATATATATCCTTATACTCAGTTGCTTCCCTTACCTGTAATTTATTTGAATATTTGTCTCCCCATTCTATTGCAAGCTTCTTGAGGGCAGGGATCATGTCAACCAACTGCATTGTAGTGTCCTAGGTGCTTAGCTTAGTATGCTGTCCAAAGTAAATGCCCAATAAACACGATTGATTGATTTCTCTGTATATAGCAGACACTCAATCAATGCTATGAATGAATGAACTGATTGAAGAAAGACTGGGCTTCACTGCGATGAAGATATCAAAGCTATTCCTTAGGTTTCCTTCAGACTGTAAACATGTTATGAGCAGGGAATGTGTCTGTTGTACTCTCCTAAGTGCTTAGTACAGTGCTTGGCACACAGTAAGCGCTTAATAAATACCATGGAATGAAGTAGTGAAAGTTCAGCTGCTGTTGCTTTACTGGGGCAAGTTTAGTGCACCTTCAAATGCCTAGTTAGGAAATACGAAATATTTTGCCCAATCAGAACTCCTGTAAGGAGGTAACAGGCCAAAATCAGGCACGTGTCCACTAGCCAAATAGCTTGTTCTTTATTTCACAACTGCTTGGCCTATGGATGCATTCATCCTTGAAAAATCTCTGCAGATGAGACACCATAGCAGGATGGCATAGAAGATAGCAAATTCCCTGGTCACTAAGAAACTCCTCAGAGAATTCAGCCAGTGAAGAAATAGCACTGTGAGAATGATGAAACTCTGTTGTTGTTGTTATTGTTGTTGTTGTTCCCGAATGGATTAAGATCATTCATATCACAGCGTTCACCTCCTCGTGAACATTTTCTATAATGTGCTCTTCAAGGAAACAGAAGTGAAACTTCCCGAGGTCTGTTCAAATCCCCCAAATGAGGATATGCATTTTTGTTCCAAGTCAAACCCAATTTAGTCATTTTTTGGCAAACCTTCTCCAGAAAGATTTGGTGCCATTAAAGATATGGTCTTCATCAGACCCTTGGTTTTTTATGGAGTTCACCCTAGAAGTGAAAAGAATTTTCTGAAAGCTTCTCAGGATTGGAAGAAAGGATTTCTAAAACTAGAGATTGAAAATGTCCTTTTCTGCTCTTTATAGTCTCCCAGGGCTATGGATGAGAGGCGTTCCCTAAATCATCACCATGGCACAAAAAGGTATTAGGTAAAATGCAAATGTTTTTCCTGTATTAGGTATGATAGCATGGTCTCCAAGACAAAACCAAAAATTGAGGCCACAGGGAAAAATTTATAGGTTATGAAAGAATTATTAAAATAGTTCTCCCTAAATAGAGTGCAGCCCGTCCTTCCAATTGCAAGAAATTTTGTACTTACCTATGAAACGTAGTTTGCCACCTAAGCTACTTAAAGCTAGGTGAATAACATCTCCATCTTAGGAAGTAGCAAGTATACGTTTTTCTAGTTTGACTTGCTTTTTGAGTTTTAGTCTTCCAAATAATGTGTCACATGTTTCTCTTCTCATTGAAACTAATTGAATAAAAACTCTTGAATGCATTTAGGGGTGTATGGCTGTTTAAAATATTTTGATATGAATATTTGTTTTCTCAGCCTCTTTGTGAAGTCACAACTGCAAAACTTCATGGTTGTCATGACAGGTCTCAGGGAAATTAAATACTGAGCTCAGATATTTTGCTGGAGCTATAGACTGCAAGTTACGCTGTATGATAAATTTTTTTCAGGTACGTTATGGACAGTTCATATGTTTGTTGAATCTAACAAAGACATTCTTCACTCTTCCGTAAGATCACTGTAGGCAGGGTACGTGTCACCTGCTTGTTATATACTTTCTAAGCTTTTGAACAGGAAAGCTGTGTGTCCTTGGGGAAAGAGCATGGGCCCGGGAGTCAGAAAGCCTGAATTCTAATCCCAACTTCACAATTTACCTTCTGTGTAACTTTGGACAAGTCACCTAACTCTCTGTGCATCAGTTATCTCAACTGTAAAATGGGAATTAAGACGATGAGCCCTGTATGGGACAAGGACTATGTCCAATCCAATTATCTTGTTTCTATCCCAGCACATAGTACACATCTTGACACATAGTATGTGCTTAACAAATTCCATAAAATATATAAAACCCAAAACAGGGCATTACAGCCATGCTATTAGTACTTTCTTATCACTATTTTATTCACTTGCAAAATGAGGAAATGAACAAAAATATATTAAAAGTTTAAAAATTAAGTTTGGCAAGGACTGTATATTCTAAAACATTTGGACAATATCAGAATTCAGGAATTGTTTAATGACAATATTAGAGAAACGTAGAAAGGAATATTTTTACCTCAGGTACAAGTATTTCATTTGTCATATTTATAATTCAATCAATCAATCATATTTATTGAGTGCCTTCTGTGTCCTGTCAGTATACTAAGCATTTGGGAAACTACAATATAACAGAATTGGTAGACAAGTTCCCTGTCCACAAAGGGCAGACAGTCAAATAGCATTGTAGATAATCTGTTTGAAAGGCAAAGTTTTATGCATTACCTTTTGGAATTTTTTTCCTGCTCTTTTCCAGAGACAAGAAAGTTTATTGTCTTGGTTGCATTGGATATCTGAATGTGAATTCATTACTTCACTGACTCCGTCCTCTCCTGGTTCTCCTTTTATCTCTCCAGCCGTTCATTCTCAGTCTCTTTTGTGGGCTCCTCCTCCCCTTCCCATCCCCTTACAGTAGGGGTTCCCCAAGGGTCAGTTCTTGGTCCCCTTCTGTTCTCTATCTACACTCACTCCCTTGGTGAACTCATTCGCTCCCATGGCTTCAACTATCAAATCTACGCTTGTGAAAACCCAAATCTACACCTCTGCCCCTGCTCTCTCTCCCTCCCTTCAGGCTCGTGTCTCCCCCTGCCTTCAGGACATCTCCATCTGGTTGTCTGCCTGCCATCTAAAACTCAATATGTCCAAGAGTGAACTCCTTATCTTCCCTCCTAAACCCTGCTCTCTCCCTGACTTTCCCGTCACTGTAGATGGTACTACCATCCTTAGCGTCTCACAAGCCCGCAACTTTGGGGTCATCCTCGACTCTGCTCTCTCGTTCACCCCTCACATCCAATCCGTCACCAAAACCTTCCGGTCTCACCTCCGCAACATCACCAAGATACACCCTTTCCTCTCCATCCAAAACGCTACCTTGCTGGTTCAATCTCTTATCCCATCCCAACTGGATTACTGCATCAGACTCCTCCTGGGGAGGGGAAGGAAGTAAGGCAGGGGCGATGGGGAGGGGGAGGAGGGGGAGAGCAAGGAGGGGGCTCAGTCTGGGAAGGCCTCCTGGAGGAGGTGAGCTCTCAGTAGGGCTTTGAAGGGAGAAAGAGAGTTAGATTGGCGGATGTGCGGAAGGAGGGCATTCCAGGCCAGGGCGATGACATGGGCCGGGGGTCGACGGCGGGACAGGCGAGAACGAGGCACAGTGAGGAGGTTAGCGGCAGAGGAGCGGAGGGTGCGGGCTGGGCTGTAGAAGGAGAGAAGGGAGGTGAGGTAGGAGGGGGCAAGGTGATGGAGAGCCTTGAAGCCAAAGGTGAGGAGTTTCTGCCTGATGCATAGGTTGATTGGTAGCCACTGGAGATTTTTGAGGAGGGGAGTAACATGCCCAGAGCTTTCCTAGACAAAGACAATCAGGGCAGCGGCGTGAAGTATGGATTGAAGTGGGGAGAGACAGGAGGATGGGAGATCAGAGAGGAGGCTGATGCAGTAATCCAGTCGGGATAGGACGAGAGATTGAACGAGCAGGGTAGCGGTTTGGATGAAAAAGAAAGGGCAGATCTTGGCAATGTTGCGGAGGTGAGACCAGCAGGTTTTGGTGACATATTGGATGTGAGGGGTGAACGAGAGACCGGAGTAGAGGATGACACCAAGGTTACAGGCTTGTGAGATGGAAAGGATGGTAGTGCCATCAACAGTGATGGGAAAGTCAGGGAGAGGGCAGAGTTTGGGAGGTAAGATAAGGAGTTCAGTATTGGACATATTGAGTTTTAGGTGGCAGGCAGACATCCAGATGGAGATATCCTGAAGGCAGGAGGAGATGCGAGCCTGAAGGGAGGGAGAGAGAGCAGGGGCAGAGATGTAGATTTGGGTGTCATCAGTGCAGAGATGATAGTTGAAGCCATGGGAGCGAATGAGCTCACTAAGGGAATGAGTATAGATAGAGAACAGAAGGGGACCGAGAACTGACCCTTGAGTAACCCCTACAGTACGGGGATAGGAGGGGGAGGAGGAGCCCGCAAAGGAGACTGAGAATGAATGGCCGAAGAGTTAAAAGGAGAACCAGGAGAGGACGGAGTCTGTGAAGCCATGGTTACATAGCGTGTTGAGAAGGGGGTGGTCCACAGTGTCGAAGGCAGCTGAGAGGTTGAGGAGGATTAGGATAGAGTCGGGACCGTTGGATTTGGCAAGAAGGAAGTCGTTGGTGACGTGTGAGAGGATAGTTTTGGTGGAGTGTGTGGGACGGAAGCCAGATTGAAGGGGGTCAAGGAGAGATTTGACGCTGAGGAATTCGAGGCAGTGGGTGTAGATGACTCGTTCTAGGAGGTTGAAAACGAAGGGTAGTGGGGAGTTAGGGCGATAACTAGAAGGGGAGGCGGGGTCAAGAGAGGGTTTATTTAGGATGGGGAGACGTGGGCATGTTTGAAGGAAAAGGGGAAGGAACCAGTTGAGAGTGAGCAGTTGAAGATGGAAGTTAAGGAGGGGAGGAGGGAAGGAGCGAGAGATTACATAAAATGAGAGGGAATGGGGACTGATGAACAGGTGAATGGAGTAGCACTTGAGAGGAGCGGGGAGATCTCATCTGAAGATACTCTTGGGAAGAATGAGAGAGTACCAGGGAGGGTTGAGAGCTGGGGGGATGGAGAAGGAGGAGGAGTGACTTTGGGGAGCTCAGACCTGATGGAGTTAATTTTACTAATGAAGTAGGAGGCCAGATCGTTGTGGGTGAGGAATGGAGGAGGGGGAGGAACAGAGGGCCTGAGAAGGGAGTCAAATGTACGGAAGAGCTGACGGGGATGATGGGCATGGGTGCCAATAAGGGAGGAGAAATAGTTTTTCCTGGCAGAGGAGAGGGCAGGGTTAAGGCAAGAAAGGATAAACCTGAAGTGAACAAGGTTGGCTTGGTGTTTAGATTTTCGCCAGCAGCGTTCAACAGCTCGAGCATAAGAGCGAAGGATTCGGACAGTGGGAGTGACCCAATGCTGTGGGTTAGTGGAACAAGAGCGGCGAAGGGAAAGGGAAGCGAGCAAGTTGAGCCAAGTAGAGATGGTAGAGTTGAGAGCAGTAATCTGATCATCAAAATTGGGTAGAGAGGAAAGGGAGGCGAGTTTGGGTGTAAGGCACTCAGAAAGGTGGATGGGTTCGAGAGAGCGGAGGTCTCTGTGAGGTAGTAATATAGATTTACAGAGGGCAGGAGTGTGAGTGAGGAAGCAGGAGAGAAGGTTGTGATCAGAGAGAGGGATTTCTGAGTTAGTGTGTGTGGAGCTAGTGCAGCAGTAGGAGATGATGAGGTCGAGAGTGTGACCAAGTTGGTGCGTGGGCGAGGTAGGGTAGAGCAGAAAGTTGGCAGCGTCAAGGAGAGATAGAAGGTGGGCGGCAGAGCAGTCGCCAGGGACATCCATGTGGATGTTGAAGTCTCCTTGTATCAGAGTGGGCATGTAAAAGGAGAGAAGGAAGGTGAGAATTGGGTCAAAATTGTTAAAGAAGTCGGAGGTGGGGCGGGGTGGGGCGGTAGATGACAGCTACAAGAATCTGGAGGGGGTGGTAGAGGCGAATAATATGGGCTTCAAAGGAGGGGAAGGAAAGGGAAGGGGGAGGATGGATAGTGTGAAAGCAACATTGGGGAGCGAGAAGAAAACCGACACCCTCTCATTTTCCGGTGAGTCTGGGGGAGTGGGAGAAGTAGAGGCCTCCACTGGGGAGAGCAGCAGAAGAGCCCATGTCATCCGGTGTGAGACATGTTTCGGTTAGGGTGAGGAGGAGGAGAGAGCTGGAAAGGAATAGGTACAGGATGAAAGGGAGTTTACCTAGAAAGGAGCGGGGGTTCCAAAGGCCACACTTGGCAGCAGCTGTGGAGGGAGGGAGGGAGGGGGAAGGGTGCGAGGGGTGGGGAGGGTTTGGATTGGGATGAGTTGGCGGGGACCTGGGTGGGGAGAGGGGGAGGAGGAGTGGAGATCAGAAAGGAGAACTGGGATCGGGTGGGGGCGGAGAGGAGGAGACGGAGGAGGTTGGAAGGGAGGATCTGAGGGTCGGTGCTGGTACAGAGGGATTCTGGGGAGGGGGTGAGTGGGAGGGGTGGTGGTGGAGGAAAGGGAGGGAAAGAGCCGGGTGGGAGAGGGAAAGGTGAAGGGTGAGGAATGGGAAGGGCAGTTGGGAGCAGGGGAATTGATAGTTCATGGTGTGGTCAGCAAGGTAAATGACAGCACAGCGGGAAGTTAACAATTAACATGCAGTAACAATTATAAAATGAGCAAGCGATGACATCACAGAGAGTAGTGAACAATTAGCATGCGATGGCAATAATAAAATAAGCAGCTGATGACATCACAGAAAGCAGTTAACAATTAATATGTGATGGCAAAAATAGGCAGACGATGACATCACAGAGAGCTTAAAATAAGCAGGTGATGGCGCCACAGAGAGCCGTTAACAATCAACATTCGACGGGGATAATAAAATAAGCAGATGATGACATCACAGAGAGCAGTTAACAACTAACGTGCAGAAGTGGCACTAAACGACACAGATGATGCTTAAAGCAGAAGGATTAACTGTCCATAGGTCAGTCAAATCAAATCAAAGAGGTTAATGGCAAGGAGAGTCCAGGGACTCTTGCAAAAATGTCTCTGAGGTGGTGGAGGATGGAGTCCTATGGATGGCTGCTCTGGAGTAGGGTGGAACTGTTAAGGGGGTCATGGGAGAGGAGACGCCTTGGGAGAGGAGTAAACAGCCAAATAGCATGGGTGGGCTGACTAGATGCGAAAGGGGTTGTTGTTAACAAGGGCCTTTTTCACCGGGTAGGGGAGCGGGGGTGGGGGGAAACCAGTCAATTCTGGACCGGGAAGGGGAGGTTTGGGGGGTTCTTCTAAGAAGGTCCCTTATGGGCAGGGGAATGGAAGCAGGGGGACACAATGTCCCACGATCCAAGTTGGCTACCTGGACAGAGTGGAGGTGGTTTCGAGGAGTGAGTGTAGTGATGCTGGGGAGGTTGGGGGAGCCCAGCCCAGTGCCTTCGGTGTCCTCTGGCGGGGATGCAGATGTCCGGGCGGGGTACAGCCAGGAGCCCGCCCGCGGGCCACGGGCGCCCGATAGCAGGCTGCACGGGGACGGACGGATGGAGGGAGGATGGGGGAGCCCTGGCCCTCGCGGCGGCGTCCGGAGAAGAGGATCCTTCCTGGAGCGGCAGGGCCGCGCCATGTGATGACGAGCGGGCGGGCCTCTTAGGATCGGAATCCCGGGCTCCTATGGCGGCGCTCTGAGGAGACTCAGTTACCTCATCTGTAAAAGTTGGGATTAAGACTGTGAACCCCATGTGGGGTCTGTGTCCTACTTGATTTGCTTGTATACACCCAGCGATTACTACAGTGCTTGGCAAATAGTAAGCACTTAATAAATGCCACAATTATTGTTATAATATATGCATATTAGAATAAAACTACATGTATGCCTGGCTCAAAGTAAGAGCCTAACAAATAACAAACAAATCCAAGACTACCCAGATCCTATTTTCATAACACAGGGTAATGTCCCAGGGATCCAAAAGGTTTCAAAGTTTGTATTTACAATAACTCATACCACAACCCAGAATAAAACAGAAACATGTCATCCATATTTTGGAAGAAACACTTTTATAATAATGATAATGTCGTTCGTTAAGCACTTACTATGCGCCAAGCCCTGTTCTAATTTTATCAGTTTTGTGGTTTATCCAGTATATGCTGCTTTTTCATTTAATTTTGGAAAGGCATAGATCAGGTATGTAAACCTCCGGTCTCAGTGGAAAGAGCACAGGCCTGGCAGTCAGAGGTCATGGGCTCTAATCCCCGATCTACCACTAGTCAGCTGTGTAACTTTGGGCAAGTCACATAACTTCTTTGTGCCTCAGTTCCCTCATCTGTAAAATAGGGATTAAGACTGTGAGCCTCAAGGGGGGCAACCTTGCTTACCTTCTATCCCCACAGCGCTTAGAACAGTGCTTGGCACATAGTAAACACTTAAAAAATACCAACATTATTATTTTTATTATTATTATTATTATTATCATTATTATTATTTAAAGGAACACAGTTTGCACTAAAGAGAAACCTCTCTCAATATTCAGAATATGGAAGAAGATCAACCCTATTACTACTACCAACCAATCAATCAATCATTTCCACTTATTACATGCTTACTGTGTGCCAAGAACTGTAAAGCGCTTGGGAATGCGCAGCTTAACAGAGTTGGTAGATGTGATCCATGCCCATAAGGAGCTTATGGTCTACTGTGTGCAGAGCACTACACTGAGTACTTGGGAGAGGAAAACAGAGGCAGTAGATAAGATCCTGCCCTCAAGGAGCTTAGAGTCTATAGTGTAAGGACCACACGTGTCACTGTCACGAGCCCTGACTGAGATATATGCCCTCCCTAGCCACCCCCAGACTGCTAAAGATCCAACCCATCTAGATTCCTGTTCCCCTTGGATTTGATCATTGGATGCCACTCACCCAGATTTCTAATTCTCTGGGGCAAGATCCCTAGATTTGCCTCCCCTGATGGACAGCCCTAATTAACCGGGAGCTCCTACTGTGTCGGCCACTCGTTGACAAGTTTAAAGTGAAACCAAACTACCAATGTATACAGTGGAAAGCGCTATTCCATAGTCAAATTAAAAAGAAGGGGTGAAAGTGAACACACACACACACACACTCACACACATAAATTATGACAAATGTAGATATCCGTGTGACTGGTTTCCCCAAGTTCATGCAGATGGACCCACTTGGGAGGAGCTCAAGGAATCCGGCTGCCCGCAGCACATCGTCATGGTTCAATCAATCAATCAATCAATCAATCAATCGTATTTATTGAGTGCTTACTGTGTGCAGAGCACTGTACTAAGCGCTTGGGAAGTACAAGTTGGCAACATATAGAGACAGTCCCTACCCAACAGTGGGCTCACAGTCTAGAAGGGGGGAGACAGAGAACAAAGCCAAACATTAACAAAATGAAATGAAATGAAAATGAAATGAAATGAAATGAAATAAGTAGGTTTAATTCTTAGGCGCTTTAGCCACGGTCCAGAACACCAGGTCTTTCCCATTTTGTTGGTTGTTTGAGGGTTTTGCAGTCGGGGGCCATGATTCGCTGCTCTGATTGCCTGCTGTTCTTAAACTCATTACCGGGTAAAACCAGGGGAAGCCATTAACCCGCCCTGCCGCGCCTACCCTGCGGGCTCATCTAGCATTCTTTTTCCTGCTTGACAGCATGGCAATTCAGCTCCTCCTCAGACTCCTTTGGAAAACAATTCTGTTTCTCCTCAAATTCTTCCTCATTAAAATTCTCAGACAGTTTTTCCTCAAATTCCTTCTTTGGTATTATTGCTTATCAGGTAAAAAAAAAAAGCCAGTGTCTTAGGAAATGGCTTCTGTGTTGCAAGTCGGATTCGCTCTTGCTCACCAGTGATGTGTCCCTTATCCTAAAAAAAAACCTCCCTTTATCCCAAGGCTCCCTTTAGTAATCACACCATCTCACTCCCACCATTTCTCTCCACACTCCTGGAGCGAGTTGGCTACACCCTGTCTCCACTTCGTCTCCTCCAATTCTCTCCTTGACCACCTCCAATCTGGCTACAGCCGTACTCATTCCACTGACACCATCCTCTCTAAGGTCACAAATCGTCTCAATCTTACCACATCCAACGGCCTCTACCCTAACCTAATCCTCCTTGACCTCTCAGCTGTCATCGACACTGTCGACTACTTTCTTCTCCTGGAAACATTATCCAAACTTTACTTCTCTGACACTCCTGGTTCTCTTCCTATTTCTCTGGCTACTTTTTCTCAGTCTCATTCTCAGGCTCCTCCTCTGTCTCCTACCCATAACAGTGTGAGTCCCTCAAGGCTCACTCCTCAAATCCTCTTCCATTCTCCATCTATACCCACTCCCTTGGAGGACTCATTTACTTCTATGGGTTCAAACCCCAGCTCTCTGTGGATGATTCCCAAATCTCTCTCTCCAGCCATGATCACTTTCCCTTTCTGCAGTCTCAAATTTCCTCTTGTCTTCAAGGCTTCTCTCCTTGGATGGCCTGCCGTCACTTCAAACGTATCGTGTCCAAAACAGAACTCCTTATCTTCCCACCCAAACCCTATCCTTCCCCTGACTTTCCCATCACTGTAGACAGGGCCACAGTCCTCCCAAGATCTCAAGCCCATAAACCTGGCATTATCCTTAACTCATCTCTCTCATTCAGCCTACATTCAATTCTCAATTGAACACTTATTCAACTTGTCACCAAATTCATTCATTCATTCATTCATTCGTTCATTCATTCAATCGTATTTATTGAGCATTTACTGTGTGCAGAGCACTGTACTAAGCCCTTGGTAAGGACAAATCGGCAACAAATCCTGTCAGCCTTTTCCTCTCCATCCCAATTGCTCCCATTGCTGATTCAAAGAGTTATACTATCCCACCTTGATTCCTGCATCAGCCTTCTCCCTCACTTTCCTGCCTGCCTCCTCTGTGTCTTCCCATTCCAGTCCATACTTCACTCTGCTGCCCTGATCATTTCTCTACACAACCACTCACTCCACATCTCACCACTCCTCAAACCCTCCCTTGGTTTCCCATCCTTCTCCTCATCAGATAGAAACTCCTTCATCATTAGCTATAAAGCTCTCACCCTCTCCTACCTCATCTGGCTGCTTTCCTCCTACAACCCAGCCCGCACACTCCAATCCTCTAATGCCAACCTACTCACAAAACCTCAATCTTTTCTAACTCGCCGATTACGTCTCTCCTGAATCCCGCTTCTGCCCTGGAATGCCCTCCCTCTTTAGATCTGACATACGATCATTCTCCCTGACTTCAAAGACTTATTGAAAGCAAATCTCCTCCAAGCGGCCCTTCCCTGACTATGTGTTCATTTACTCTTCTCCCACTCCCTTCTGTCTCACCCTGATTTGGGCCTTTTACTCTGTCCTTGCTCAGCTCCACAGCACTTGTATCCCTAACCGTCATGTATTTATTTATATTAATGTCTCTCTCCCCCTCTACATTGTAAGCTCTTTCTGGACAGGTACCGTGTCAACCAACTCTTTTTCACTGTTATAATGCACTCTCCCAAGCACTCAGTACAGTGCATTGCACACAGTAAGGGCTCAGTAAGTGAGAAGCAGAGTGGTTCAGTGGATAGAGCACAGGCCTGGGATTCAGAAGATTGTGGTTCTAATCCCGGCTCCACCATTTGTCTGCTGTGTGTTCTTAGGTAAGTAACTTCACTTCTCTGTGCCTCAGTACTCTCCTCCGTAAAATGGGGATTGAGACAGTGAACCCCATGTGGGACAGGGCCTGTGCCTAACCTGATTTGCTTATTTCCAACCCAGTGCCTGGCACACAGTAAGTGCTTCATAAATACCACTATAATCATTATTATTTATAAATAGGACTGATGTATTGATTGATTGATCAAGTTGATCACACTTCCAACTGAAAAGCATCCACTGGTTTGAGGGTCTACACATCCCACTAGATCTTGGGTTCATCCATAAATCCCTCTGGGAGTGAGAAAATCTTCATCTCTTGTGAGACGAAAGAGGAATCATCAATGTCAAAATGAAGTCATCCATAATGTCCACCTCTGTCTTTATTTCTGAGAGTAGGGCATAGGTCAACATGGGGAACTTTGACCCCTCTAATCCTGACTTGGCCACTTCTCTGCTGTATCATCTTGGGCATGCAACTTTACTTCTTTGGGCCTCAGTTCCTTCATCTGAAAAATGGAGATTCAATCCCTGTTCTCCCTCCTACTTAGACTGTGAACCTCTTTTGGCACCTTGGCATGTAATAAGTGCTTAGTAACTACTACAATAATCATCATCATTATTAAAAATAGAAGACTATTTTCATTCACATTAGTTTCTTTTCTGAAATTTAAAATCTTTGTCTTTTTAGAATGTGTACGTTACAAAGTTGTAGTTTATTCACAGCCTTGACTCATTCGTTCGCTCCTGATGGGTGTTTTCAGGGGACCAGGGGCTTTATAAGAAATTCGTTATTTCCAGAGCTGGGCTTTTTACCTTTCTCACCAATGAGAGGTTTAGATCAGGGCCTAGTGGAAATAGAGCCTGGGCCTGGGAGTCAGTAGATGGGGGATCCGGGCTCCCCTGGGGAAGGCAGCCTAGTGGGCTCGGAGTATCTGGAACTTGTGCAGGCAGTTGGTATCCAGGGTCTGGGGAGCTGGCCAGGGGCCCAGGACCTGACCCAACCCTCTCTAGGACAGATGTGGGGGCAGCAAGCTGCACCACACAGCAGCATTTGAGGGCTCAGGGCAGAGAACATTTAGGGTTCGTGCTGTAGGGAGCATTTAGGGTTGGTGGCTCCAGGAGAATTTAGGGTTCGTGGCTGCAGGACGCGATTATGATTCTCAGCTGTAGGGAGATTTTAGGGTTTGTTGCTGTAGGGACGCACTTGTGGTTCGAGTCCACGGGGAATATTTAGTGTTCACAGCTGCAGGGAACATTTAGAATCTGCAGCTGCGGGGAGCATTTTGGGTTCACAGATGTGGGGAGCATTTAGAGGTTCGGGGTTGTGAGACTCGCAGCTGGTCAGGCCCCCTGAGTGGGGGGATACCGGAGGGATCCCCAACAGTGGGAAACTGGAGCCAGGATTATGAGAACAACAGGCTCAGGGGTGGGAGGGCGGGGATGCTCATAAGATGACACCGGGGTTGTGTCATCCTGGGACCATCGTTTGGAGTGCAATCAGGGACACGCAGTGAGAACAGGAGAGATTAAAACGTGAATGGCAAATGCTGAAGGACTGGAATGATGCAGACTTGGCCATCAAACTTTAAAGGAGTTGGGCGATGCAGACATGGCTGGCGGATGTTGTAAGATGGCATATGGTAAATATCGGGAATGATGTGGAAGTGGCCGGCAGAGCTTGATGAACAGCTAGAAGGGACATTGAGTGGACAGGGAGGGGGCCAGGCTAACTCCTCCGCTCCCATCAAACGCAAAGTGACCTGCCCTAGGTCACCCAGTAGGCATGTGGCAGAGCTGGGATTCATTCACTCATTCATTCAATCATATTTATTCAGTGCTTACTGTGTGCAGAGCCCTGTACTAAGCGCTTGGGAATTACAAGTCAGCAACATATAGAGAAGGCCCCTACCCAACATCGGGCTCACAGTTTAGAAGGGGGAGACAGACAACAGAACAAAACATGTAGCCAGGTGTTAAAATCGTCAGAACAAATAGAAATAAAGCTATATGCACATCATTAACAAAATAAATAGTAAATATATACAAGTAAAATTAATAGAGTAATGAACTGTACAAATATATATACAGGTGCTGTGGGGAGGGGAAGGAGGTGGGGGGGGAGGTGGGGAGGAGGAGCGGAAAAAGGGGGTTCAGTCTGGAAAGGACTCCTGGAGAAGGCGAGCTCTCAGTGGGGTTTTGAAGGGAGGAAGAGAGCTAGCTTGGCGGATGTGTGGAGGGAAGCAGGGACCCCAGGCCAGGGGAATGAGGACGTGGGCCGGGGGTCGACGGGGGGACAGGAGAGAATGAGGTACAGTGAGGAGGTTGGCGGCAGAGGAGCGGAGGATGCGGGCTGACCTGTAGAAGGAGAGGAGGGAGGTGAGGTAGGAGGGGGCTAGGTGATGGACAGCCTTGAAGGAGTGAGTGAGGAGGTTTCTATTGATTCGTAGGTTGACAGGTAGCCACTGGAGATTTTTGAGGAGGGGAGTGACATGCCCAAAGCGTTTCTGTACAAAGATAATCCGGCATCAGAGAGAAGTATAGACTGAAGCAGGGAAAGACAGGAGGATAGGAAATCAGAGAGGAGGCTGATGCAGTAATCCAGTTGGGATCGGATGAGAGATTGAACCAGGAAGGTAGCGGCTTGGATGGAGAGGAAAGGGCAGATATTGGCAATGTTGCGGAGGTGAGACCGGCAGATTCTGGTGATGGATTGGATGTGAGGGTGAACGAGAGAGCAGAGTCGAGGATGACAACAAGGTTTTGGGCTTGTGAGACGGGAAGGATAGTAATGCCATCTACAGTGATGGGAAAGTCAGGGAGAGGACAGGGTTTGGGAAGGAAAATAAGGTGTTCAGTCTTGGAGTTCAGGATGGCGGGCAGTCTTGGAGTTTTAGATGGCGGGCAGACATCCAGATGGAGATGTCCTGAAGGCAGGAGGAGACACGAGCCTGGAGGGAGGGAGTGAGAGCAGGGGCAGAGACGTAGATTTAGGTTTCATCAGCGTAGAGATGATAGTTGAAGTCGTGGGAGTGAATGAGTTCACCGAAGGGGTGAGTGTAGATAGAGGGGACCAAAAAATGACCCTTGAGGATCCCCTACAGTAAGAGGAAGGGAGGGGGAGGAGGAGCCCACCAAGAAGATGAGAATGAACGGCCGGAGAGATAAGAGGAGAATCAGGAGAGGACGGAGTCTGTGAAGCCATTGTTGGATAGCATGTTGAGGGGAAGAGGGTGGTCATGCTCCACAGTGCTGAAGGCAGCTGCGAGGTCGAAGAGGATTAGGATAGATTCGGAGCTGTTGGAGTTGTCAAGAGGGAGGTCATTGGTAACCTTTGAGAGGGCAGTTTCTGTGGAGTGTATGGATAGGAAGCCAGATTGGAGGGGGTCAAGGAGAGATTTGACGTTGAGGAATTCGAGGTAGCGGGTGTAAACGACTCGTTCTAGGAGTTTGAAAAGGAAGAGTAGTAGGGAGATAGGGTGATAACTAGAAGGGGAGGCGGGGTCAAGAGAGGGGTTTTTTTAGGATGGGGAGACGTGCGCATGTTTGAAGGCAAAGAGGAAGGAACCAGTGGAGAGTGGGCAGTTGAAGATGGAGGTTAAGGAGTGGAAAAGGCAAGGGGCGAGAGATTTTATAAGATGAGAGGGAATGGGGTCTGAAGCACAGGTGAATGGAGTAGCACTTGAGAGGAGGGAGGAGATCTCCTCTGAAGACACTGCTGGGAAGGATGGGAGAGTAGCGGAGAGGGTTAAGCATGTTAGGATTGGAGAAGGTAGAGGAGTGACAATGGGGAGCTCAGACCTGATGGAGTTAATTTTACTAATGAAGTAGGAGGCCAGATTGTTGAGGGTGAGGGATGGAGGAAGGGAAGGAACAGGGGGCCTGAGAAGGGAGAGCTGACGGGATGATGGGCATGGGTGTCAATAAGGGAGGAGAAATAGTTTTTCCTGGCAGAAGAGTTAAGACAGGAATGGATAAACTTGAAGTGAACAAGGTTGGCATGTTGTTTAGACTTTCTCCAGTAGCATTCAGCAGCTCGAGCATAATAGCGAAGGAGGCTGACAGTGTCAGTGATCCAAGACTGTGTGTTATTGGTATGAGAGCGGCGAAGGGAAAGCGGAGTGAGCGAGTTGAGTTGAGTAGAGAGGGTGGAGTTGAGAACAGTAATCTGGCCATCAAGATTGGTTAGAGGATAGGGGGGCGATGTGTGGTGAGATGCGCTGAGAAAGAGGGATAAGGTCGAGAGAGCGGAGGTAGTAATATAGATTTACAGGGGAGAGGAGTGTGAGTGAGGAGGCAGGTGAGAAGGTTATGATCAGAAAGAGGGATTTTAGAGTTGGTGAGAACGGAGATAGTGCAGTGGTAGGAGATGATGATACCGAGGGTGTGACCAAGTTGGTGAGTGGGCGAGGTCGGGTGGGGCAGGAGGATGGCATCATCAAGAAGAGATAGAAAGCAGGCGGCAGAGCCGTCACCAGGGACATCCATGTGAACGTTAAAGTCTTCGAGGATCAGAGTGGGCATGGAAAAGGAGAGGCGGAAGGTGGCAAAGGGGTGAAAATCGTTAAAGAAGTTGGAGGTGGGGCCGGGGGGGATGGTAGATGACGGCTACAAGAATCTGGAGGGGGTGGTAGATGCGAATAATGTGGGCTTCAAAGGAGGGGAAGGAAAGGGAAGGGGGAGGAGGGATAGTACAAAAGCGACATTGGGGAGTCAGAAGAAAACCGACACCTTCTCCTTTTACGGTAAGTCTGCGGGAGGGGTAGAAGAAGATGCCTCCACTGGAGAGAGCAGCAGAAGAAACCTGTTATCCGGAGTGAGCCATGTTTCGGTTAGGGCGAGGAGGAGGACAGAGCTAGAAAGGAATAGGTCCAGGATAAAAGGGAGCTTACCTATAATGGAGCAAGAGTTCCAAAGACCACAATTGGCTGCGGCTGTGGAGGGAGGGGAGGGAGGGGGAAGGGTGTGAGGGGTGGGGAAGGTTTGGATTGGGATGAGTTGGCGGGGACCTGGGCGGGGAGAGGGGGAGGAGGGGTGGCTATCACAAGGGAGAACTGGGATAGGGTGGGGGCTGGGAAGAGTTGAGGGAGGGGGTTGGAAGGGAGGAGTTGAGGGTTGGCGCTGGTATAGAGGGATTCTGGGGAAGGGGTTAGGGGAAGGAGTAGGGGAGGGGGAAAGAGAGGGAAAGAGCTGGGTGGGAGAGGGGAAGGGGAAGGGGAGGAATGGGAAGGGCAATTGGGAGCAGGGGAATTGTTAGTTCATGGTGAAGTCAGCAAGGTAAATTGCAGCATAGTGGGTAGTTAGCTCACGGTCTTAGTCCCCATTTTACAGTAGCATGCAGTAGCAATAATGCAGTAGCAATAATAAAATAAGTAGTTGATAATAATAATAATAATAATAATGGCAATTGTTAAGCGCTTACTATGTGCAGAGCACTGTTCTAAGCGCTGGGGGGGATACAAGGTGATCAAGCTGTCCACGTGGGGCTCACAGTCTTCATCCCCATTTTGCAGATGAGGTAACTGAGGCTCAGAGAAGTTAAGTGACTTGCCCAAGGTCACACAGCAGACATGTGGTGGAGTCGGGATTTGAACCCACGACCTCTGACTCCAAAGCCCGTGTTCTTTCCACTGAGGCACGCTGCTTCTCTGATGACATCATGGATTGTAGTTAACAAGTAACATGCGATGGCAATAATAAAATAAGCAGATGATGACATCACAGAGAGCCGTTAACAATTAACATGCGAAGGCAGTAACATAAGCGGGTGATGACATCATCGAGAGCCATTAACAATTAGCATTCGACAGGAATAATAAAATAAGCAGATGATGACATCACAGAGAACAGTTAATTAACACGCAGAAGCGACCATAAAATAGGCAGATGATGCCCCATTCAGAAGGATGAATTGTCCATGGGTCAGTCAAATCAAACCAAAGAGGCTAATGGCAAGGAGAATCCAGGGAGTCTTTGCAAAAATATCTCTGAGTTGGTGAGGGATGGAGTCCTATGGATGGCAGTTCTGGAGTAGGGCGGAACGGTTAAGTGGGATCGGAGATGTCTGAGGTGAGGAGTGAACAGCCACATAGCATGGGTCGGCTGACTAGGTGCGAATGGGGTTGTTGTTAAAGTAACTCGGTGATATCATGAGCCTTTTCCCCGGAGCGGGGAGTGTGGGGAATCAGTCAGATTCGGAGCGGGAAGGCGGGGGTCCTCAAAGAAGGTCGCTTATGGGGTGGGGGGGGATGGAAACAGGGGGACACAATGGTCCACAATCAAGCAAGGGGGCACAGTGGCGCACGATCCCAGTTGGCTACTTGGACAGGGTGGAGGTGGCTTCGAGGGGTGAGTGTAGTGATGCTGGTGGGTGGGGGCGCAGCCCAGGGGCCTCCGTGTCCTCGGGCGGGGTTGCAGATGTCCAGGCGGGAGACGGCCAGGAGCGAAGCCGCGGGGCATGGGGGCCTGATAGCAGGCTGCTCTGGGATGGACAGGCGGACGGAGGCGGGGGGAGCCCTGGCCCTCGCGGCGGCGCTCTGAGGAGAGGATCCTACCGGGAGCAGCAGGGCCACGTGGGGAGAAACATAGGGATTAAGATTGGGAGCCCCATGTGGGACATTGACTGTGTCCAAACCAATTTCCTTGTATCCACCCTAGCGGTTAGTACAGTGCCTGGCACACAGTAAGTGCTTAACAAAACCCACAGTTATTACCAAGTCCTTAATGCAGTGCTCTGCACTCAGTAAGGGCTCAGCAAATATGACTGATGTAACAGGGAGGCAATTCAAGAACAGGGATCATCTGAGAGAGATTCAATCATTTATTTTAACCCCTGAATTAAAGTGAAAGTCAGGACACCTGGGTTCTAATCCTCTCCCACTTGTCTGTTTGACTGTGGACATATCTCTTCGTTTCTCTAGGCCGAAGTTTCCTCATCTGTAAAATGGGGATTTAATACTTGTTCTCCTTCTCCCTTAAACTGTGAGCCTCATGTGGGACAGAGACTGTATCAGTATCAGTGAAGAGGGTAGAAACCAGATTGGATGGAATTGAGGAGGTACCTGGAGGAGAGGAAGTGAACGCAGAGGATCTACACAACTTGTCCTAGGAGTTTGGTTTGGAGAGGAATGGTAGAGGGTGATGAGGTGATAACTGGAGAGACCGATGGGGTCAGGAGAAGTTTTTTAGGATAGGAGAGACATGAGCATGTTTGAAAGCAGTGGGGAAGGAGTCATTGGAGAGTGAATGGTTGAAGATGGTGGTTAGGGAGTGCGGGGGAGATCACTGTCCTCTCAGGAAGTGGTCCTCACACTGGGACTGTAAGCTCTAGGAGATCATGTGTGTCAGTAGGGCAACATGCAGGATTCTTTGGTCACACCACACTTCCTGTCTCCCAGTGCTCCCATGAGAAGATATTGAGCTCCACTACCAGTAATCATTTTTACCTTTGGCTAGAGCAGGGAAAGTGAGATGACCATCACAGCAAGGAACAGCAGACCCCAACTAAGATCAAATAAAAAATAGATTTTGTTTCTCATTGCAGAAAAACTAAACGGTTTTTCAAATGTTCTCAATTTTTAAATATCATCACCAGTTTCTATGTCATGAGAAATCAATGGAAGAAAATAATAACTATAATAATACCAATAAATAATATATGTGGTATTTGTTAAGCACTTATGTTGTACTAGGCACCTTACTAGGTGCCGGGGTGGATACAATGAAATTGGGTTGGACACAGTCCCTGCTTCACATGGGGCTCACGGTCTTAGTCCCCATTTTACTAATGAGGTAACTGAGGGCACAGAGAAGTGAAATTACTTGCCCAGGGTCACGCAGCAGACAAGTGGTGGAGCCATAATTAGAAGTCATGACCTTCTGAGTCCCAGGCCAGTGCTCTATCCACTGCATAGAGAAGCAGTATAGCCTAATGGAAAGAGCTTTGGCCTGGGAGTCAGAGGACTGGGTTCTAATCCCAGATCTGTCATATACATGCTATGTGACGTTGGGCTAGTCAGTTAACTTCTATATGCTTTAGATTTCTCATCCATAAAATGGGGACATGTTCTCCAATTCGTTTAGATGTGAATCTAAAGGGGAAGAGAGATTGTGTCCAGTCTGATTATCCTATATCCTCCCCAATGCTTAGCACAGTTTTAGACATGTAGTAATTCTTTAATAAATGCCATCATTGTTATTACTGGTCAGGTTCCTGATTTCTTTTGTAATTGACCTCAACTATACAGTCAAGGTTTTGTGGCTTCCTTCCTTGTCTCTAAGTTCCTCTGAAGCCAAATTGATGTCCCTCTAGAGGATATGCCCCTGGCTCCATTAATGGTCTTCAAAGGGTCCTGTGGCAACTTAACAGTTAGTTCTGGAGTCGTTGCAACATTCCACTAATTCCTAGATCTTGCAAAATATACAGAAATATGTAAATTTAAAATTGTGGTTTCTATTACCATTCTAGTAGTTCACCACTCTACTAAATATTTTCTAAAGGTTATTTTATTCCACCTTTGACTCCTCCCTCCCTTTCATCCTGGATATTCCGTCTGTCATCAAATCCTACTGTATTTTTCCCTCTACAACATTTCCAAGATCCAGTCCATTCTCTCCATCGAAATGATCACCCTGTTAGTCCTGGTACTCCAATGGCTACCGATCAATCTGCGCATCAGGCAGAAACTCCTCACCCTGGGCTTCAAGGCTCTCCATCACCTCGCCCCCTCCTACCTCACCTCCCTTCTCTCCTTCTACTGCCCAGCCCGCACCCTCCGCTCCTCCACCACTAATCTCCTCACTGTACCTCGCTCTCGCCTGTCCCGCCATCGACCCCCGGCCCACGTCATCCCCCGGGCCTGGAATGCCCTCCCTCTGCCCATCCGCCAAGCTAGCTCTCTTCCTCCCTTCAAGGCCCTGCTGAGAGCTCACCTCCTCCAGGAGGCCTTCCCAGACTGAGCCCCTTCTTTCCTCTCCCCCTCGTCCCCCTCTCCATCCCCCCGTCTTACCTCCTTCCCTTCCCCACAGCACCTGTATATATGTATATATGGTTGTACATATTTATTACTCTATTTATTTATTTATTTATTTATTTTACTTGTACATTTCTATCCTACTTATTTTATTTTGTTGGTATGTTTGGTTCTGTTCTCCGTCTCCCCCTTTTAGACTGTGAGCCCACTGTTGGGTAGGGACTGTCTCTATGTGATGCCAATTTGTACTTCCCAAGCGCTTAGTACAGTGCTCTGCACATAGTAAGCGCTCAATAAATACGATTGATTGATTGATTGATTGATTGGTACTTGCCATATCAATCTGCATTACTGCTTCAGCCTCCTTGTTGATCACCCTCCAATGTCTCTCCTCTCCAGTCCACTTTTCACTCTGCTGCTCGGATCATTTTTCTCAAATGTTGTACTACACGCATCTCGCTCCTCAAAAACGTCCAATGGTTGCCCATTACTCCCTGCATCAAGGGGAAACTACTGACCACTGGTTTTAAGGCATTCTGTCAGCAGTTCCTATCAACTAATCCACTCTCTTCTCCCTCTACACTCCAGCTCACACTCTTCATTCCTCTCAAATTACTCACTGTGTCTCATTATTATCCCACCTCTGACCTCTTGATCATGCTCTTCCCCTTGCCTGGAACTCTCTCCTTCTTCAAATTCAACAGAATGAAGCTCTCCCCACACCCAAAACACTCCCGACGTCACAGCTCTTACAAGAGACTTTGTCAATTCATTTCTAATCTCTCCAGATTATAGCCTCCTCTACTGCCACTTCAAAAATTCTACTATCAATCAATCAATCAATGGTATTTAATGAGCACTAACTATGTGCAGAGCACTGTACTAAGTGCTTCGGAGAGAACAATACAACAGAATTAACAGACACATTCCCTGTCCATAACAAGCTTACAGTATGGGGTGGGGGGAAGACAGATACTAATATGAATAAATAATTTAAAATTCTGCATTGCCTAAACAGTGTTGTTTTCACAACTGCCTGAAGCATATAATAATAATAAAATAATAATTGTGGTATTTGTTAAGCACTTACTGTGAGCCAAGCAGTGGACTAAATGCTGGGGTAGATATAAGATCATCAGGTCCAATATGGGGGTCACAATCAAAGTAGGAGGAGGAACTGAGATGAAGGAACTGAGGCACAGAGAAGTACAATGATTTGCCCACGGCCAGACAGCATAAAAGTGGCCAATGTGGGATTAGAACCTAGGCCCTCTGACTCCCAGGCCAGTGCTCATTCTTCAAGGCCACACTGCTTCTCCACTTATATTCATAGTTTATAAACCTCATTTAATTAATTATGAACTCATGAACAAATCTCCTTTTCCTTCTTCCTACTGCCTATACTTTATTTGTAAATTATTTTAGTGTCTGTCTAACCCTTCTAGATTAAGAAGTCATGTGGCTTAGTGGATAGAGCATGGGCCTGGGAGTAAGAAGGACCTGGGTTCTAATCCCAGCTCTGCCACAAATATGCTGTGTGATCTTGGACAAGTTACTTAATTTCTCTGTGCCTCCTTTACCCCATCTGTAAACAATGAGGATTAAGAGTACAATCCCAATGCTGGGACAGGGACTGTGTCCAACCTGATTAACTTGTATCTACCCTAGCGCATAGAACAGGCTTGGTACAGAGGCACTTAGAACAGGCTTGGTACACTGTAAGTACTTAACACAAACCATAATTATTTATTAGATTATAAACTCCTTGAAGGCAGGGTCATATGAATGAACTTTATCATACTCTGTCAAGTGCTTAGTACAATGTTCTGCATGAGGTAGGCAGTCAATAAATATTCTTCATTGATTATAAAGTTATGTTTTCCCTTTGACATCTATATAGAGGCACTTTAAAATTCCACCCCGAAGCCATGAAAATAAATTAGAATACAGGCCTTCTTTGTTTTCTGTTTCATTGTACTCTCCCAAGCTCTTCGTACAGGGCTTGCAGTCTAGATTCTACAGCCTCTGGCTAATAAACTCCTGAAACTCCACCTAATGCTACTTATGCAAAGAGACTAGTACCATATCAAAGGAACCTGAGTTTGGCTAATATGCATTCGGTAACTGCATACAAAATAGTTTTCCAAGGATAATTGTTTTTCTATCTGCCCAGTGTTCACACAGTAAGAAAAGGTAGGGAGTGCCTGAATGTTTAACTGTTCCCCTTGATTTTCATTTTGTGGAGTCCTGGTTATGATGAAATAACTGAGCATTTGGCTTAGAGTTTAGGGAAACTATTTCATTTAGTCTAGGTAGACTGGCAAAATGTAATTTTTGAGCAGTCCATTTCCTCATCTGTGGCTGAATACCTGTCTGGAGTCTTCTGTTTCATTCAATGGCTTTTATTGAGCACTTACGGAGTGGTAGGCACTATATTAAGTGCTAGTAGTGCTATAAGTGCTCAACTCGCTCGCTCCCCTTTCCCTTCGCCGCTCTCATACAACTAACCCACAGCCTTGGATCACTGTCGCTGTTTGCCTCCTTGGCTCTTATGTTCGAGCTGCTGAACGCTGCTGGTGAAAGTCTAAACACCAAGCCAACCTTGTTGACTTCAAGTTTATCCTTTCCCGCCTTAACTTACCCCTTTCCTCTTCCAGATAAAACTATTTCTCCTCCATTATTGACACCCAGGCCCATCATCCCCGTCAGATCTTCCATACATTTAACTCTCTTCTCAGGCCCCCTGTTGCTCCCCCTCCTCCTTCCCTCACCCCCAACGATCTGGCCACCTACTTCATTAGTAAAATTAACTCCATCAGGTCTGAGCTCCCCAAAGTCACTCCTCCCCTTTCTCCAACACCCCTGCTCTCAACCCTCTCCGCTAATTTCTGATCCTTCCCAGCAGTATCAACAGATAAGATCGCCTCCCTCCTCTCAAGTGCTACTCCAGCCACCTGTGATCCCCCCATCTTACCTCCTTCCCTTCCCCACAGCACCTGTATATATATATATATATATATATGTACATATTTTTTTACTCTATTTATTTATTTATTTATTTTATTTGTACATATCTATTCTATTTATTTTATTTTGTTAGTATGTTTGGTTTTGTTCTCTGTCTCCCCCTTTTAGACTGTGAGCCCACTGTTGGGTAGGGACTGTCTCTATATGTTGCCAATTTGTACTTCCCAAGCACTTAGTACAGTGTTCTGCACATAGTAAGCGCTCAATAAATGCGATTGATGATGATGATGATGATGATGACCTGTGCTTCTGAACCAATTCCCTCTCATCTTATGAAATCTCTTGCTCCTTGCATCCTCCCCTCCTTAATTTCCATCTTCAACTGCTCACTTTCCACTGGTTCCTTCCCCTCTGCCTCCAAACATGCGCACGTTTCCCCCATCCTAAAAAAGCCCTCAATTGACACCACCTCCCCTTCTAGTTATCGCCCTATCTCCCTCCTACCATTCCCTTCCAAACTTCTAGAACGAGTCGTCTACACCCACTGCCTCGAATTCCTCAATGCCAACTCTCTTCTTGACCCCCTCCAATCTGGCTTCCCCTACACTCCAACGAAACTGCCCTCTCAAAGGTCACAAATGACCTCCTTCTTGCCAAATCCAACGGCTCCTACTCTATCCGTATCCTTCTCGACCTCTCAGCTGCCTTCGACACTGTGGATCACCCCTTTCTCCTCAACAAGCTATCCAACCTTGACTTTACAGACTCTGTCCTCTTCTGGTTCACCTCTTATTTCTTGGTCCGTTCATTCTCAGTCTCCTTTGCGAGCTCCTCCTCTGCCTCCCATCCCCTTACTGTAGGAGTTCCTCAAGGATAAGTTCTTGGTCCCCTTCTGGTCTGTATCCACACTCACTCCCTTGGAGATCTCATTCGCTCCCACGGCTTCAACTATCATCTCTACGCTGATGACACTGAAATTTACGTCTCTGCTCCTGCTCTCTTTTCCTCCCTTCAGGCTCGTGTCTCCTCTTGCCTTCAGGATTTCTCCATATGGATGTCGGCCTGCCATCTGAAACTCATTATGTCCAAGACGGAACTCCCTATCTTCCCTCCCAAACCCTGCCCCCTCCCTGACTTTCCCGTCACTGTAGACGGCACTAGCATCCTTCTTGTCTCACAAGCCCTCAAACTTGGTGTTATCTTCGGCTCCGCTCTCTCGTTCACCCCTCATATCCAATCCGTCACCAAAACCTGCCTGTCTTACCTCCGCAACATCGCCAAGATCCTCCCTTTCCTCTCAATCCAAACCATTACCTTGCTGGTTCAATCTCTAATCTTATCCCGACTGGATTACTGTATCAGCCTCCTCTCTGATCTCCCATCCTCCCGTCTCTCCACTTCAGTCTATACTTCACGCGGCTGCCCGGATCGTCTTTGTGTAGAAACGCTCTGGGCATGTTACTCCCCTCCTCAAAACTCTCCAGTGGCTGCCAGTCAACCTACGCATCAAACAAAAACTCCTCACTCTCGGCTTCAAGGCTCTCCATCACCTCGCCCTCTCCTACCTCACCTCCCTCCTTTCCTTCTACAGCCCAGCCCACACCCTCCACTCCTCTGCTGCTAACCTCCTCACTGTGCCTCGTTATCACCTGTCCCGCCGTCGACCCCCGGCCCATGTTCTCCCCCTGGCCTGGAATGCCCTCCCTCCATATATCTGCCAAGCTAGCTCTCTTCCTCCTTTCAAAGCCCTACTGAGAGCCCACCTCCTAAAAAGAAGCCTTCCCAGACTGAGCCTCCTTTTTCCTCTCCTCCTCACATCCCCCCCGCCCTACCTCCTTCCCCTCCCCACAGCACCTGTATAAATATTTGTACGGATTTACTACTCTATTTTACTTGTACATATTTACTATTCTATTTATTTTATTAATGATGTGCATCTAGCTTTATCTCCATTTGTTCAGATGACTTGAGAACTGTCCACATGTTTTGTTTTGTTGTCTGCCTCCTTCTTCTACCAATCAATCAATCAATCGTATTTATTGAGCGCTTACTGTGTGCAGAGCACTGAACTAAGCGCTTGGGAAGTACAAGTTGGCAACATATAGAGACAGTCCTTACCCAACAGTGGGCTCACAGTCTAAAAGGGGGAGACAGAGAACAAAACCAAACATACTAACAAAATAAAATAAATAGAATAGATATGTACTAGTAAAATAAATAAATAAATAGAGTAATAAATATGTACAAACATATATACATATATACAGGTGCTGTGGGGAAGGGAAGGAGGTAAGACGGGGGAATGGAGAGGGGGACGAGGGGGAAAGGAAGGAAGGGACTCAGTCTGGGAAGGCCTCCTGGAGGAGGTTATCTCTCAGTAGGGCCTTGAAGGGAGGAAGAGAGCTAGCTTGGCGGATGGGCAGAGGAAGGGCATTCCAGTCCCGGGAGACGACGTGGGCCAGGGGTCGATGGCGGGACAGGCATGAACGAGGCACGGTGAGGAGATTAGTGGCAGAGGAGTGGAGGGTGCTGGGTGGGCTGTAGAAGGAGAGAAGGGAGGTGAGGTAGGAGCGGGCAAGGTGATGGAGAGCCTTGAAGCCCAGGATGAGGAGTTTCTGCCTGATGTGCAGATTGATTGGTAGCCACTGGAGATTTTTGAGGAGGGGAGTAACATGCCCAGAGCGTTTCTGGACAAAGACAATCCGGGCAGCAGCATGTAGTATGGATTGAAGTGGGGAGAGACATGAGGATGAGAGATCAGAGAGAAGGCGGTTACAGTAGTCCAGATGGGATAGGATGAGAGCTTGAACGAGCAGGGAGCAGTTTGGATAGAGGAAAGGGCGGATCTTGGCAATGTTGCGGAGCTGAGACCGGCAGGTTTTGGTGACGGCTTGGATGTGATGGGTCAATGAGAGAGCTGAGTCGAGGATGACACCAAGGTTGCGGTCTTGTGAGACTGGAAGGATAGTATTGCCGTCAACAGAGATGGGAAAGTCAGGGAGAGGGGAGGGTTTGGGAGGGAAGACAAGGAGTTCAGTCTTGGATATGTTGAGTTTTAGGTGGCGGGCAGACATCCAGATGGAGATGTCCTGAAGGCAGGAGGAGATGTGAGCCTGGAGAGAGGGGGAGAGAGCAGAGGCAGAGATGTAGATCTGGGTGTCATCAGCATAGAATTGATAGTTGAAGCCGTGGGAGCGAATGAGCTCACCAAGGGAGAGTGTAGATCGAGAACAGAGGGGACCAAGCACTGAACCTTGGGGGACCCCCACAGTAAGGGGATGGGAGGGGGAGGAGGAGCCTTCAAAATGGACTCTGAATGAACGACCGGAGAGATAAGAGGAGACGACCGGAGAGATAAGAGGAGTCTGTGAGCCCTTTGTTGGGTAGGGACCGTCTCTATATGTTGCCAACTTGTACGTCCCAATCGCTTAGTACACTGCTCTGTACACAGTAAGCGCTCAATAAATACGATTGCATGAATGAATGAATTAATGAATGAATCTGTTTCTTGGCTGTTCCTGCTCCTTTGCATTGGCATCGTGAAGGGAAATCTGCTCATTGTCCTCACCAGCCAGTTCAGCCACCTAATCAATAAGCCGATGTATATCTTCCTAACTTATGTAATAATAATAGTAATAATAATAATAATGACATTTATTAAGCAATTACTATGTACCAAGCACTGTTCTAAGCGCTGGGGAAGTTACAAGGCGATCAGGTTGTCCCACAGCGGGCTCACAGTCTTCATCTCCATTTTACAGATGAGAGAACTGAGGCCCAGGGAAGTGAGGTGACGTCCAAAATCACACAGCTGACAAGTGGCAGAGCCGAGATTTGAACCCATACCCTCTGAATCCAAAGGCCGGGCTCTTTCCACTAAGCCATGCCTTGAGTATCTCTGCTGCATCTCCACCATCTCCTGTAAACTCATCTCTGACTTGATGGTGGAGAGGAGGACCATTTCCTTCCCCAGCTGTATGACCCAATGTTTTGCTTCACTTCTTTGGTGGTGTTGAGATCTTCATCTTGGTATGGATGGCTTATGATTGTTTCATGGCAATCTGGAAGCCACCGCAGTGTACGGTTGTCATGAACCAGCGGGAGTGTAACGGAATTCTGCTTCTCCCCTTTGTCGTGGCATTTGTGCATTCGATGGCTCAATCAATCCTCCATCTGCCCTTCTGTGGGCCCAATCAGATCTATCACTATTTTTGTGATGTGAATCCCCTGCTGAAACTCGCCTGCACCAACACTTCTGTTCTAGGCCTGTTGGTGTTGGCCCACACAGGAATGATAGCCATGTTCACGTTAGTGGTGTTGCTTATTTCTTACATAGTCATATTAGTTTCCCTAAGAACATGCGCCCCTCATAGTCAGCTCAAAGCCCTGTCCACCAGCAGTTCCCATATCACCGTGGTGGTCTGCATCTTCAACAACATACATCCAGCCAATATCTCAATGGCGGACAAAGTACTTGCTTTGTTTTACACCATAATTGTTCCCATGTTCAACCCTCTCATTTACACCATGAGAAATACAGAGATGAAAAGTGCCATCAGAAAGGGGGGTGTTTTCTGGGGGGAAATAAAGGTTTTCTTGCTTGCGACTACCATCACACGTTACCATTAATTCATTCAATCATATTCATTAATAATAATAATAGTAATAATGGTATTTGTTAAGTACTTACTATGTGTAAAGCCCTGTTCTAAACGCTTTGGAGGTTACAAGGTGATCAGGTTGTCCCACGGGTGGCTTACAGTCTTAATCCCCATTTTACAGATGAGGTAACTGAGGCACAGAGGAGATAAGTGCCCAAAGTCACACAGCTGACAGTTGGCAGAGCAAGGATTGGAACCCATGACCTCTGACTCCAAAGCCTGTGCTCATTCATTCAATCATATTTATTGAGCGCTTACTGTATGCATAGCATTGTACTAAGCGCTTGGGAAGTACAAGTTGGCAACATATATAGACGGTCCCTACCCAACAGGGGGCTCACAGTCTAGAAGGGGGAGACAGACAACAAAACAAAACATATTAACAAAAGAAAATAAATAGAATAGCAAATAGGTACAAGTAAAATAGAGTAATAAATATGTACAAATATATATACACATATACAGGTGCTGTGGGTAGGGGAAGGAGGTAAGGAGGGGGGATGGGGAGGGGGAGGAGGGGGCGAGGAAGGAGGGGGCTCAGTCTGGGAAGGCCTCCTAGAGGAGGTGAGCTTTCAGTAGGGCTTTAAAGGGAGGAAGAGAGCTAGCTTGGCGGATGTGCGGATGGAAGACCTTCCAGGCCAGGGGGAGGACGTGGGCCGGGGGTCGACGGTGGGACAGACAAGAACGAGGCACAGTGAGGAGGTTAGTGGCAGAGGAGCGGAAGGTGTAGGCTGGGCTGTAGAAGGAAAGGAGGGAGGTGAAGTAGGAGGGGGCGAGATGATGGAGAGCCTTGAAGCCGAGGGTGAGGAGTTTTTGCCTGATGCGTAAGTTGATTGGTAGCCACTGGAAATTTTTAAGGAGGGGAGTAACATGCCCAGAGCGTTTCTGCACAATGGCAATCCGGGCAGCAGCGTGAAGTATAGATTTTAGTGGGGAGAGACAGGAGGATGGGAGATCAGAGAGGAGGCTGATGCAGTAGTCCAGTAGGGATAGGATGAGAATTTGAAAGAGCAGGGTAGCGGGTTTGGATGGAGAGGAAAGGGCGGATCTTGGCGATGTTGGGGAGGTGAGACCGGCAGGTTTTGGTGACGGATTGGATGTGAGGGGTGAACGAGAGAGCGGAGTCGATGATGACACCAAGTTTGCGGGCTTGTGAGATAGGAAGGATGCTCTTTCCACTGAGCCACGCTGCTCTATTAATTGAGAACTTACTGTGTGTGCAGAGCACTATACGAAGCGTTTGGGAAGTACAATTCAGCAACAGAGACAATCCCTGCCCACAACGGCTCACAGTCAAGAATGTCCTTCAGCATTCCCTAATCTCTTCAGCTACACCAAAGCAGCAGGGTCTAATGGCTAGAGCATCAGCCTGTAAATTAGGAGAACCTGGGTTCTAATTCTGAATCCACCAACTGTCTGCTGTGGGACCTTGGGCAAGTCATGTAACTTGTCTAGACCTCAGTTACCTCTTGTTTAAAATGGGAATTAATATTGTGAGCTCCATGAGGGACATGGACGGTGTCAAACCAAATTAGCTTGAATCTACCCCAGCGCTTAATACAGCCCCTGACACAGATAAGCACTAAAAAAAAATCCTGTTCATACCCTACAATCTGCAAGTCACATGTTTTATGTTTCCCAAGGAATTTTAATGGTTTTAACCATTGTTCTATTTTACCGGCAAGGGTCATTGCAGGGTTCCCTAAGATGGTATGGCACTGTACCAAAAGAACATCTTCCCATCGCAGCTTGTAGCCTCAGATAAACAATGGGTCTCTTAGGGCACCTGCTCTCTTGTCTAGAGATTTAATCATTTCTGGAGTTGCCAGAATGGTAACACCGGGTCATGCCAAGAGAACCAATCCTCAGTTCGCCCCAGTGGTCCGAAGAACTCTCTGGGGGCTGGCTTAGTCCTGCAATCTTTCTAAGGTTCCCAGTTCATTAGACTGGAAGGTTGGGAGAAAGAAGAAGCAACAGGAAGAAAAGGTCACCTCATTTTTCCTCTCCCTCATCAGCAGCTTTCTAATTTTTTTGCCTATCCATCTTCTCACTTGCTCCTTCTGATTCTCACTGCTGACAATGTTTGATACTATTCCCTACGGTCTCAGAATGTGAATTTTAAAAAAGTGTCCTAACTTCATGTGCCTATTTCTAAAGCAAAGTAGAGCAGAAAAACTGTCCCCGAGCAGGTTCAGGAAATTCCTGGGTTCCCAGGCTTCTGACAGCATTTTTGTGGTAGGACTGTAGGAAATTTGTCCTACCCAAAATGCATAATGTACTCTAGTTCTGTTATATTCTCCCAGGCACTTGGTTCAGTGCTCTGTACACAAGTGCTCAGTATATGCTATTGATTGACCAGTGTGGTGCAGTGGGTCATAGCTGAAAAACTATCAGTTAATTGTTTTTATATGTAGCAGTCAGGGATGTCTGGCTCAGTTTAAAATAATTATAGACAAAGCAAGCAGCAACATCGTCAGGGGATGATGTTTTAGATTTTTAAAAAAAATCATGCCCAACCCACTGAAAGTTGGCATGAATTGTTGTCATTGAATTATCACTGGAGAGTCCTAATAAAGGGCAGAACACAGGCCTAGCTCTGCAGTTCACTGCTCTTTTCTTCCCTTACATGTTCTCCCGCATCAAATATATGGGCTTCTCCTCCAGGCCAGAGTTTGACCCTTAAACAGAGTAAGATATTTATGTCCATCTGACGTTATGCTCTCTTTTAGCTATTTTATGCGGGACAATTTCCCCAATTAATTTTCCTCTCGTTAAGTCATACACTTCCAACATTTGCATCCGCATACTTGCATGCACAAGCAGTTACCGCCTCTATAAATATTCATTCATTCAGTGGAATTTATTAAGCACTGTACTAAGCGCTTCGGAAGTACAAGTCGGCAACATATAGAGAGGGTCCCTACCCAACAACGGGTAAATACTGAATTACGTCATTTACCTTTGAAGCAGTTACTCATCCATCTTTCCGTTTTTGTATTCCTCTTATCTGTAAATGACTTAATAACAGTCTTCCCTTTTAGTTTGAAAGATCACCGAGAACAGGGATCCTGCCTGTCTTGGTAGGACTCAGCATTGCATTGTCACGGGTCTGGGAGCCAGAGGGCCCAAATTCTAATCCTGGCTCCACCACTTGCCTTCTGTGTGTCCTTGGCTTAGTCACTTAACTTCTCTGTGCCTCAGTATCATAAACTGAAAAATGGGGATTCAATACCTGTTCTCCCTCCTACTAGACCGTGAGTCTTATGTGGAACGGGGCTGTACCTCAACTGTTTCACTGGTATCAACCCCAGTGCTTAGAATGTGCGTGGCACATAGCAAGAGCATAACAAATACTATTAAAACTAAATAAAACAAAGCAAAAACTTCATCATACTCTCCCAGGTCCTTAGAGCATTGCTCTGCTTATTAGTTGACTGATTAATTGATTACTTTGTGTTTTCTGCACTACCACTGTAGCAGGTAAGTTCCTTGAGGGCAGGGGCCTTGCGTCTTACTTTTATCGAATGCTCCAGAGCAATTGGTACAGAAGAGGCTCAGAGGTGATCGTGAAGATGGTGGTGAAGAAAGGGGTCAGGCTGGCACTTTTTTGAGCATAGAGCTGAGGGCTGTAGCATGGGAGAGGGTGGAGGAGGGAAGAAGGATTCATTGCTGCCCGAGTTCGTACCTTCTAGATTGTAACCTCACTGTGGGCTGGGAAAGTGTTTACAACTCTGTTATATTTTCTCTTCCCCAGTGCTTAGTACAGTGCCCTACACCCAGTAAATGCTCAGCAGCTGCTACTACCACTCAAACCTCGACCCCTTCATATCTGAGATAGAACGTCAGAGAACTTTGACCTCCAGTGGAAGGAGAAGTTGAATTGAATTGACACGGCACTTTCCTATTGCATTTAATTCCCTGTGTGGGACACTCAACCAGTTATTAAACCTCACTCGGTGCTCCACCCAAATCATGATAAGTTTAAACAGTAAAAAGTCCCAACACACTACGTTACTTCCCCCTACCGCGATTTATTTGAGTCTCCTCCACTAGATTACCAGCAATTTAAGGGCAGGGATCATGCCCACTAATAATAATAATAAATAATAATTATGGCATTAATTAAGAGCTTACTACATGCCAAGCACTGTTCAAAGTGCTAGGGTAGATACAAGGTAATCAGGTTGTCCTGCGTCGGGCTCACAAACTTGACCTCCATTTTACTGATGAGGTGACGTGGGACAGAGAAGTTAAGTGACTTGTCCAAAGTCACACAGCTGACAAATGGTGGATGCGGGATTAGAACCCAAGACTTTTGACTCCCAAGCCCATGCTCTTTCCAGTAAGCCACGCTACTTCTCTATTCCATTCTTCCAAGCGTTTATGACAGTATTCTCCACAGACAGAGCACTCACAAAGTAACAGTGATTGAATACTAGCATGAGAGGGCACCTACTGAAGAGTGGTTCAAGATTAACACCTCCTTCCTACCTCACCTCCCTTCTCCCCTTTTACAGCCGAGCCCACACCCTATGCTCCTCTGCTGCCAACTTCCTCACTGTGCCTCGTTCTCGTCTGTCCCGCCATTAACCCTCGGCCCACGTCCATCCCCTGGCCTGGAATGCCCTCCCTCCACACATCCACCAGGCTAGTTCTCTTCTTCCCTTCAAAGTCCTACTGAGAGCTCACCACTTCCAGGAGGCCTTTCCAGACTGAGTCCCCTTTTTCCTTTCCTCCCCATCCCCACCTCTGCCCTACCTCCGTCCCCTCCCCACAGCATTTGCATTTGTACAGATTTACTACCCTATTTATTTTACTTGTACATATTTACTCTTCTATTTATTTTGTTAATGATGTGCATGTAGCTATAATTCTATTTGTTCTGACCATTTTGACACCTGTCTACATGTTTTGATTTGTTGTCTGTCTCCCCCGTCTAGACTGTGAGCCCGTTGTTGGGTAGGGACCATCTCTATATGTTGCTGACTTGTACTTCCCAAGCGCTTAGTACAGTGCTTTAGCACACGGCAAGCGCTCAATAAATATGATTGATTGAATGAATGAATGAACAAGCCACTTTTTTTATAGAACAGGTACTGAGCATAGTGACAACAAAGAATTTGGGGGCAGAAACCTGCATTCTAATTCCACATTGAACAGACCTCCATTGTTTCACCATGAGTAAGGCATTCAACTTCTCTGTAATTCCATTTTCTAATCTTTGAAATGGGAATATTGCCTAGAAAGACTCTTTCTAAGAGACTTCTCCCTTAAAACATTACTTGTAATTTTAAAATTAATAATCATCAATATATCTCATAGCATTCCAAACTAACCTTACAGAGATTAGTATTAAAGTTGAAAACAACTCAGGAGAATGACTACCTTGAATCTATCCAAGTGCTTACCACAGCGTTTGGCACATAGAAAGTGTTTAAACAAATCTCGCAGTTATTATTATTATTGTTATATCAATGTTTTTATCAAGGAATGCCTATGAAAGTTTAATGAAACAGCATGATGTACATAATTGGTGCTTTATGATCCCACAAAGGGACAGGAACTTTGCCTACTTTTCACCTCTCCCAGTGCTTAGTACAGTACTGAACGTGGTACTGTAACATGGTACCATAGTACAGTACATGGTGAGAACATGAATGCTAATACCACTAACGTGCAAGGGAGTAGACTGGAAGCATGAGTAAGAAAGGCTGAAAAGCTGATTTAAGATCCCCAGTGAATCAAAGATTAACTCGAGACTGTAGCTAAATGAGACATGGTACAATGCTTTATCCAACTTTTTTGAAGAAACAGGTGTGAAATAACCTCGGGCCTGTCTTAAGGGATCCCTTATGGGAATTTAAATATTCCTCTCTATGCATTCAGCACACGCTTTCTCAGAAACTCAAAGTCTGTGGGTTCTGAGGCATTCCCTCAGCTGTTAAGAACAGCCACTGCTGCTTTGAGAGTGAAGAGGTAAGTGCATGACAGACATTAGCTCAAATGACTCAAACCTTTGCTCCCCTCTAAAATCTTCCTCTCAACGAGGAATGCCTGGAAATCAAATCCAACAGCCAATTATTGTACTATATCAAGATATTAGTACAGTGCTCTGCACACAGTAAGTGAACAATAAATACTTATTGATTGACTGACAATTAAAGGGACAGTTGTTGAGATCAAACGATGTAAACGTTTGTCTGCGGTGAATATGACTGTCATGTCCAGATATTTTTCTGGTGCTGTTTTTCATGCTGAAATAGAAGATTTAACCTGCCTTCAGGACAGAGTTTTTGCAGATTCAAAAACTGTAAGTTTTTTTAAATATCTGTGTCTCATTTAGGAGTAGTAGTAGTAGCAGTAGTAGTTGTATTAGTAATGCTTTTTATTGAGATCCTTCTGAGAACAATGTACAGTGCTAAGCACTTGAAATATGACAGAAGCAGAAGACACACATCTTGTCTACAGGAACTGCCACCTCTATAAGGGAGATAGGCATAATAATATTTACAAAGTGCAGAATCAAAACAAAATGTTTAAACATCGCATTAAAATGCTGAAGATGAGTTAGAAGATTTATATCATGCTGAGGTTCCATTAGAAATTAATACACTAGTTTTAGAGTTGGCTGTGAGGTTAATGTCACTCAGTGTGTTGGTAAAAAATTTGGGGAAGACTTTTTGGAGAAGGTGGGATTTTAATCAGGCTATTAATGAAACTGGCTTCTAATCTTAGCTCCACCACTTGCATGCTTTGTGACTTTGGGCTAGTCACTTCACTTCCCGGTGTCTCAGTTACCTCTTCTGCAAAATGGGGATTAAGACTGTGAATCCCATGTGGAACATGGACTGTGTCCAACCCGATTAGCTGGTATCTTGCCCATGCTTAGTACACTGCATGGCATACAGTAAGTACTTAAAAATAACATAAAAAACAAGATGAAATAAAAAAACCTGGAGTGAAGCAAGTTAGAAGGGCCAATATGTAAAATGCAGAAAACTAATGGTAGGAGTTTATTGTTTGATGAAGGGAGAAGTGAGCAAACAATGGAGGGTTTTAAGAAGAGGGGAAAAGTACGTAGTTTCAAGAAGATCAATCAATCATCAATGGTATTTATTGAGCACTTATTTTGTGCAGAGCACTGTACTAGATTTTTAGGAGTATACAATGTAAGAGAGTTGGTAGACATGTTCCCTGTCCACAATGACCTTACAGTAAAGAAGAAGACGATCGAGGAAACAACGTGGCATATGGGCAGAAACTGAAGAAGTCACCAAGGATGTTACTTTCAGATACTGGGAGGAGGGTGATGTTGTCAATGAAGCTTTATGCACTTTGATCCTCATCCAACCTTCACCGCCACACTGACTGCACATGTCCTCATATGCCATTGCATTCCCTGCCTGTATTGTATTTTAATGTCTGTTTCCCTGACTGTACTGTTAATTCCTTTCATTCTCAGTCTCTTTTGCAGGCTCCTCCTCCCCCTCCCATCCTCTTACTGTGGGGGTTCCCCAAGGTTCAGTGCTTGGTCCCCTTCTGTTCTCAATCTACGCCCACTCCTATGGTGACCTCATTCGCTCCCACGGCTTCAACTATCATCTCTATGCTGATGACACCCAGATCTACATCTCTGCCCCTGCTCTCTCCCCCTCTCTCCAGGCTCGCATCTCCTCCTGCCTTCAGGACATCTCCATCTGGATGTCTGCCCGCCACCTAAAGCTCAACATGTCGAAGACTGAACTCCTCGTCTTCCCTCCCAAACCTTGCCCTCTCCCTGACTTTCCCATCTCTGTTGACGGCACTACCATCCTTCCCGTCTCACTAGCCCGCAACCTTGGTGTCATCCTCGACTCTGCTCTCTCATTCACCCCTCACATCCACGCCGTCACCCAAATCCTGCCGGTCTCAGCTCCACAACATTGCCAAGATCCGCCCTTTCCTCTCTATCCAAACCGCTACCCTACTCGTTCAAGCTCTCATCCTATCCCGTCTGGACTACTGCATCAGCCTTCTCTCTGATCTCCCATCCTCGTGTCTCTCTCCACTTCAATCCACACTTCATGCTGCTGCCCGGATTATCTTTATCCAGAAACGCTCTGGGTATATTACTCCCCTCCTCAAAAATCTCCAGTGGCTACCAATCAATCTGCGCATCAGGCAGAAACTCCTCACCCTGGGCTTCAAGGCTCTCCATCACCTCTCCCCCACCTACCTCACCTCCCTTCTCTCCTTCTACAGCCCAGCCCGCACCCTCCGCTCCTCCGCCGCTAATCTCCTCACCGTACCTCGTTCTCGCCTGTCCCGCCATCGACCCCCGGCCCACGTCATCTCCCGGGCCTGGAATGCCCTCCCTCTGCCCATCCGCCAAGCTAGCTCTCTTCCTCCCTTCAAGGCCCTACTGAGAGCTCACCTCCTCCAGGAGGTCTTCCTCTCCCCCAACCCCCTATCCATCCCCCCATCTTACCTCCTTCCCTTCCCCACAGCACCTGTATATATGTTTGTACATATTTATTACTCTATTTATTTATTTATTTATTTTACTTGTACATATCTATTCTATTTATTTTATTTTGTTAGTATGTTTGGTTTTCTCTGTCTCCCCCTTTTAGACTGTGAGCCCACTGTTGGGTAGGGACTGTCTCTATATGTTGCCAATTTGTACTTCCCAAGCGCTTAGTACAGTGCTCTGCACATAGTAAGCACTCAAGAAATATGATTGATGATGATTGATGGTGACAAAAATCCTGTTCAACAAATGTATTTTATTCTCCTATATGTTTAGTACAGTTTTTTCACCCTCAGTACGTGTTCAGTAAATATCTATATTTGAATGATTGATTGTAGATGGGAAATTTGGAAGAGAAGAGGATTAGAAGGGAAGCTGAGAAAATCAATTTTAGACTTGGACAAATGGACATGATGTGGAGGCAGGAGGAGATGGGGGATTGGCTAGGGTGTGGGAGGTCAGAGCTACAGAGATAGTTTGGGGCTATCAGGGAGTAGCTTAAATCATGTTTTTGGATGAATTATGTATGTGATAATAATTTCACATAAGCAATATCTTCAATTCCTCCATCTCATTCAACCCCAATATTGAAGCCGTTGCCAAATGCTTTTGGTTTTACTTTTCCAACATTCCCGGAACCAGCCTCTTCCTCTTCACCCAAATGGCCACCACACTGGTCTAGGCACTTGTCTTACCCTGACATAACTACTCTACCAGCCTCCTCACTGATCTCCCAGCCTCCATTCTCTCTTTCCTCCGGTCCATACTTCACTCTATTTCTCAGGTCACTTCTCTGGAATGTTCTACCCACAGCTCTTCTCTTGTCAAAGATGTTGTTTTTTTAAATATTAACGTAAGGCTTTACCTGAAGAGTTTTGCTAATAGGACTCTTCTGAGGATGAATCTATGTTTATCAAACAGCTCTCTCCTGTTCTGCCTCCTTTATCTCTGTCTCTTTATTTTTCTGTCTTTATGACTGTTTATGCATCTCTCTTTAACTCTCTTTCTTTTTGTCTCTGGCATCCAACCTGCACGTCGGATTTCCTAATATGTGAAAATACTAGGAGAAACTGTATAACTACCAAGTTATGTTGAAGTTGTAAGAACTGGTGGAAAAAATTCATCCTGAAAATACTTAATGATAGTGGGGTTGAGAAACGTTATAGACTCCATTTATATCTTGAACTATTTAAAGTACATTTCTAAACAATGAACTATGGGGGATCCAATGACCTTTCCAGTATGTTGTCACTTAGAGAAATGATCTCAGCAAATATTAAGGGATGAGGTATTAATTAGTTAGAGCCCAGGACTCTGGGTTTTAGTCCTAGTCATGCTATTTGCCTGCTGTGGGATCTTGGGTGAGTTCCTGCACTTCTCAAGGCCTCAGTTTATTCATCTGTACAATGGGGATAAAATATCCCCTGGTATCCTACAGTCTAAGAGGAAGGGGGTACAGGTATTTTATCCCCATTGTGCAGATGAAGAAATTGAGGCACCGAGAAAGCTACGGGACTTCCCCAAATCTGGGCTGTGTCTGATTTGATTACCTTGTGTCTAACTAATATTTATTATAGCACTGAAAACTTCCTAGTGCCTTTCTCACTCCCTTCATAATCATCGTGATCATCATTATCATTATATTTTAATGTATTCTTAATAGTATAGCAATCCCTCCATCTCTATTCAGAATGAGAACCTGTGTTCTGAGCTAGTGCTTCAAAATTAGTAATGCTTGATATTTCTCAATTTGGCTGATTCAGGTAAATATCCATCTGCTAGTACACTCATCACGTTGGCCGACCTGATGGAGAATTCAAACAACAGTGCAGAGTTTGTCCTGGGGGGTATGTTCCCAAACCAACAGGGGAAGGTAACATGTTTCGTGTTGTTCTTACTCTGTTATTTAGCCATATTGTTGGGCAACCTTCTTATCCTCATCACCATCAGAAACAGCCATCTTAGTTAGCAGCCTAATGTACGTTTTACATAGTTCCTTGTCCACCATGGACCTCTGCCTCAACTCCACAGTTGCTCCTACGATAATCGCGGACCTATTGGTGGAAAGAAAAACCATCTCCTACAATTTTCTGCATGGTCCAACTCATTGGCGCTCACTTCTTCAGCGGTGCCAAGACATTCATCCTAGTGGCCATGGCTTAGGATCGCTATGTTGCCATCTGCAAGCCTCTCCACTACCTGATGGTTATGAGCCGGCAGGCTTGCCACACGTTGTTCTTGGCCTCTTTTGTAGGGGCTTTTTTTGCATTCGATCATGCAGATTTTCATCATGGTATAACAACCTTTCTGTGGCCCCCATCAGATTGACCACTATTTTTGTGACGTTCTTCCTCTGCTGAAGCTCGTCTGTACCAAGACCTATTTTGTCAACGTCTCAATCATTGCCAGCAGTGGTGTTCTTTCCCTACTAACTTTTTTTACCTTGATCGTTTCCTATCTCATCATTTTATCCGTCCTGAGGAAACACTCCACAGCGGGTTGGCACAAAGCTCTCTCTACCTGTGGTTCGCACATCACCATGGTACTCATGTTTTTCTTGCCCCTCATCTTGACTTATATTCCCGTGGCCGATTCTGTCAGCGAGGATAAAGTGTATGCCCTATTTTACACCACCATCGCCCCCATGTTCAACCCCTTCATCTACACGGTGAGCTACACTGACATGAAAAGTGCCATGAGAAAGGAATGGTGTAGGAAAGTGTTACCAGAAAGAAAATAAATGCATAAAATTACCTTCCATGTCTTATGTTTTCTGTACACTTTAGCTCCTCTCCTCCTCCTCCTCTCCCATCATCGCCGTCCCCTTTCCCTTACTCCCTTCTCCTCCCCACAGCACTTGTATATATTTGTACACATTTATTACTCTGTTTATTTCATTTGCACATATTAACCATATTCATTTTATTAATGATGTGTATATAGCTATAATTCCATTTATTCTGTTGGTATTGACACCTATCTACATTACTTGTTTTGTTGTCTGTCTCCCCCTTCTACATTGTGAGCCCGTTGTTGGGTAGGGACCATCTCTGTATCTTGACCATTTGTACTTCCCAAGCACTTAGAACAGTGCTCTGCATACAGTAAAATAAATACGATTGAATGATTGAATTAGCATTAGCATGTGTTTTCTTCACAACTTATTCCACATTAGCATACCCACAGGTTGTCTTTCCAGGCCCCCTTCTTGTACCAATCACTCAGTGGTATTTATTGAGCTCCTTCAGTATGCAGAGCTCAGTACTAAATGCCTGGGATAGTAAAATACCACAGAGTTAGCAGATATGATCCTTGATATTATGTAGATCAAATGATCATCAGCATGTCTGCTCTCTTTGTGGTAAGGTTAACATCAGACGGCTATCAAACATTCTATGGTATGCTCCTGTCAAGGCTTCCCCTCTTCCAAAATCTTCAAGGTCATGGAATTTTTCATGTCTTTCTTCAAAGCAATTTTCCATGATAGTCATTTGCATGTGTAATGGCTCCTAGAACAGTCATCATTTAGTAATTAAAATATAAAACCAGGTGTTTTGTGTGATTCATTTCAACGTGATTCTGGCACAATTGTTACTCTCGGTGAGACAGTAAGTTACCTCTGCAAATAACATTCAAAAATATTCAGACCGGAAAAATTCATTTGCTCTGCATATGTTGCATTTGCTCTGCCTGCATTTAGCATAATTCCACCCTCACACTTCTGACACTGGTTCCATAAAGTTAAGAGACTAGTATGCAGAGCTTAGTACAGTGCCTTGTATAGTGTAAGTGCTTAACAAATACTGTAATTAATTATTATTGTTAATATGTTAAAGTTTGCAAATCCCAGCGTGATTTTGTATGAAAACTAATCTTGAAGGAAATTTTTAGAGGACCATTGCTTGCTTCCTGTTTCTTTTTTTTGCCTTTAATATTCAGAATACTGGATGGTTTTGTCCCCCACACTGGATGAAAGGAAGTCGGCATTACCTGGAAGGTATCATGACTGGAACCCGTTAATCTAATTGAGTAGCCAAATGGAAAGAAACACAGGATTCAGAGTTAGGATGCCCAGGTATGACTGTCCACATGTTGCTTAACTGATCTTTGCCACAGTTTCCTCATCTGAAAGGCTGAATCAGAAACCTATTTCCCAACCCTTTAGACTGTGATCCCTTCCTAGAACAGGGCCTATGACCATCTGATTATTTTGTCTTTACCCCCACACTTAGAAAAGTATTGGACACCTACTAAGCACTGAATGAATATTATTATCTTTAATACTATTGTTATTATCCAATTTCCCATTACTAAGAAAAGGGGAATGTATTAAACTCTCGGGCTAAGAGAGCAGAATTGGAAGCAGATAATTTATTCTTTACTATTTCCCTACCATAAATATATGTATTTATATATTTTCTGACCCCTGCAATCAATTAATTGCACTTATTGAGCCCTTTATTATGTGCACAGCACTGTACAAAGAGCTTGGGAAAGTACAGTATAGCAATATAATAGGTGAGAGTGCCGCCTTTGAACCAATACATTTTCTCTTTCTCCCTCTCTCCCTTTTTATCTCTCTCTTTCTCTCTCTCTCCCTTCCCCTTTTCCTCCCTCTCTCTTTCTCTCTATCTCTATACACTGCGTGACTAGTCCCAGGTGGAGATTGTAACTAATGTTTAGGTTAAGGCTAGAATGATGGTTCTTTTTAGCTTTAAACTCCAAACCCATTACAATCTATACGCAAGGCAGTCCACAAATGGCCAGAAAAGATTCAGGCATCACTAATTAACCAGCCACATGCGTATGGTATTAGGCAATAATGGAGACTTGTATATAAAGATTAATCAATGAGAAAGTCTGCCTTTATGGGGTGTTCCATGATGGAATCTTGCCACGGTCATCAACACCACAACATAATCAAGGAACTAAGATTATATGAGTTCTAATCTTGTCTCTGCCACTTGTCAGCAGTGTGACTTTGGGCACGTCACTTAACTTTTCTGTGCCTCAGTTCCCTCATCTATAAAATGGGGATTAAGAGTGTGAGCCCCACGTGGGACAACTTGATCACCTTGTATCCCCCCAGAATTTAGAACAGTGCTTTGCACATAATAATAATACTATTATCATTTTCCTTGGCTTATCTGCATTACTTAGTATGTAAAGTAACTGAGATTTGGTTACCTGAATTAGGAAAGAAGCAACTGAAAGGAAAAATAAGCAAGCTTTCTTCATCAGATAATGTAATGGATACCAAGTTCATTAGACTCATTCGTTAGAGTTCATAGCTGGACAGTTAGGAGGTCCCTTAGAGACTGGTTCCCTTGAGTCTTCAGATGCCTTTCAGTATTTTCCGGAGGATTTTTTGGACTGGTTCAGCGGAGATATTGTTGCCACCTAACACCTTTTCTGTTCTTCCTGAGCTCAGGAGGATGTCAAAGATTGACTCAGCAGGCTCAGGCCATTTTGGCTTCTAAACGTTTATTGCTGTTCTTTAGGAGCGACAGGCACATTGGCTGGCTCTAGAGTAAGATGGATCTGTCCGTCAGTCTGTCTATTGTATTTATTGAGTGCTTACTGTGTCCAGAGCATTGTACCAAGCGCTTGGGAGAGTTCAATACAACAATGAACAGACACCTTTCTTGCCCTCAGTGACTGCATTTCAAGGAAAATAATATTATTGTTCCACTAGTGGGGGCAACTCAGTAAAGGAATTTTACATGGACAGGACAGGACTTTCAAGACCTTGGCCCATGGGACAAAGGTATTATGTTCATTCATATTCAAACACACCAGGGTGTGTTCAGATGTGGCAATATTTTTGTGTGCCACGTGGACTCTCTTTATGAGTAGCCACGACTGACAGGGTCCTGGGTGGAACTTTCTGACACAGCTGCTCAGACCCAATGTTCAGGTATCGCTGTTCATGTGGATGATAACAAGGAAGGAGGAAGTGGATGCTTAAAGAATCGCCCTACGATGGCCGTCGCTAAATACCTGTACAGAGCTGACAGGTGCGTGTTTAGCAACCTCACTGTAGGAGAATCCTATCCCCTTTCCAACATCAGCCTTACTACCCAGTCTGGGGCGTGGGAATCAACGATTCTAGAACATTTTTTCCCTAGGAAAAAAATTAAAGTCTGTCAATTTTATATCACTGCAATTTTTCATATAAAGGTAAAGTGAATTTTGGAAATATGCTATCTCTCTGTTTTTCTATGTCATTCCTGTTTAGTCCAGAAGGAAGTTTCAATTTACAGGCTTTTTTACCCTTGGAAATTCTTATAGGAGACCTCTTCTTCTTCCTCTTCCTCTTCCTCTTCCAAATATTTTCTCTGCTTCATTCTTCTTTTTTATGGTATTTGTTAAGCCCTTACCATGTGCCAGTCACTGTGCTAAGCACCGGGGTAGATACTAGGTAATCAAGTTGAACATAGTCCCCGTTCCACATGGGGCTCATAAGTATTAATTCCTATTTTACAGATGAAGTCACGAAGGTACAGGAAAGTGACGTGACTCTCCCAAGGTTAAACAACAGACAAGTGGCAGAACCGGATTTATTACTCAGGTTTTCTGACTCCCAGGACCGTGCTCGATCCACTAGGCAACACTGATTCTCGTTGCCAAGTTCCTTGACCAGCGGAAAGACACTCAAGGCTTCAGATTTCATTAGGATTCTCCCGGCCACAGATGCTGACCTAGGCCATTGGGTAAAATGAGCTGCTTGGAACCAACCATCCCTGTTACAGAATCACTGGGCCCTGACCAAAGTGAAGATGAGGAGCTCAGCTGTCAGGGGTTGAACGTGTTGGGGAGAAGACTGGGAGGAGGCAGCCAAGATGGCAGTTGGTAGGATGTCAGGTCTTTCCCCTGGACTTCTACAGGTGCCCCAGTAAACCTTTCGTGGATTGCAGATCTTGTGGGTCATCTGACTCCCTCACTCTGCAGGCCCATCCATCAAGTGAACATTTCTGAAAGGGATCAGTATGACCAACCTCTTCTTGTATCTGGAGGGATTCCTCCTGCAACATTTTGCAATTGGAATGTTTTTGTTTCATTAGATTTTGCTATTTCCAGAAATGATTTGCTTAGTGGTGCAGCAGTCAGGTTGTATTGAAGTTCTAAATTAGTATGAAAATATTCTAACATAACAATCTATTAATAATAATTGATGATGATAATTGTGCCTCTATTTGCTAAGCACTGTGCTAAGCACCATGGTAAGTGCAAAGTAATCAGATCCCACATAGGCTTCATAGTCTAAGTAGAAGGGAGAACAGGTATTGAATCCCCGATTTTTAGATGAGGAAACTAAGGCCCAGACAAGTGAAGTGACTTGCCCAAGGTCACACAGCAGGTACATGACGGAGCTGGGATTTGAACTACAGTTCTCTAAGGTAATGAATCACTTACATGAACCAGACATTGAAAACAATTGATTAATTTTGTATATTTGGTATTATTTCAGATCGTTTAAAGCTTTCCTGCCCCTTCAAGGATTTCGCTTAACACAAAGACAACAACGTCACTAAATTTGTTCTCATGGGAATTTCCCCAAATCTGGAGGTGCAAACACTGTGCTCTGTCCTGTTCCTAACATGTTAGCTTATAGTCTTCTTGGGAAATCTTCTCATTTTCACACCATCAGACATAGCCATCTGATCGAGCAGCCTGTGTATTTCTTTCTCAGTCTGTTGTATGCTATGAATCTCTACTATACCTCCACCATTGTTCCCCAGATGATCTGAAACCTACTTGTTGGGAGCAAAACAATTTCGTTTTACAACTATATGGCTCAACTCTTTGCTGTGCATTTCTTTGGCGGGGTTGAGATCTTCATTCTAGTAGGAATGGCCTATGACCGTTACATTGTGATCTACAAACCCCTACGCTACATGGCAGGGTGAAGTTTCTAGTTGGTCATCTTTATATGATGCCCAGGCATTAGGCACCATAAGCCAAATCTCCTTTTTGGGGGGTGTTTGCTAAGTGCTTACTATGTGTCAAGCACTATTCTAAGGACTGGGGAGAGTACAGTGTAGCAGAGTTGGTAGTCACATTGCCTGACACATACAGTCTAAATAGGAGGGGCAACAGGCATTTCATCGCCATTTGACTGTTGAGGAGACTGAGGCCCAGAGAAGTTAAGAGACCTGCCCAAGGTCAAACAGCAGCCAGGTGGCAGATCCAGAAATAGAACCCAGATCCTTCTGATTCCCAGGCCTGTGCTTTATTCATTAGGCCGTGTTGCTTCTCTGTCTCACAGGGATGTAACTTTGGCCTTCTCCTCAACTCATTTCTCTTATTCAACCCACACATTAAATCTGTCACCAAATCCTGTAGGTTCTACCTTCTCAAATCATTAAATTCTGCCCTTTCCTCTCCATCCAAACTGCTAATATCTTGATCCAAGCTCTTATCTTATCTCTCCTTGATTACTGCATCAGCCTCCATGCTGACCTCCCTTCCTCCTGTGTCTCTCCACTCTAGTCCATGCTTCACTCTGTTGCTTGAATCATTTTTTTCTACAAAACCACCATGATTCACCACAGCGCAAGAACCTCTAGTGGTTGCCCATTAACCTTTGCTTCAAACATCATCATCATCATCATCATCATCATCATCATCATCATCATCATCATAATAGTATTTGTTAAGTGCTTACTATGTGCAAAGCACTGTTCTAAGCGCTGGGGGGATACAAGGTGATCAGGTAGTCCCACGTGGGGCTCCCATTCTTAATCCATATTTTACAGGTGAGGGAACTGAGGCACAGAGAATTTAAGTGACTTGCCCAAAGTCACACAGCTGACAATTGGCAGAGCTGGGATTTGAACCCATGACCTCTGACTCCAAAGCCCGTGCTCTTTCCACTGTGCCATGCGGCTTCTCTACCTTCTCATAACCTCCTTACCACTGGATTTTGAGCATTTAACCACCTTGTCCCCTCCTATCGTACTTCCCTGATTTCCTACTAGAGCCCAGCATGCACACTTTGATCCTCTCACACCAACCTATTTACTGTGCTTTGATCTCGTCTATCTCACCACTGACAACTCGCCCACATCCTGCATCTGGCCTGGAACTTCCTCCTCCTTTATATACTACAGACTACCACTTTCCCCACCTTCAAGACTTATTAAACTCACGTCTCGTGCAAGAGGCCTTCCTTGACTAAACCCTCATTTTCCCGACTCCCTCTCATTTTCTGCATCACCCTTGCACTTGGATTCACAACGTTTACTTACTCCACCCTCAGCCTTTCATGACTTGTATACATATCTATAATTTTTTATGTATACTAATGTCTGTCCTCCCCCCCAGACTGTAAGCTATCTGTGGGCAGAGAATGTGATCACCGACTCTCTTATATCATACTCTTTGCTTAGTAAAGTGCTCTACACAACATAAGCACCAATTAATGTGATTGTCTGATTTTCACTGTGCCTTGATCTCACTTCTCCTGCATTCACACCGTAACTCACACTTTCCTCCTGCCTTCCTTCAGAAACATGGACATATGGGAGAAGGGTTCTCTTAAGGAGGATTTGGCTATACATTGACTATGGGGAATGAGAAAGGAATAAAGGATAAACCCACAATTGTGGGCGTTAGAAACGGGGAGGGTATCTGTGCTGTCAGTTGTGATGGGAAGTTAGGTGGAGGAGAAGATTTGCGAAGGATAAAGGCTGGATATATATTGCCCTTGGTACTCTGCATCTTCTAGATGGGTTCACCAAAAGAAAATACAGTAATTCAATAAACTAGGAGAGAAAATAATCCAAGATTATCTTTGATATATTTGAAGAAATTAATTTATCAACTCCATAAATGCCTCCTACCCAGAACTTGCCTGATTTCAGCTGTGTGGCACCCAATGACTGTTTCCATTAAGACCGATGGGCAAGGGAGAAAATCTCTTCTTATAATATTTTGGTCTCACTCAGAGCTCAGAAACAGAAGACTGAGACGGAATGGTGGCAGAGGTCAAACGGTTAACTAAAATGCAAATTAAGTGCATGAGAGAAAGTTTCTGGATTGAAAAAAAATGTTAGCTCCAACCCCCAAAAGGCACTGGCATATAGGAAGTACTTAACAAATACAACACTAATCATTATTATTGTTGGGTTTTTTGGTTCTGATAGTACACATACAAATACAACAATTATTATTATTATTGTGATTTTGTTTGGTTTTGCTACTTCTGATAGTACTGGATAGAGAACGGGCCTGGTAGTAGGTTCTAATACCATCTCCAACACTTCTCAGCTATGTGACCTTGGACAAATCACTTAACTTTTCTGTGCCTCGGTCACCTCATTTGTAAAATGGGAATTAATGCTTTGAGCTTCATGTGGCACGCAAAATGTGTCCAACCTGATTAGCTCCCATCTTCCCAATGCTTAGTACAGTGCTTGTCATATAGTAAGTGCTTAACAAATATCAATAGAGATGGGGCAAGTTTCCAGATTTCCTCCATGGAGTTTTCCCAAGAAGTCATTCCTTGCCCCTTAAATTGCATTTAAATATACAAAGTCTGTCCAGCCAAGGTTGTCCCAAGACAGTTCCTGCTCTGGGCATTAGTGGAATCAAGTATGGGAGCTATTTGCTCAGCCTCATTGAGTGTTTTCTGTGCTCACACCCAACTGGATGAAGAAAAAGGTCAGAGAGACTTTTCCCTGATCTCGCTCAAGAAAACCAGAAGCTACTTGATATTTGGGATCTTCGGTTTCTAAGTTGTTCCTGTGTAAGTACTACCTTTTTTTTAAGCAGGCAAAAGATCCAGCACTGCTTTCTATGTAGACCTGAAAACCTTTACTGGTTCCCAAAAAAGGAACTGGTAAACTGACCAGAGATCCACTGAGAAATCCTTCACTGAGACGATAGGGGTGTATGTTTGACATACTTATCATTTTTGTCTTCTAGTTCTAGGTATTGTCTATCTATAAAAAAGCGTTCTGTTCATTCATTCAATCTTATTTATTAAACTCTTACTGGGTGCACAGCACTGTACTGAGCTCTTGGGAAGGTACAATGCAACAATAAACAGTGACATTCCTGTGAGCCCGTTGTTGGATAGGCACCATCTCTATATGTTGCCGATTTGTACTTCCCAAGAACTTAGTACAGTGTTCAGCACACAGTAAGTGCTAAATAAATATGATTCAATGAATGAATTCCCTGCCTAAAACGAGGTTTGCGTTTGAGTGCAAGAAAGTATTTCCTTGCAAAGAACTGGTGCATTTTCCTGGATAAGAGATATGTTCTCTTGGGATAGAATTCTGTTCATTCTAGCATTTATCTGCTGGGAAATTGTCATAAGGTCCTTGAAACTCACATAGATGTTCTGATTTTAGCACATTAGATGAAGCTCTGTAAACTGTATATTTTGCTGGAAGAAGTCATCTGGACAAAATTCACATTTTGGGATTTGAATCACTTCCTTTCTATATTAGTATGGTGTTTTGTGTCCACCATCGTCAGACTTTGTCGGAAAAAATCCTAAATCATCATCATCATCAATCGTATTTATTGAGCACTTACTGTGTGCAGAGCACTGTACTAAGCGCTTGGGAAGTACAAGTTGGCAACATATAGAGACAGTACCTACCCAACAGTGGGCTCACAGTCTAAAAGGGGGAGACAGAGAACAAAACCAAACATACTAACAAAATAAAAAGAATAGATATGTACAAGTAAAATAAATAGAGTAACAAATATGTACAAACATATATACATATATACAGGTGCTGTGGGGACGGGAAGGAGGTAAGATGGGGGGGTGGAGACACAATATCAATCACTTCTTTTTTTGTCATGTCCAAAGTCAGTCAGCAACATATGAAGAGAGAATTGTAAAAATAAAAATGATGCTTCTAGAATTGCTTACCTTCTCCCCTCAGATCATTCTCTGAAGACATTCTGGTTCCATCAGGCAGGTTTTTAAGGAATCCCAAACACATCAAGTCCACTGAAGTCTAAAAGTGACAGAACATGATTGCCAAGATCCGCCCTTCCCTCTCTGCATCCAAACCGCTACCCTGCTCGTTCAAGCTCTCATCCTATCCTGTCTGGATTACTATATCAGCCCCCTCTCTGATCTCCCATCCTCCTGTCTCTCCCCACTTCAATCCATAATTCACGCTGCTGCCCAGATTGTCTTTGTCCAGAAACACTGTGGACATGTTACTCCCCTCCTCAAAAATCTCCAGTGGCTACCAATCAACCTACGCATCAGGCAGAAACTCCTCACCCTGGGCTTCAAGGCTGTCCATCACCTCACCCCCTCCTACCTCACCTCCCTTCTCTCCTTCTACAGCCCACCCCACACCCTCCACTCCTCTGCCGCTAATCTCCTCACCATGCCTCGTTCTCACCTGACCCACCGTCGACCCCCGGCCCACGTCATCTGCCTGGCCTGGAATGCCCTCCCTCCCCACATCCCCCAAGCTAGCTCTCTTCCTAACTTCAAGGCCCTACTGAGAGCTCACCACCTCCAGGAGGCCTTCCCAGACTGAGCGCCCTCCTTCCTCTCCCACTCCTCCCCCTCTCCATGCCCCCCGCTTTACCTCCTTCTCTTCCTCACAGCACCTGTATGTATGTATATATGTTTGTACACCTTTATTACTCATTTATTTATTTATTTATTTTACTTGTACATATTTATTCTATCTATTTGATTCTGTTATGCTTTGCTTTGTTCTCTGTCTCCCCCTTCTAGACTGTGAGCCCACTGTTGGGTAGGGACCGTCTCTATATGTTGCCGAATTGTACTTCCCAAGTGCTTAGTACAGTGCTCTGCACACAGTAAGCACTCAATAAATACGATTGATTGAATGAATGAATGAATGAATTTATATATCAATATTTAATTTTTCCCCAATTGAAATGTGAAATATCTTCAAATGAGCCAAGAACGTTTTATTTGAGATGGCTATTTCTAATAGAATGAGGTATGGCAACCGAGACTTTAAAATTCATTTGGAAGGCATTGGTCATTAATTTCCTTGGTATTGTTTTCCTATGGACAGGATTTGAATGGGGCCCAATTTGCAGAATGTTACCACTCAAAGGACAGATTTGTTCCATAAAGAGGATATGAAATTTGGATTTGAAAGGTCCCAATTTTGCCAATATGTCACCAGTTGCAGTTTTTTTACAAGGCTTACGTGAGAAATCACATATAATAAAAAATATTGCAACTTTGTACGTACTATGACATTTCCTTTTACAATCATTACAGATAAATGTTTCTCATTCACAGGATGGAGAATAACAGGAACAGTGTCACAGAATTTGTTCTCCTATGTCTGTCCAGTGATAGAAATTTGCAGATATTCTGCTGTGGACTGTTCCTTTCTTGTTACAGTTCAATCCTCCCAGGAAATGTCCTCATTCTCATCACCATCAAATGCAGCCCCCTCTTCAAGCAACCCATGTACTTCTTCCTCTTCCACTTGTCCCTCGTGGACGTCTGCTATACTTCCCCGCTGCCTCCCAAACTGGTCAAAGATATGCTGTCTGAGAAGAAAACTATCTCTTTTGTCCACTGCATGATGTAGCTCTTCACCATGCACTTATTTGGAGGGGTTGAGATCTTCATTCTTGTGGGGATGGCCTACGATTACTATGTAGCCATCTGCAAACCCTTACACTATATGGTCATCACACCGCGCGGCTCTGCTCCCGGAAGGATCCTCTTCGCAGAGAGCCACCATAGGTGCCTGGGACTCCGTTCCCGAAAGGCCGGCCCACCACCGGTCACACCCTCGACCTTATCATTTCCTACCACTGCACTATCTCCACCCTCACAAACTCTGAAATCTCTCTCTTATCATAACCTTCTCACCTGCCTCCTTACTCACACTCCTCTCCCCTGTAAATCTATATTACTAGGTCACAGAGACCTCCGCTCTCTCTACCCATCCATCTTTTTGAGCGCCTCACACCCCACCTCGCCTCCCTATCCTCTCTACCGAAACTTGATTATCAGATTACTGCTCTCAACTCTACCCTCTCTACTCAGCTCGACTCCCTCGCTCCCCTTTCCCTTCACCGCTCTCCTACCACTAACCCACAGCCCTGGATCACTGCCACTGTCTGCCTCCTTTGCTCTTATGCTCGAGCTGCTGAACTCCCTTCTCAGGCCCCCTGTTCCTCCCCCTCCTCCTTCCTTCACCCCCAACGATCTGGCCTCCTACTTCATTAGTAAAATTAACTCCATCAGGTCTGAGCTCCCCAAAGACACTCCTCCCCCTTCTCCAACCCCCTGGCTCTCAACCCTCTCTGCTACTCTCCCAGCAGTATCCTCAGATGAGATCTCCTCCCTCCACTCAAGTGGTAATGCAGCCAACCGTGCTTCTGACCCCATTCCCTCTCATCTTATGAAATCTCTCGCCCCTTCCCTCCTCCCCTCCTTAACTTCCATCTTCAACCGCTCACTTTCCACTGGTTTCTTCCCCTCTGCCTCCAAACATACCCACATCTCCCCATCCTAAAAAAACCCTCTCTTGACTCCACCTCCCCTTCTAGTTATCGCTCATCTCCCTCCTACCATTCCTTTCCAAACTCCTTGAATGGGTCGTCTACACACGCTGCCTCGAATTTTGTAACACCAACTCTCTCCTCGACCCCCTCCAATCTGGCTTCCATCCCCTACATTCAGGGAAACTGCCCTCTCAAACGTCACCAATGACCTCCTGATGGCCAAATCCAACGGTTCCTACTCTATCCTAATCCTCCTCGACCTCTCAGCTGTCTTCGACGCTGTAGACTACCCCTTTCTCCTCAACACACTATCCAACCTTGGCTTCACAGACTCTGTCCTCTCCTGGTTCTCCTCTTATCTCTCCGGCCGTTCATTCTCAGTCTCTTTAGAGAGCTCCTCCTCCGCCTCCCATCCCCTTACTGTAGGGGTTCCTCAAGGATCAGTTCTTGGTCCCCTTCTGTTCTCTGTCTACATTCACTCCCTTGGTGAACTCATTCGGTCCCACGGCTTCAACTATCAACTATCAACTATCTCTACGATGATGACACCCTAATCTACATCTCTTCCCCTGCTCTCTCTCCCTCCCTTGAGGCTCGTGTTGCCTCCTGCCTTCAAGATATCTCCATCTGGATGTGTGCCCGCCATCTTAAACTCCATATGTCCAAGACTGAACTCCTTATCTTCCCTCCCAAACCCTGCCCTCTCCCTGACTTTCCCATCACTGTTGACGGCACTACCATCCTTCCCGTTTCACAAGCCCGCAATCTTGGTGTCATCCTCGAATCCGCACTCTCGTTCACCCCTCACATCCAATCCGTAACCAAAACCTGCTGGTTTCACCTCCGCAACATCGGCAAGATTTGTCCTTTCCTCTCCATCCAAACCACTACCCTGCTGGTTCAATCTCTCATACTATCCCGACTGTATTACTGCATCAGCCTCCTCTCTGATCTCCAATTCTCCTGTATTTCCCCACTTCAATCTATACTTCATGCTGCTGCCCGGATCATCTTTGTGCAGAAACGCTCTGGGAATGTTACTCCCCTCCTTAAAAATCTCCAGTGACTACCAATCAACCTACGCCTCCTCACTCTCGGCTTCAAGTCTCTCCATCACCTCGCTCCCTTCTACCCCACCTCCCTTCTTTCCTTCTACAACCCACCCCGTACCCTCCGCTCCTCTGCTGCTAACCTCCTCACTGTGCCTCGTTCTCGCCTGTCCCACCGTCAACCCCCGGCCCACGTTCTCCCCCTGGCCTGGAATGCACTCCCTCTCCACAACCGCCAAGCTAGTTCTCTTCCTCCCTTCAAAGCTCTACTGAGAGCTCATCTCCTCCAGGAGGCCTTCCCAGACTGAGCCCCCTCCTTCCTCTCCCCCTCCCCCTTGTACATACGTATTACTCTAATTATTCATTTTACTTGTACATATTTATTCTATTTATTTTATTTTGTTACTATGTTTTGTTTTGTTGTGTCTTCCCCTTCTAGTCTGTAAGCCCCCTGTTGGTTAGGGACCGTCTCTATATGTTGCCAACTTGTACTTCCCAAGCGCTTAGTACAGTGCTCTGTACACAGTAAGCACTCAATAAATACGATTGAATCATGAAGAAGAAGCGATGTGCCACAATAGTTGCAGTGAGCTGGGGAGGTGCATTTCTCCATTCCATCTTCCAGCGGCTCCTTGTCATTTTTTTGCCCTTCTGTGGCCCTAATAGGATTGTTCACTATTTCTGCAATGTTTACCTTCTCCTGGAACTGGCTTGCTCACATACGTGTGTGACTGGATTTGTTGTCCTCGCCGGTTCAGGAACGATTGCATTGACTACTTTTGCAGTCTTGGTCTTCTCTTACATCACACTTTTAGCCAGTCTGAGGATCTGCTCTATGGAAGGACATCCGAAAGCTCTCTCCACCTGCGCTTCCCACATCACCGTGGTGGCATTGCTTTTCTTGCCCTCCATCTTCATTTACCTCTGCCCAGCCTAGACCTTCCCTGAGGATAATGTGTTTGCTCTGTTTTACACCATCATCGCCCCCATGTTCAACCCCTTCATCTACACACTGAGGAACAGAGAGAAGGAAACAGCCATAAGAAATGTGTGGTGTTGGAAGCCGTGTTTGAAGGGAAAATCAGGCAGGTGAAATAGATGTCCACATCTCCTGCCTTCCCCTCCTGCATTTAGCTTATTTTATCCACCTAACTCTTCTCTGTACAAATAACCCAGGTTTTCTTCCAGGCTCAGGGGAAACAAGAACGCTTACTGTTTATCGGACTGTAGACATCCTTTCCTCAATGCCTATATTTAATACAGCCATCCATTATCCTTTGTCATTTCAAATAAAATATTTTCAAGAAAAAGAATATCTCCCTGCTTAATGGAATGGAAAGCTTATTAATTTCTTCAGTTGATGTTGAAATTAATTGTAAGCATCTTCGGAGCGACAGTTTCATCTTTGATGTGTGCCATCCAGCAATGGCAGATGTGGGTTTTAGTCATATAGTTTCTATTAAATGCTTCTGTGCAAAGCAGGGTTTTCAGTGGGTTCTACACATACAGTTGCCTCAGTCCCTCCTTGCTGGTAGATGAGGCACAGAACAGGGTTCGAAAACTATTTTCAGACATGGAGGGGGCAGCATTTATGATTTTCAATGAGAAGTAGTGTGTTTAGGGGAAGGAGCACAAGGCTAGTAGTCAGAGGATTTGGGTTCCAATCCCATTTCTGCCACTTGCGTCCTGTGACCTTGCACCAGTCACTTAAGTTCTTTCTGTGTGCCTCAGTCACCTCCTCTGTAAAATGGAAATGGAGACTCTGAGCCCCATGTGCAATCTAGACTGTGTCCAAAATGCTTATCTTATTTCTACCCCAGTGCTTAGTTCAGTATCTGGCACACAGTAAGCATTTAAAAAAGATTATTAAAAAATTATCTTTACGTTGCTTAATGCATGGTATTGGTCCATAATATTGTTAAGGGATTCATTAGGCTGAGCTCTTTAAAACAAATTGGGTAGTCCTGGAATTGCTCAATAGAAGGGATTTATTTGAGATAATATTTTTCATTTAAGGAAAGAGGTTAGTTTCCTTTGTGGTATGTTCTTCTGCATTTGAAACTATGATGTGAACATTTAGGACTCAAAAGAAAAAGAAACTCAGAATAGGGAGATGGCTGCCGTTAATTAAGATAAAATAGAAAACCTACTAGAATAGAAGATAAATACTGGGAAAAGTAGCTTTCAGAATGATGGAGACAATAATGTGTGTATCTATGGAGTTTGAAAAATATGATGTAGAAGTAAGAGGAGCAGTAAGGAGCTATTCCCATGAGAATATTCAGATATCTTTGTTGCAGCTTTATGTTATAATGTGGAAGACAATTTGCCCCTCATTTGGCATGTAGACAATCAGTAGTGTACTGTCTAAAAGATGATTTTTGCAAGCTGATCGATCAGAGTTTTTCTTCTTTTTGTCTTTTTTCTAAAGGTATTTGTTAAGTGCTTACTATCTGTCAGGCACTATACTTAAGGACTGGGGTAGATACAAGCTAATCAAGCTGGACAGAGTCCATGTCCCATTTTACAGGTGATGTAACTGAGGCACAGAGAAGTTGAGTCACTTGCTCAAGGTCAAACACATTCATTCATTCAGACGCATTTATTGAGCACTCACTGTGTGCAGAGCACTGGACTAAGCATTTAGAAGGTACAATTTGGCAAAAGATATAGATGGTCCCTACCTAGGATAATCCTTCTGATTCCCAGGCCCTTGTTATATCTTCTAGGCCAGGCCACAAGAGTTAGGACTATGACTCAAACTAGGACTCAGGTTTGAATTTGGCCTAGATTTCAAGTTGGATTTAGATCCTAAGAGAGACTTGGAATAGAATATTAACCCAAGCTTTCCTTAAATAGCACGCATTAGCTTGTATCCATAGAGTAAACACATAACCCCTTCTCCCCCTTCCAGACTGTGAGCCCACTGTTGGGTAGGGACCGTTTCTATATGTTGCCAACTTGTACTTCCCAAGCGCTTAGTACAGTGCTCTGCACACAGTAAGCCCTCAATAAATATAATTGAATGAATGAATGAATGAATAACCCCTAAGATAATAATAATAAAAAGAAAGATTACTTGCTTGCCATGTGACCTTTGGCACATCTCTGTGCTTCTATTTCCTCATCTGTAAAATGGGAATTCAATACCTGTTCTCCTTCCTAATTTGAATGTGAGTCCTATAAGGGACAGGGACTGTGTCTGAGCTGATTATTCTCTGTCTACCCCGGTGTTCAATACAATGTTTGGCCTATAGTGAGCACTTAACAAATGTCACATTTCCAACTATTACTTCTCCCAGACCTCCATTAACTGTAGAGAACCTTCACAAAAGGGACAGGAATATAGGAGGGTATGAGAGAAGTCTTTGTTTCCCTCTGAGATCCGGAGTACTGGAGCGTGGCTTAGTGGTTAGAACATGGGCCTGGGAGACAGAAGGATCGGGTTCTAGTCCCAGCACCGTACCTATCTGCAGTGTGACCCTTGGCAAGTCACTTAACATCTCTGTGCCTCTGTGACCTGTGTCAAATGGTGAGTGTGAGCGTGAGTCCTATGCTGGACAGGGACTGTGTCCAAACAGATTAAATTGTATCTATCCCAGCTCTTAGAACAGGGTTCGGCACATAGCGTTTAACAAGTACCATAATGATTATCATTATTACCTTGGAAAAACAGTGGTAGGTGATAGTACCACAATACTTGAGCTCGGGAAGGGAGGATTTTAATCAATCAATCAGTCTCTCAATTGTGTTTATTGAGCAATTACCATGTGTAGAGCATAAATTCACTTCATTCAACTGTATTTATTGAAAGCTTACTGTCTACAGAGCACTGTACTAAGCACTTGGAAAGTACACTACAGCAATAGAGTCAATCTCTGCCCACAGGGGGCTTCATTGAATAGCATTTATTGAACATTTACTGTGTGCAAACCACTGCACTAAGCGATTGGAGTAGTTTACAAAGTGCTTGGGAAAGTGCAATACAACAGAATTAGTAGACATTACCCCTACCCTCAGTGAGCTGACAATTTAAAGGGCAAGATAGACATTAAAATCAATTACAGCTGGGGAAACATTAGAGCATAAGGAGGTGTACTTTAAATGATGGGGGCTGGGGTGAAAACCAAAGTTTTTAAGAGGTACACAGCCAACTGCAGAGTCATTGCAGAGCGAAGGGTGGGGAAAGTAAATGAAGAGAGAGCTTATTCAGGGGAGGGCCTCTTGGAGGAGACCTTCTCCACCCATGGCTGGTCTGTATGTTTATGACCTGCTCTTCACTCCACAAGCTGAGGTGGGCTGTGCTAAGGTGGGAGACACGAACTCCATGAGTAAATTTCCAGTTGATTCTTTGATTCTGAAAAAAATTAAAGACCACCTGCAAAGACTTATTCCATGATTTAGAACTAGGTAAACCTGAGTTTCAATACATGTGAATGATGTATAATTCATTATTTCCAAAGGGCATTTTTACCAGCTTCTCTTTAAACAAGACAACTTAGCTATATAATTTGTGAGTTTCTTCAATGTTTTCAGAACTGTATAATTCTGTAGACTAGTAGAATTAAATAGTTTGAGATTTAAAGGTGAATGAACTTTTATCCTTTCTGTTGACCATTAGGGTTATTGTATGATTTCTGTAAACAATCAATCTATAGTATTTCCTGAGTATTGCCTGCATGTAGAGCACAAATCTAAGGCCTTGAAGGAGTAAAGGAGTATAATAAAGATAAAAGACATGATCCCTGGGATCAAGGAACGTACAATCTATTGCCAGTGAAAGGTACAGAATATTTTTCAATTGGATGAAAAAGAAAATAGAAAAATGGTTAAATGAGTCTTTAAGTTATTTAATAGATTCTAAGGTTTATGGCTAGCTGTGAGTGCAAATGAAATGACTGTGTAGTTGAGAGGTAATAATCTGAAGAAAAGAAAATAATTGACAAATGGTTAAATCGAAAATATGGGCAAAGTTACAGAATTAATAGCAGTGCCTAGAAAGCTGAACTCATACTTGTTTTCAACATTATGAAGAATAGTTCCTGGGTTTCTTCCACCCCACCTCTGATAAGGAAGATCTTCAGGGACTCTTGGAGCTGGCAGAGTCCCTGGACCTTTAAAATGTTTGGCTTTAACAGCTGGGTTTTCTAAGCAAAGATGTTTTCCTCAGTTAGTTCTCCACCAAGCATTTTCTGGGTCCAGGGGGAAAATATTGTAGTTGTCATTCTTTTTTTTTCCCCTCTGAACTCAAATATAGGTGGGTGAGGTTGCACATCTCAAAGAGCCCCAAGGATATAAATTTGACTCTTGGGAAACCAGAGATAACTCGAGATTCAGAAACTCCACTGTTTTGGAAACTGCCTCCATCCAATGTGAAGGTTGGATTTCCACTGAGACTTGAGGTCTGCCCGGATGCAGCTCTGAAAAGACTTTTGTTTCCCGTGACTGGACATAAAGATCCAAGCATACACAAATGCATCACTGTGGGAAGACTAACAAAGGGGTAAGGGTTTTTTTTTTTATAACAACAGAGTTTTCTCTTAATTTCTCAGTTCTCATTCTTTGATTCATGGACTTTTCCTATGCAGATCCCTTGTCGTTTTAATATAAAAAGGAAGCCAGATTGCAAGGCCCTATTCGAATTGGCTGACTCTCCTTGGAAAATTGAGCATGGATTGTGAATTTTGGTTTTCACCAAAGTCACAGTCTTAATTCTGAAATATTGTGAGACATAAAATTCATTTTTTTAGCCCACCATTTCCCTTTTGGCAAATCTCCAGGACTGTTTTAAAAAAAATCTGACTAGATACCCTTATGTGATTTCTTGGTTCTAATCAGGTGGTCCTTAAAGGAATCCCGTGAATTGTTGTTGTCTAATGCCTTTCAGTTATTTCTGACCCATGGTGACTCCTTAGACACTCCTTCCCCAGAACATCGCATTTTCATCTGTACTTGTTCTGGTTTGTAGTCCACAGCTTTTTCTTGGTCAAAAATATAGACCTCCTTTTTATTGCCTTCTTTCCCGTGCTGCTGCTGCCCAGCGCAGGTGAAACAACTTTGTCTGATGCTTTGGCTTAGACCTTTCCATTATGGGTATGCCCAACGAGATAATAGCTCTCTTACTCTAAGCTTCATCATTTTACACAAACCCTACTACCACGATATGGTGTGCATTCAAAGGAGAGTGGGTTTTATCAGAAAAGGAAATTAGATTGTTTGAATTCTGAAACATCCTTATGCAACAGATATGATCTCTAGAGGAATAAATCTATTGCTGGGCACTATAGCCCAGTGGAAAGATGATAGGACTGGGAGTGACAGACCTGCATGTGGGAATCAGCATGGACTAGTGGACTGAGCATAAGCCTGGGAGCAGCTCTACCACATAGCTGCTGTGTGACCTTTGACAAGTCACTTCACTTCTCTGTACCTCAGATACCTCATCTATAAAATTGGAATTAAGAGTGAGAACCTCATGTGGGACAGTAACTATGTCCAACTTCATTAAATTGTATTTGCCCCAGAGCTTACGACAGTGCCTGGCACATAGTAAGTGCCTAACAAGTACCATAATTATTATTATTATTATTATTATTAGTTTCTGCTCCTGGACTGCTGGGTGATCTTGGACAAGCCACTCGATCTCTTAATTGTGATTTTAGTAATAATCTCCACCCTCCTCTCAGGTGCCACTCCATCCACCTGTGCTTAAGACACCATTCCCTCTCATCCTATGAAAGGTCTCGCCCCTTCCCTCCTCCACTCCTTAACTTCCATCTTCAGCTTCTCACTTTCCACTGGTTCCTTCTCCTCTTCCTTCAAACATGCCCAAGCCACCCCCATTCTAAAAAAAACCCTTTCTTGACCCTATTGCCCCTTCTAGTGATCGCCCTATTTCCCTCCTACCCTTCTTTTCCAAACTCCTAGAATGAATCGTCTACAGTCACTGCCTCGAATTCCTCAATTCCAACTCTTTCCTGGTCCCCCTCCAATCTGGCTTCTGTCCCCTACAATCCATTGAAACTGTCCTCTCAAGGGTCACCAAAGACCTCCTTCTTGCCAGATCCAATGGCTCCAACTCTATCCTAATCCTCCTCGACTTCACAGCTGTGTTTGACACAATGGACCACCCCCTTCTTCTCAACATGCTATCCAACCTTGGCTTCACAGGTTCTCCTGTTCTCCTCTGCTGCTAACCTCCTCACTGTGCCTCGTACTTGCCCGTCCCGTCTTATACCCCTGGCCCTCGTCCTTCCCCTGGCGTGGAATGCCCATCCTCTACACATCCACCAAACTAGCTCTGTTCCTCCCTTCAAAGCCCTACTGAGAACTCACCTCCTCCAGAAGGCCTTCCCAGACTAAGCCCCCTTTTTCCTCTCCTCTTCCCCTTTCCTTCACCCTCCACTCTGCCCTATAGCACTTGTATATATTTGTACATATTTATTACTCCATTATTTTCCTTGTACATATTTACTACACTATGTATCATACTAATGATGTACATAGGGCTACAATTCTATTTATTCTGGTGGTTTTGACACCTGTCTACATGTTTTGTTTTGTTGTTTGTCTCCCCCTTCTAGACTGTGAGCCCGTTGCTGGGTAGGGACCATCTCTATAGGTTGCCTTCATGTACTTCCCAAGTGCTTAATTGAGTGCTCTGCACACAGTAAGCATTCAATAAGTATGACTGAATGAATGAATGAATGTGTCTGTCACCTCTGTTATATTGTACTCTCCAAAGCTCTGCACACAGTGTGTGCAATAAATAGTATTGATTGCTTGTTTTATAATAGTTATGGTATTTGTTAAGCATTTGCTCTGTGTCATACACAGGAATAAATTCAGGATAATTATTCTTGTTATTATTTTTATTATTCTATTTGTTAAGTCACATGTGTTAAGCACTCTACAAAGTATTAGGATAGATAAAAGGTAATCAGTACAGACAAGCAGTATGACCTAGTGGATAAAGCATGGGCCTGAGAGTCAGAAAGATCAGGGTTCTAATCCTGGCTCCACCCCTTGTCTGCTGCTTGACCTTGGGCAAATCACTTAACATAATAATAATAACAATGGCTTTTTAAGTGCTTATTATGTGCCAAGCACTGGTCTTCTTAACCCTGGAGTAGATACAAACTAATCAAGTTGTACCACACATCTTAGGACTTAGGACAGTGTGGCTCACAGTCCTAAGCCCCATTTTACAGATGAGGTAACTGAGGCACAGAGAATTTAAGTGACTTGTCCAAAGTCGCGAACCTGACAAGTGGCAGAGCTGGGATGAGAACCCACTACCTCTGACTTCTAACCCCAGCCTTTCTCCACAAAGCCAGGCTGCTTCAACAGGTCAACATATGGGACACAGATACTGTCCAACATGATTAGCACTGTTCCCAGTACTTTGACCAGTGCCTGGCACATAGTAAGCACTTAGTAAATAACATAATAGAATGGGGGCACTGAATCTAAGTAGGAGGGAGGAAGAATTTAATCCCTATTATACAGATGTGGAAACTGCAGCACAGAGTCATTAAGTGAGTTGGTCAAAGTCACACAGCAGGCAGGTGGGAGAGCTGGAATTAGAACCCAAATCTTGTGACTCCCAGGCCTGTGTTATTTCCATTAGGCCAGGCTGCTTCTCTTGCACCTGTTTTCTCCATTGCCAAATGGGGATAACATTTTCCCTCTCCCTTCTTCTTAGATGGTGAGCCCTACATGGAAGAAGGACTGTTTCCCATCCAATTAGCCTACATTCTGGTACTTAACGCAATGCCTGGCTCCTGGTGAGCTTTTAATGAATAAAAATATATTTTTATCATCTCACTAGAAATCAAAGGGATGTATATCCAGAAAAGATATCAAGTTTCTCTTACAGTGTTTTCATGTACATTGACAAAGTATTGTAAGTGATATTCAATTATAAGTCCAATGATCTGGTCACTGAAATTTTCTAAATGTTATTTATGGATGTTTCATTTTGTAATCATTTCAGGTAAATATTCGTCATTCCCAGGATGGAAAATAGGAACAACGTCACAGAATTTGTTCTTTTAGGTCTATCCAGTGATAGAAATTTGCAGATATTCTTCGTTGGGCTGTTCCTCTCTTGTTACATTGCAATCCTCGTAGGGAATCTCATCATCCTCATCACTGTCAGAGGCAGTTCCCTCATCAATCAGCCCATGTATTTCTTCCTCTGCCACTTGTCCCTCATGGATGTCTGCTTCACTTCTACAGTGACTCCCAAACTGGTCAGAGATTTGCTGTCAGAGAAGAAAACCATCTCTTTCAGCCACTGCATGATACAGCTCTTCGCAGTGCACTTATTTGGTGTGGTTGAGATCTCCATTCTCGTGGGGATGGCCTATGATCGCTATGTTGCCATCTGCAAACCCTTACACTATATGGTCGTCATGAACAAGCAGCGATGTGTCACAGTGGTTGCAGTGTGCTGGGGAGTAGCATTTCTCCATGCCATGAACGAGTGGCTCCTTGTCATTTTTTTGCCCTTCTGTGGCCCTAATAAGATTGATCACTACTTGTGCGATATTTACCCTCTCCTGAAACTGGCTTGCTCAGACACTTACATGACTGGATTTTTAGTACTCACCAGTTCAGGAACTATTGTGTTAGTTACTTTTGCTGTCTTGGTCATCTCTTACATCACCATTTTAGCCCATCTGAGGAACCACTCTTTGGAAGGACGTCGCAAAGCCCTCTCCACCTGCGCTTCCCACATCACCGTGGTGACATTGTTTTTCTTGCCCTGCATCTTCATTTACCTTCGGCCATCCCAGACCTTCCCAGAAGATAAGGTGTTTACTCTGTTTTACACCATCATCGCCCCCATGTTCAACCCCCTCATCTACACGTTGAGGAACAGAGACATGAAAACGGCCATGAAAAAGGTGTGGTGTTGGAAGCCACATTTGGAGGGAAAATCAGGCAGGTGAAATGGATGTCCACATGTCCTGTCTTCCCCTTCTGCATTTCGCTTATTCTATCCACCAACTCTTCTCTGTACAATCAACCCAGGATTTCTCCTAGGCTCAGGGGAAAGGAGAATTCTTACTGTTTATCAGATAGTAAACATCCTTTTCTCCACCTCAAAACCTTTATTTAATACATCCATCCACTATCCTATGCCATTTCAAATAAAATATTTTCAAGAAATGGAAGAACGGGATGGAAAGCTAATTATGGCCTTCAGTTGATGTTAAAATTAATTGTAAGCTTCTAGGGAGAGGGGTTTACATCCTTGACGTATGCTGTGCAGCGATGGCAGATGTGGGTTTTAGCAGAAATACTTTCTACTGAATGCTTCTGTGCAAAGCAGGGGTTCTACTCATACAATTGCTTCAGTCTCTCCTTGCTGGTAGATGAGGCACAGAAGGGGATTTGAAAACTATTTTCAGACATAGGAGGGCAGCATAAATAATTTCAAATGGGAGGAAGTGGAAAGACCACAAGACTAGTAGTTAGAGGATTTGGATTCTAATCCTGTTTCTGCCACCTTCCCACTGTGTGACCCTGGGCTAGTCAGTTAACTTTTTTCTTTGTGCCTCAGTTACATAATCTGTAAAATGGAAATTGAGACTCTGAGCCACATGTGGAATATAGACTATGTCTAAAATGATTATTTTATATCTACACTAGCACTTGGTACAGTGCTTGGCTCACAGTAAGCACTTAAAAAAGATGACTAGAAAGTCATCTTTACATTGCTTTGTGCATTAATACTGGTGCAAAATACTTCTAACGTACTACCTCATCAGGCTGAGGTCTTTGAAACAAATTGGGGGGTCCTGGAATTGCTCAATGGCAGGGGATTATTTGAGATCATATTTTTCACGGAAGGAAAGGGGGCAATGTTCTCAGTGGTACCTTGTTCTGCAATTGAAATCATGATGTGAGGATTTAAGACTCAGAAGAAAAAGAAACTCAGATGAGGGAGATGGCTGCCATTAAGATAAAATGGAAAACACACTATAACAGGAGACAAAAACTGGGAAAGTAGCTTTCAGAATGATGGAGCCAATAGTCTGCATAATCATGGAGTTTGAAAACTATGATGTAGATGTAAGAGGAGCAGTAAGGAGCTATCCCCATGAGAATGTTCAGTTATCTCCCTTGTCGTTTTATGTTATAATGTGAAGGTAATTTGCCCCTCACTTGGCTGGTAGACAATCAGTAGTATACTATCTTCAAGATGATTTTTGCAAGTTTGATGCCTGGTAGTGGGGTCAGAGTTTATCTCCTTTTTTTCTTTTTTCTAATGGTATTTGTTAAGCGCTTACTATGTTTCAGTCACTGAATTTGGACATTGGGGTAGATACAAGCTAATCGAGTTGAACAGAGTCTGTGTCCCACATGGGACTAACAAACTTAATCCCCATTTCACCGGTGATGTAACTGAGGCACAGAGAAGTTAAGTGACTTGCTCAAGGTCACCGCAGATCCAGTGGAAGAGCCAGGATAAGAATCCTGTTCCTTTCTGAGCCTAGAGACATCAGTTCTTTCTTCTTATAAGTGTCTTCAGTGAACAGTTGAAGCAATCCTGCTTAACTTGAAAATTCTCTCCTTTATTTCTACATCGAACTCCTTCCATCAGATGCTTACCTGACTGAAGAAAACAATGCCTATCAATGTCTTTGATATGAATAAAAATCACAAATAAAAGGGAAGACTTCAAGAGTAAAGATGTATGACCAGGCTTGGTTCATGTGAGAGAACCCTTGAGAGCTATAGTGAAGATATGGATGTTTTGTCTTATTGACTGTGTTTCAATAATTTATCATTTCAGACAAAGTCACAACTTCCAGGAGGAGCCTTTGCTGACTTTGGTGGTAAACTAGAACAACAGTTCAGAATTTATTCTCTTGGGACTTTCCCTCAATCCTATAGTGCCGGTTATCTGTTTTGGGCTGTTTCTGTTCCTTTTCATTCGCACTGTGATGGGAAATCTGCTCATTCTCCTCACCAGCCGGTTCAGCCACCTAATCAATCAGCTGATGTATTTCTTCCTCAGTTACTTGTCCTGCTACAACTGCTACTTTTCCTGCTACACATCTCTGCTACACCTCCACCATCTCCCCTAAACTCATCGCTGACTTGGTGGTGGAGAGGAGGACCATTTCCTTCCCCTGCTGTATGACCCAGCTATTTTGCTTCTCACTTCTTTGGCGGTGCTGAGATCTTCATCCTGGTGTGGATGGCTTATGATCGTTTCATGGCCATCTGCAAGCCACTGCAATGTATGGTCATCATGAACCAGAGGGCGTGTAACGGCATTCTCCTTCTCGCCTTTGTCGTGACATTTGTGCATTCGATGGCTCAGTAAATCCTCACCCTCCAGTTGTCCTTCTGTGGGCCTAATCAGATCAATCACATTTTTATGTGAATCCCCTGCTGAAACTCGCCTGCGCCGACACTTCTGTTGTAGGCCTGTTGGTGTTGGCCAACACAGTCTCTGTTGATGGCACTACCATCCTTCCCGTCTCACTAGCCCGCAACCTTGGTGTCATCCTCGACTCCGCTCTCTCATTCACCCCTCACATCCAAGCCGTCACCAAAACCTGCCGGTCTCAGCTCCACATCATTGCCAAGATCCGCCCTTTCCTCTCCATCCCAACCGCTACCCTGCTCATTCAAGCTCTCATCCTATCCCGTCTGGACTACTGCATCAGCCTTCTCTCTGATCTCCCATCCTCGTGTCTCTCTCCACTTCAATCCATACATCATGCTGCTGCCCGGATTATCTTTGTCCAGAAACGCTCTGGGCATATCACTCCCCTCCTCAAAAATCTCCAGTGGCTACCAATCAATCTGCGCATCAGGCAGAAACGCCTCACGCTTGGCTTCAAGGCTGTTCATCACCTCGCCCCCTCCTACCTCACCTCCCTTCTCTCCTTCTACAGCCCAGTCCGCACCCTCCACTCCTCCACCGCTGATCTCCTCACCGTACCTCGCTCTCGCCTGTCCCGCCATCGACCCCCGGCCCACATCATCCCCCGGGCCTGGAATGCCCTCCCTCTGCCCATCCGCCAAGCTTGCTCTCTTCCTCCTTTCAAGGCCCTGCTGAGAGCTCACCTCCTCCAGGAGGCCTTCCCAGACTGAGCCCCTTCCTTCCTCTCCCCCTCGTCCCCCTCTCCATCCCCCCCATCTTACCTCCTTCCCTTCCCCACAGCACCTGTATATATGTATATATGTTTGTACATATTTTTTACTCTATTTATTTATTTATTTTATTTGTACATATCTATTCTATTTATTTTATTTTGTTAGTATGTTTGGTTTTGTTCTCTGTCTCCCCCTTTTAGACTGTGAGCCCACTGTTGGGTAGGGACTGTCTCTATATGTTGCCAATTTTTACTTCCCAAGCGCTTAGTACAGTGCTCTGCACATAGTAAGCACTCAATAAATACGATTGATGATGATGATGATGATGAACACAGGAATGATCACCATATTCATCTTTGTGGTGCTGCCTATTTCTTACAAATTCATATTAGTTTCCCTAAGAACATGCTCCCCTCACAGTCAGCTCAAAGCCCTGTCCACCAGCAGTTCATATATCACTGTGGTGGTCTTATTTCTTGGGCCCTGCATCTTCATCTATGTACGTCCAGCCACCACTTTCGTGGCGGACAAAGTACTAGCTGTGTTTTACACTATAATTGTTCCCATGTTCAACCTTCTCATTTATATGCTGAGAAATACAGAGATGAAAAGTGCCATCGAAAGATGTGGTGCAAGAGGGTGTATTCTGGGGAAAAATAAAGGTTTTCTTGCTTGTGACTCCCATCGCTCGTTCCCATTAATTCATTTAATCATATTTACTGAGCACTTACTGTGTGCAGAGCACTGGGAAGTGAGCCACGCACGCGGGGAGGGGTGGAGCCGGGAGCACGGCCAAGAAACTCTCCCCTCCTTCCCCTCCCCATCCCCCCGCCTTACCTCCTTCTCCTCCCCACAACACCTGTATATTTGTATATATGTTTGTACATATTTATTACTCTATTTATTTATTTATTTTACTTGTACATATTTATTCTATTTATTTTATTTTGTTGATACGTTTTGTTGTTTGTCTACCTTTCTAGACAGTGAGCCTGCTGTTGGGTAGGGACCTATACGTCTCTATATGTTACCAACCTGTACTTCCCAAGCGCTTAGTACAGTGCTCTGCACACAGTAAGCACTCAATAAATACGATTGATGATGATGATGATGATGAACACAGGAATGATCACCATATTCATCTTTGTGGTGCTGCCTATTTCTTACAAATTCATATTAGTTTCCCTAAGAACATGCTCCCCTCACAGTCAGCTCAAAGCCCTGTCCACCAGCGGTTCATATATCACTGTGGTGGTCTTATTTCTTGGGCCCTGCATCTTCATCTATGTATGTCCAGCCACCACTTTCGTGGCGGACAAAGTACTAGCTGTGTTTTACACTATAATTGTTCCCATGTTCAACCTTCTCATTTATATGCTGAGAAATACAGAGATGAAAAATGCCATCGAAAGATGTGGTGCAAGAGGGTGTATTCTTGGGAAAAATAAAGGTTTTCTTGCTTGTGACTCCCATCGCTCGTTCCCATTAATTCATTTAATCATATTTACTGAGCACTTACTGTGTGCAGAGCACTGGGAAGTGAGCCACGCACGCGGGGAGGGGTGGAGCCGGGAGCACGGCCAAGAAACTCTCCCCTCCTTCTCCTCCCCATCCCCTTGCCTTACCTCCTTCTCCTCCCCACAACACCTGTATATTTGTATATATGTTTGTACATATTTATTACTCTATTTATTTATTTATTTTACTTGTACATATTTATTCTATTTATTTTATTTTGTTGATACGTTTTGTTGTTTGTCTACCTTTCTAGACAGTGAGCCCGCTGTTGGGTAGGGACCTATACGTCTCTATATGTTACCAACCTGTACTTCCCAAGCGCTTAGTACAGTGCTCTGCACACAGTAAGCGCTCAATAAATACGATTGAATGAATGAATGAATGAATGAATACAATTTGGCATCAAAGAAAGACAATCTCTGCCCACAACGGGCTCACAGTCAAGAATGTCCTTCAGCATCCCCTAATCTCTTTGGTCACACCAAATAATAATAATAATAATAACGGCATTTATTAAGTGTTTACTATGTGCAAAACACTGTTCTGAGCTCTGGGGACGTTACAAGGTGATCAGGTTGTCCCACGTGGGGCTCACGGTCTTCATCCCCATTTTACAGCTGAGGTCACTGAGGCCCAGAGAAGTGAAGTGAATTGCCCAAAGTCACACAGCTGACAAGTGGAAGAGCCGGGATTTGAACCCATGACCTCTGACTCCAAAGCCTGGGCTCTTTCCACTGAGCCACGCTGCTTCTCATCAACGGTATATACTGAGCGCTTACTATGTGCACTGTACTAAGCTCTCGGAAGAGTAAAACCCAACAGAGTTGGTAGACAAGTTCCCTGCCCACTGTGAGTTTACAGTCTAAAGGCAGCCACTTGTCCCACATGAGTTCCCAGTTTAAAGGTTTGGGAGAACGGGTATTTATTTATTCCTCGTTTTTCAGATGGAAAAAGTGACTGGTCCAAGGTCATTCGGCGGGCAGGGGGTGGAACCGGGATTAGAACCCGGACCCTCTGATTCCCAGGCCCGGGTTTTTTTCCCTCTAGGCCTCTCGAGCATCCATTCATTCATTCATTCAATTGTATTTATTAAGCGCCTACTGTGTGCAGAGCACTGTACTAAGTACGAGCTTCCCATCCAACGGACCGAGACCCTGGGGCTGCCGTCGGGGCCGACCATCGTGCCAGGGAGGGCAGGAGGAGGAAAGGCTACTGGGTAGGCACCCAATCTGCTGCGTTCACGTGGAGTGGGCTGCTCGGCCCGGCATGACAAAAACCGGAATCAGGGGCGTCCAGAACATCGAGGTGAAGAAGAGGAGACTCGTGAAGAGAGCTTGGGCCTGGTAACGGTCAGGGGACCAGGGTTCTAATCCCGCCCCTGCTGCTTGGCCTAGTAACTTCACTTCTCCTTGTCCCCGTGTCCCCGGATGGTCTAATGGCTAGAGCACCAGGCCGTAAATTAAGAGGACCTGGGATCCAATTCTGAATCCACCACTTGTCTGCTGTGGGACCTTGGGCAAATCACATAACTTCTTCGCTTCCTGGAGAAGCAGAATGGCTCAGTGGAAAGAGCCCAGGTTTGGGAGTCAGAGGTCATGAGTTCTAATTTCGGCTCTGCCACTTGTCAGCTGTGTGACTTTGGACAAGTTACTTAACTTCTCTGCGCCCTCAATTACCTCATCTGTAAAATGGGGATTAAGACTGTGACCCCACAGGGGGCAACCTGATCACTTTGTATTCCCCCCAACACTTAAAACAGTGCTTCAAACATAGTAAATGCTGAACAAATGCCTTTATTATTATTATCATTATTATTATTATTCTCTGAGCCTCAGTTACCTCTTCTGTAAAATGGGGATTAAGATTGTGAGCCCCATGAAGGACATGGACTGTATCCAACCAGATTAGCTTGTATCTACCTCAGCACTTTATACAGTCCCTGACACAGAGTAAGCACTAATAAAAAAATCCTGTCCATGCCCTACAATCTGCAGGTCACATGTTTTATGTTTCCGAAGGAATTTTAATGCTCTATTGCTCTATTTTAATTGCTCTATTGTCCTGACGAGGGCTATTGCTGGGTTCCCAAGCTGATATGGCACCGTACCAAAAGGAGATCTTCCCATCGCAGTTTGTAGCCACTAAAATAAGCAATGGGCCACTGAGGCACCTGCTCTCCCGTCTAGAGACTGAATCATTTTTGGAGTTGCCAGAACGGTAACCCAGGGTCATGCCAAGAGAACTTGTCCTCAGTTGGCCCAGTGGTCCGGTGGACTCTCTGGTGGCTAGCTTAGTCCTATAAACTTTCTAAGGTTTCCAGTTCATTAGAATGGAAGGTTGAGAGAAAGAAGAAGCAGGAAGCACAGGTCACCTTATTTTTCCTCTCCCTCACCAGCAGCCTTCATTTGTTTGCATACCCTTCTTCTCACTTGCTCCTTCTGATTCTCACTGCTGACAATATTTGATATTATTCCTTACTGTCTCAGAATACGAATTAAAAAATGTCCAGACTTCGTGTGTCTATTTTTGAAGCAAAGTGGAGCAGAGAAACTTTGTCCCTGAGCAGGTTTCGAAAATTCCTGGGTTCCCAGGCTTCTGACAGCATTCCTGTGGTAGGAATGTAGGAAATTTGTCCTACCCATAATGCAGCATGTATTCTAGTTCTGTTGTATTCTCCCAGGCACTTGGTGCAGTGCTCTGCATACAGGTGCTCTGTACATTTTATTGATTGATCAGTGTGGTACAGTGGGGCATAGCTGAGAAACTATCAGTCAATTATTTTGATATATAGCAGTCAGAGAGGTCCGGATCAATTTAAAGTAATTATAGACAAAGCAAGCAGCAACAACAGTCAAGGGCTGATGTTTTAGATTGTTGTTTTTAAATCATGCCCAACGCAGTGAATGTTAGCATGAAATGTAGTCATTGAATCGTCACTGGAGCGGCCTAATAAAGGCAGAGCATAGGCTTAGCTCTGCAGTTCATTGCTCTATACTTCCCTTCCATGTTCTTCCTCCTCAGATATATGGTCTTCTTCTCCAGGCCAGAGTTTGACCCTTAAACAAAGTAAGATATTTATGTCCTTCTGAAGTTATGCTCTCTTCTAGCTTTATTATGCTGGGCAATTTCCCCAGTTAATTTTCCTCTCCTTAAGTCATATACTTCCAACATTTGCATCCGCATACTTGCATGAACAAGCAGTAACTGCCTCTATAAATACTGAATTACGTCCTTTACCTTTGAAGCAGTTACTCATCTTCATATCCGTCTATCCATTTTTGTATTCCTCCTATCTGTAAATGACTTCATATCATTCTTCCCTTTTAGTTTGAAAGATCACTGAGAACAGGGATCCTGCCTCTCATGGTAGGACACAGCATGGCAACGTCACAGGTCTGGGAGCCAGAGGGACCAAATTCTAATCCTGGCTCCACTGCTTGCTTGCTGTGTGTCCTTGGCTTTGTTACTTAACTTCTCTGTGCCTCAGTATCATCAACTACAAAATAGGGATTCAGTACCTGTTCTCACCCTTACTAGACTGTGAATCTCATGTGGTCAATCAATCAATCAATCAATCGTATTTATTGAGCACTTACTGTGTGAAGAGCACTGCACTAAGCGCTTGGGAAGTACAAGTTGGCAACATATAGATGGTTCCTACCCAACATTGGGCTTATGGTCTAGAAGGGACTGTACCTCACTTGATTCACTTGTATCAACCCCAGAGCTTAGAATGGTGCATGACACATAGCAAGTGCATAACAAATATTATTAAAACTAAATAAAACAAAACAAAAACTTCACTGTACTCTCCCAGGTCCCTAAAGTAGTGCTCTGCATTGTTCTGCTTATTGGTTGACTGATTAACTGATTATTTTGTGTTTTCTCCTCTACCTCTATAGCGTGCAATTTTCTTGAGGGCAGGGGCCTTGCCTCTTACTTTTATCGTATGCTATAAAACAACTGGTACAGAAGAGGCTCAGTGGTAATCATGATGATAATGGTGATGAGAGGGGTCAGGCTGGTACTTTGAGCATAGAGCTGAGGGCTGTAGCATGGCAGAGGGTGGAGGAAGGAAGAAGGATTCATTGCTGACCGAGATTGTACCCTCTAGATTGTAACCTCACTGTGGGCTGGGAACATGTTTACAACTCTGTTATATTTTCTCTTCCCTGGCGCTTAGTACCATGTCCTGCACCCAGTAAATGCTCAATAAATATGACATTATTTATCTATGTATATCGATGATGATGCAAGGTAGGTGAGAGTGCAGCTGCTGCTACCACTCAAACCCTGACTCCTTCTTATCTGAGCTGGAAAGTCAGAGAAGTCTGACTTCCAATGGAAGGAGAGGTTGAATTGAATTGACATGGTACCTTTCCTATTGCATTTAATTCCCTGTGTGGGGCACTCAGCAGGTTATTAAAACTCACTCTGTGATCCACCCAAATCATGACAAGTTAGAACAGTAAAAAATACCAACACATTACGTTGCTCCCCCCTACCATGATTTATTTTAGTCTCTTCCACTAAATTGTCATCAACGTAAGGGCAGGGATCATGCCCAGTGATAATAATAATCAATAAATCAATCATATTTATTGAGCACTTACTGTGTGCAGAACACTGTACTAAGCGCTTGGGAACTACAAGTTGGCAACATATAAAGACAGTCCCTACCCAACAGTGGACTCACAGTCTAAAAGGGGGAGACAGAGAACAAAACCAAACATACTAACAAAATAAAATAAATAGAATAGATATGTACAAGTAAAATAAATAAATAAATAAATAGAGTAATAAATATGTACAGACATATATACATATATACAGGTGGTGTGGGGAAGGGAAGGAGGTAAGATGGGGGGATGGAGAGGGGGATGGGGAGAGGAAGGAAGGGGCTCAGTCTGGGAAGGCCTCCTGGAGGAGGTGAGCTCTCAGTAGGGCCTTGAAGGGAGGAAGAGAGCTAGCTTGGCGGATGGGCAGAGGGAGGGCATTCCAGGCCTGGGGGATGACGTGGGCCGAGGGTCGATGGCGGGACAGGCGAGAACGAGGCACGTTGTGAAGATTAGTGGCAGAAGAGCAGAGGGTGCAGGGTGGGCTGTAGAAGGAGAGAAGGAAGGTGAGGTAGCAGGGGGCGAGGTGATGGACAGCCTTGAAGCCGAGGGTGAGGAGTTTCTGCCTGATGCGCGGATTGATTGGTAGCCACTGGAGATTTTTGAGGAGGGGAGTAACATGCTCAGAGCATTTCTGGACAAAGACAATCCGGGCAGCAGCATGAAGTATGGATTGAAGTGGGGAGAGACATGAGGATGGGAGATCAGAGAGAAGGCTGATACAGTAGTCCAGACGGGGTAGGATGAGAGTTGAACGAGCAGTAATAATAATGATGATGATGATAATGATGGCATTTGTTAAGCCCTTACTATGTGCCAAGCTCTGTTCTAAGCACTAGAGTAGATATAAGGCAATCAGGTTGTCCCACGTGGGGCTCACAATCTTAAACCCTATTTTACAAATGAGATAACTGAGGCACAAAGAAGTCAAGTGACTTTCCCAGAGTCACATAGCTGACAACTGGGGGAGGCATTATTAGAACCGACGACCTCTGACTCCCAAGCCTGTGCTCTTTCCACTAAGACACACTGCTTCCTTATTGTATTCTTCCAAACATTTAGGACAGTATTCTTCACAGAGGGGGCACTCACAAAAAACCAGTGATTAAATACTAGAACGAGGGGGCACCCACTGAAGTGAGGTTCAAGATCAACAAGCCATCTTTTTATAGAATAGGTACTGAGCAGAGTGACAAGGTCTTTGGGGCCATAAACCTGCATACTAATTCCAAATTGAACAGACATCTGTTGTTTCACCTTGAGTTGAACATTCAACTTTTCTGTAATTCCATTTTCCCATCCTTGAAAAGGGATTATTGCCTAGAAATACTGTTTCTAAGAGAGTTTTCCCTTAAAAAATTACTTGTAATTTTAAAATTAATAATCACCAATATAACTCATTGCATTCCAAACTATCCTTACCGAGATTAGTATTAAAGTTGAAAACACCTCAGGAGAATAATTACCTTGAATCTACCCAAGTGCTTACCACAGTGTTTGGCACATAATAAGTGTTTAAACAAATCTCACAGTTATTATTATTATTGTTATATAATCATTTTAATCAAGGAATGTCTTTGAAAGTTTAATGAAACAGCATGATGTATACAATTGGTGCTTTATGAGCCCCGAAAGTGACAGAACCCTTGTCTAATTCCTACCTCTCCCAGGGCCTAGTGCAGTACTGTACAGTAGTAGAGTACATGGTAAGAACTTCAATACTATTACCACTACTGTGCATGTGGAAGTGGACTGTAAGCAAAAGGAAGTCTGACTCCTTACTGTGTTAAGTAAGGAGCTGTGTTAATATCCCCAGAGAATCAAACATTAGTTCTATACAGCATCTAAATGATTCATTCATTCATTCAATCATATTTATTGAGCACTTTCTGCATGCACAGCACTGTACTAAGCGCTTGGGAAGTACAAGGGGGCAACGTACAGAGATGGTCCCTACGCAACAATGGGCTGACAGTCTAGAAGGGGGAGACAGACAACAAAACAAAACATACAGACAGGTTTCAAAACCGCCAGAAGAAATAGAATTATAGCTATATGTCCATCATTAACAGAATTAAATAGAGTAATAAATATGTACAAGTAAAATAAATAGAGTAATAAATCTGTACAAATATAAACAAGTGCTGTGGGGAAGGAAAGGAGGTAGGGCACTTGGTGAGTGGGGGGATTCATGGTACAATGCTTTATCCAACTTTTCTGAAGAAACAGGTGTGAAATACCCTCAGGCATAACTCTCAAGATCCCTTAAGGGAATTGAAATATTTCTCTCTAAATATCCCTCTCTGTCCATTTGGCACAGGCTTTCACAGAAACTCCAAAGACTGTGGGTTCTGAGGTGTACTGACTGCTGTTACGAACAGCCATTGCTGTTTCAGGAGTGAAGAGATAAGTGAACGACAAACATCAGCTCAGAAGGTTCAAACCTTTGCTCCCCTCTAAAATCTGCCTCTCAACCAGGAATTTCTGGAAGTCAAATCTGAGAGCCAACTGTTGTACTATACGAAGAGATTAGTACAGTCCTCTGCACACAGTAAGTGCCCAATAAATACTTATTGATTGACTGACTGAATTATAAGGACAGTTGTTGAGATCAAATGACATAAATGTTTATCTGTGGTGAATATGGCTGTCAAGTCCAGACGTTTTTTCTGATGTTGTTTTTCATGCTGAAATAGAAGATTTAACCTGCTTTCAGGAAAGAATTGGAGAAGCCAATTAAACGTCTTGGAGTTGGCAGATTCAAAAACTGTAAGTTTTCTGAAATATCTGTGTTTCAGCTTGTAGTCACTCAAATAAACAATGGGCCTCTTAGGTCACCTGCTCTCCTGTCTAGAGACAGTAAAAGCAGTAGTACTCGTAGTAGTAATGCTTTTTATTGAGATCCTGCTGAGAACAATGTACAGTGTTCATTGCTGTACAATGTACAGCACTTTAGTATGACAGGAGCGGAAGACACATCCCTTGTCTACAGGAACTGCCACTTCTATAAGGGAAGCAGGTATAATAATACTTACAAAGTGGGGAATCAAAACAAAATATTTGAATATCGCATTGAAATGCTAAAGATGGGTTAGAAGATTTATATCATGCTGAGGTTGGTTTAGAAATTAATACACTAGTGTTAGAGTTGGCTGTGAGGTTTATGCCACTCGGGGTGTTGGTAAAAAAAATTGGGGAAAGGCTTTTTGGAGAAGGCAGGATTTTAGGCAGGCTATTAACATGCAGATTGTTGAGTTCTGAAGGATTTGTGGAGGAAAGAAGTTTCAAGTTGTGGGGACAGGGAAAGCGAGATATAGGTGTTTTCAATAACGGTGATTGATTGATAGACTGGAAAAGGGCGAGGATTCTAGATGAGGAAGAGTTTGAATTGATAAGCAACATAGCTGTGTGGATAGACTGTGGAACTGGGAGTGATAGAACCTGGCTTCAAATCGTAGCTCCACCACCTGCCTGCTTTGTGACTTTGGGCAAGTCATTTCACTTCCCTGTATTTCAGTAACCTCTTCTGTAAAATGGGGATTAAGACTGTGAGCCCCATGTGGGACATGGATTGTGTCCAACTCGATTAGCTTGTATCTCCCCCATGCTTAGTACAGTGCATGGCATATAATAAGTACTTAACAAATACCATAAAAAACTAGTCGAATAAAAAAACCTGGAGTGTAGCAAGTTAGAAGGGCTAATATGTAAAATGGGGAACACCAAAGGTAGGAGTGTATTGTCTGATGCAGGGAGAAGTGGGGAAACATTGGAGGGTTTTGAGGAGAGGGGAAAAGTACGTGGCTTCACGAAGATCAATCACTCAATCCATGGTATTTATTGAGCACTTATTGTGTGCAGAGCACTGTATTAGGTGTTTGGGAGTACTCAATGTAAGAGAGTTCGTAGACATGTTCCCTGTCCTCATTGAGCTTACAGTAAACAGGAAGACAATCTAGGAAACAACATAGCATATGGGCTGAAACTAAAGAAGGCACCAAGGATGTTACTTTCAGATACTGGGAGGAGGGTAACATTGTCAATGGAGATTTAAGCACTTTGATCCTCATCCAACCCTCACCCCCACACTTATCGCACATATCCTCATATTCATTCATTGATTTAGTCGTACTTATTGAGCGCTTACTATGTGTAGAGCACTGTACTAAGCGCTTGGGAAGTACAAGTCGTCAACATATAGAGACGGTCCCTACCCCACAACGGGCTCACAGTCTAGAAGGGGGAGACAGACAACAAAACCAAACACTTAGACAGATGTCAAAACAGTCAGATCAAATAGAATTAAAGTTATATGCATATCATTAACAAAATAAATAGAATACTAAATATGTACAAGTAAAATAAATAGAGTGATAAATCTGTACAAATATATATACAGGTGCTGTCGTGAGGGGAAGGAGGTAGGGTGGAGGGGATGGGGAGGAGGAGAGGAAAAAGGGGGCTCAGTCTGGGAAGGCCTCCTGGAGGAGGTGAGCTCTCAGTAGAGCTTTGAAGGGAGGAAGAGAGCTAGCTTTGGCGGATGTGCGGAGGGAGGGCACTTCAGGCCAGGGGGAGGACGTGGGCCGGGGTTTGACGGTGAGACAGGCGAGAACGAGGTACAGTGAGGAGGTTAGTGGCAGAGGAGCGGAGGGTGTGGGCTGGGCTGTAGAAGGAGAGAAGGGAGGTGAGGAGGGAAGGGGCGAGGTGATGGAGAACCTTGAAGCCAAGAGTGAGGAGTTTTTGCTTGATGCGTAGGTTGACTGGTAGCCACTGGAGATTTTTGAGGAGGGGAGGAGCATGCCCAGAGCGTTTCTGCACAGAGATGATCTGGGCAGTAGCGTGAAGTATAGACTGAAGTGGGGAGAGACAGGAGGATGGGAGATCAGAGAGGAGGCTGATGCAGTAATCCAGTCGGGATAGGATGAGAGATTGAACCAGCAAGGTAGCGGCTTGGATGGAGAGGAAAAGGTGGATCTTGGAAATGTTGTGGAGGTGAGACCGGCAGGTATTGGTGGCAGATTGGATGTGTGGGGTGGACGAGAGCGCGGAGTCGAGGATGACACCAAGGTTGCAGGCTTGTGAGACGGGAAGGATGGTAGTGCCTTCTACAGTGACGGGAAAATTAGGGAGAGGGCAGGGTTTGGGAGGGAAGATAAGGAGTTCAGTCTTAGACATATTCAGCTTTAGGTGGTGGGCAGACATCCAGATGGAGATGTCCTGAAGATAGGAGGAGATAGGAGCCTGGAGGGAGGGAGAGAGAGCAGGGGCAGAGATGTAGATTTGGGTGTCATCAGCGTAGATGATAGTTGAAGCCATGGGAGCAAATGAGTTCACCAAAGGAGTGAGTGTAGATAGAGAAGAGAAGGGGACCAAGAACTGACCTTTGAGGAATCCCTACAGAAAGGGGATGGGAGGGGGAGGAGGAGCCCGCAAAGGAGACTGAGAATGAACGGCCAAAGGGATAAGAGGTGAACCAGGAGGAGACGGAGTGTGTGAAGACAAGGTTGGATAGCATGTTGAGGAGAAGGGGGTGATCCACAGTGTCGAAGGCAGCTGAGAGGTCGAGGAGGATTCTCACGTTGGATTTGGCAAGAAGGAGGTCATCAGTGACCTTTGAGTGCAGTTTCGGTGGAGTGTAGGGGACGGAGGCCAGATTGGAGGGGGTCAAGAAGAGAGTTGGCATTGAGGAATTCAAGGCAGCATGTGTAGATGACTCGTTCCAGGATTTTTGAAAGGAAGTGTAGGAGGGAGATACGGCATTAACTAGAAGGGAGGTGGGGTCAAGAGAGGGTTTTTTAGGATGGGGGAGACGTGGGCATGTTTGAAGGCAGAGGGGACAGACCAGTGGAGAGTGTGCAGTTTGAAGATGGAAGTTAAGGAGGGGTGGTAGGAAGGGGTGAAAGATTTCATTAGATGAGAGGGAATGGGTTCTGAAGCACAGGTGGATGGAGTAGCACTTCAGAGGAGGGAGGAGATCTCATCTGAAGATACTGCTGGGAAGGATGAGAGAGTAGCAGAGAGGGTTGAGAGCTGGGGCGATGGAGAGGGGGAGGGGTGACTTTGGGGAGCTCAGACCTGATGGAGTTAATTTTGCTAATGAAGTAGGAGGCCAGATCGTTGGGGGTGAGCGATGGAGGAGGGTGAGGAACAGAGGGCCTGAGAAGGAAGTTAAATGTACGGAAGAGCTGAAAGGGGTGATGGGCCTGGGTGTCAATAAGGGAGGAGAAATAGTTTTGCCTGGCAGAGGAGAGGGCAGAGTTAAGGCAGGAAAGGATAAATCTGAAGTGAACGAGGTTGGCTTAGTATTTAGATTTTCCCCAGCAGCGTTCAGCAGCTCAAGCATAAGAGCAAAGAAGGCAGACAGTGGGAGTGATCCAAGGTTGTGGGTTAGTGGTACGAGAGTGGCAAAGGAAAAGGAGAGTGAGCGAGTTGAGTTGAGTGGAGAGGGTGGAGTTGAGAGCAGTAATCTGGTCATCAAGATTGGGTAGAGAGGATAAGGAGCCGGGGTGGGGTGTGATGCGCTGACACATATACCATTGCATCCCCTATCTGTACTTTATTTTAATGTGTTTCCCTAACTGTTTCCCTGTTCACCAAATTTATTGTATTCTCCTAAACGTTTAGTACAGTTTTTTCACCCATAGTAAGTGTTCAGTAAATACCTCTGATTGATTGATTGATTGTAGATGGACAGAATGGAATAGAAGAAGATTAGAAGGGAAGCTGAGAAATTCAATTTTAGACTTGGACAAATGGACATGATGTGGAGGCAGGAGGAGATGGGGAATTGGCTAAGGTGTGGGAGGTCAGGGCTGCAGCGATAGTTTGGGGCTATCAGGGAGTAGCTGAAATCATGTTTTTGGATGGGTTCTCTATGTGAGAATAATGCCATATAAGCAATATCTTCAACTCCTCCCTCTCCTTCAACCCCAATATTCAGGCTGTCGTCAAATGCTTTTGGTTTTACTATTACAACATGCCCATAACCGGCCTCTTCCTCTTCACCCCAGTGGCCACCACACTGGTCTAGGCACTTGTCTTATCCTGACATAACTACTCTACCAGCCCTCCTCACTGATCTCCCAGTCTCTTTTCTCTCTTTCCTCCGGTTCATACTTCACTCTGTTTCCCGGATCACTTCTCTGGAATTTCTACCCACAGTTCTTCACTTGTCAAAGAAATTGTTTATATATATATATGTATATATATATATATATATATATATATATATAATTGTTTATATATATATAATTTATATATATAATTGTATATATATATAAACAATTATATATATATATGTATCTACCTTAAGAGTCTTGCTAATAGGATTTTTCTGAAGATGAACCGAAGTTTATCAGACAGCTCTCTTCTGCCCTGCCACTTTTATCTCTGTCTCTATTTTTTTTATCTTTATGACTGCTTATGCATCTCTCTTTACCTTTCTTTCTTTTCAGCCCTGGCATCCAACCTGTACCTCAGATCTCCGCATATGTGAAAGTACTAGGAGAAACTCTGTATAACTACCAGTCGTGTTGAACTTGTAAAAGCTGGTGAAAAAATTGCATCCTGAAAATTCTTACTGATAGTGGGGTTGAGAAACGTTATAGACTCCATTTATATCTTGAACTGCTTACAGTAAATTTCTAAACAATGAATCAAATCGGGAATCAAATGACTTTTCCAGTATGTTTTCACTTAGACAAATGATCTCAGCAAATATTAAGGGATGACGTATTAGTTAGAGCCCAGGACTCTGGCTTTCAGTCCTAGTTGTGTTATTTGCCTGCTATGGGACCTTGGGCAAGTTCCTTAACGTCTCAGTGTCTCAATTCCTTCATCTGCAGAATGGGGATAAAATATTCCCTGGAGGCTTTCAGTCCAAGAGGAAGGGGTACAGGTATTTTATCCCCATTGTGCAGATGAAGAAATTGAGGCACCGAGAAGCTAAGGGACTTGCCCAAATCTAGGCTGTGTCTGATTTGATTACTTTGTGTCTACCTAATGCTTAGTATAGCACTGGAAACTTTCTAGTGCCTTTCTCACTCCTTTCATAATCATCATGATAATCATCATTATTATTATATTTTAATGCATTCTTAATAGTACAGCAGTCCCTCCATTTCTATTTAGAATGAGGGCCTGTGTTCTGAGCTAGTGCTTCAAAATTAGTTAAGCTTGATATTTCTCAATTTGGCTGATTCAGGTAAATATCCATCTGCTAGTACACTCATCACGTTGGCCGACCTGATGGAGAATTCAAACAACATCACAGAGTTTGTCTTCCGGGGTCTGCTCCCAAACCAAGAGGGGAAGGTAACTTGTTTCGTGTTGTTCTTACTCTGTTATTTAGCCATCCTGTTGGGCAACCTTATTATCCTCATCACCATCAGAAACAGCCATCTTAGTCAGCAGCCTATGTACATTTTCCTCAGTTCCTTGTCCACCATGGACCTCTGCCTAACCTCCATAGTTGCTCCTAAGATGATCACGGGTCTATTAGTGGAAAGAACAACCATCTCCTACAACTCCTGCATGGTCCAACTCTTTGGCGCTCACTTCTTCAGCGATGCCAAGATATTCATTCTAGTGGCCATGGCTTACGATCGCTACATAGCCATCTGCAAGCCTCTCCACTACCTGATGATTATGAGCCGGCAGGCTTGCCACACGTTGGTTTTGGCCTCTTTTGTAGGGGCTTTTTTGCATTCAATCGTGCAGATTTTCATCATGGTACAGCTACCTTTCTGTGGCCCCAATCAGATTGACCACTATTTCTGTGACGTGCTTCCTCTGCTGAAGCTTGTCTGTACCGAGACCTATTTTGTCAATGTCTCCATCATTGCCAGCAGTGGTGTTCTGTCCTTACTAACTTTTTTTGCATTGATCGTTTCCTATCTCATCATTTTATCCGTCCTGAGAAAACACTCCACAGGGGGTCGGCACAAAGCTTCCTCTACCTGTGGTTCGCACATCACCGTGGTACTCATGTTTTTCTTGCCCCTCATCTTGACTTATATTCCCGTGGCCGATTCCGTCAGCGAGGATAAAGTGTTTGCCCTCTTTTACACTATCATCGCCCCCATGTTCAACCCCTTCATTTACACGATGAGATACACTGCCATGAAAAATGCCATGAGAAAGGTATGGTGTAGAAAAATGTTATCAGAAAGAAAATAAATGCATAAAATTTACTTCTATTTCTTATGTTTTCTGTACACTGCAGAATAGCATTGTGCATTAGCTCTCCTCTCCTCCTCCTCCCCTCCCTGTCGCCATCCCCCTTTGCCCTACTCCCTTCCTCTCCCCACAGCACTTGGGTATATTTGTACACATTTATTATTCTGTTTCTTTCATTTGTACATATTAACCATATTTATTTTATTAATGATGTGTATATAGCTATGATTCCATTTATTCTGATGGTATTGACACCTATCTACTTGTTTTGTTTCGTTGTCTGTCTCCCCCTTCTAGATTGTGAGCCCACTGTTGGGTAGGGGCCATCTTTATATGTTGCCATTTGTACTTCCCAAGCACTTAGTACAGTGATCTGCATACAGTAAGTGCTCAATAAATACGGTTGAATGAATGAATTAGCATCAGCATGTGTTTTCTGCACACACTATTCCACATTAGCATACCCACAGGTTGTATTTCCAGGCCCTCTTCTTGTACCAATCAATCAGTGGTATTTATTTAGTGCCTTTAGTGTGCAGAGCACTGTACTAAGTGCCTGGGATAGTAAAAAATCACAGGGTTGGTAGACATGATCCTTGATATTGTGTAGATCAAATGATCATCAGCATGTCTGCTCTCTTTGTGGCAGGGTTAACATCAAACGGCTATCAACCATTCTATAGTGGGCTTCTGCCAAGGCTTCCCCTCTTCCAAAATCTTCAAGGTCATGGAATTCTTCATGTCTTTCTTGAGAACAATTTTCCATGATAGTCATTTGCATGTGTAATGGCTCCTAGAATAGTCATCATTTAGTAATTAAAATATAAAACCAGGTGTTTTGTGTGATTCATTTCAACATGCTTCTGGCACAATTGTTACTCTCGGTGAGACAGTAAATTACCTCTACAAATAACTTTCAAAAATATTCAGACCTGAAAAATTCATTTGCTGTGCATATGTTGCATCAGCTCTGCCTGCTTTTACCATAATTCCACCCTCACACCTCTGAAACTGTATCCATAAAGTTAAGAAACTAGTATCCAGAGCTTAGTACAGTACCTTGCACAGAGTAAGTGCTTAACAAATACTATAATTAATTATTATTGTTAATATGCTAAAGCATGCAAATCCCAGCATGAATTCATATGAAAACTAATCTTGAAGGAAATTGTTAGAGGACCATTGCTTGCTTTCTGTGACCGTTTTGCCTTTAATATTCATAAGACTGGATGATTTTTTCCCCCTCACTGGATAAAAGGAAGTAGGCATTACATTGAAGGTATCATAACTGGAACCCGTTAATCTAATTTGTAGCCAAATGAAAGAAGCACAGGATTCAAAGTGAGGAGGCCCAAGTGTGACTGTCCACAAGTTGCTTAACTGTTCTTTGACTCAGTTTCCTCATCTGAAAAACTGAATCAGTAACCTATTTCCCAATCCTTTAGATTGTGATCCCTGCCTAGAACAGGGACTATGTCCATCTGATTATTTTGTCTTTACCCCAACAATTAGCAAAGTATTGGACACCGACTAAGCACTGAATGAATATTATTATCATTAATATTTTTGTTATTATCCAATTTCTCATTACTAAGAAAAGGGGACTGTATGAATCTCTCAGGCTGGTATAACAGAACTGGAAGCAGATAATTTATTCTTTACTATTTCCCTACCATAAATATATGTATTTATATATTTTCTGACCCCAGAAATCAATTTAATTTTACTTATTAATCCCTTTATTATGTGCAGAGCACTGTTCTACGAGCTTGGAAAAGTACAGTATAGCAATATAATAGGTGAGAGTGCTGCCTTTGAACCAATACATTCTCTCTTTCTCCCTCTCTCCCTTCTTCTCTCTCTCTCTCTGTCTTTCTTTCTCTCTCTCTCTCTCTCTCTCTCTCTCTCTCTCTCTCTCTCTCTCTCTCTCTCTCTCTCTCTCTCTCTCTCTCTCTCTCTCTCTCTCTCTCTCTCTCTCTCTCCCTTCCCCTTTTACTCCCTCTTTCTTTCTCTCTATCTCTATACATTGTGTGACTAGTCCCAGGTTTAGATTGTAACTAATGTTTAGGTTAAGGCCAAAATGATTGTTCTTTTTAGCTTTATATTCCAAAGCCATTATAATCTCAGCCCATGGCAGTCCACAAACAGCCAGAAAAGATTTAAGCATCACTAATTAACCAGCCACATGTGTACGGTATTATGCAATAATGGGGACTTGTATATAGAGATTAATCAATGAGAAAGCACATTTTCTGCCTTTATGGGGTGTTCTATGATGGAATCATGCCAAGGTCATCAACAACACAACATTATCAAGGAACTAAGACCCTGAACAGGTACATTTGCAAGAAGATACTGACTTTCCCTAACATTTGAAATCAAAGGAGTGGTTTACAGTGGCAGTAACAGTATTTGTTAAGCACTCACTGTGTGGTCCACTGTATTAAGGTCTGGGGGAAAATCCACAGATAGGAATTGGACCCTGACCCGGTCCTTCAGGGGTTTCATAATCCAAATGCATCGGATCTCTCAAGTTAACCTGGCCACCGAGCACCTGATTTTAGTTCAGTGAATGTGATGTTTGGCTCTCTCAGGACAAACCCACACCTCTACAAAGTGTTTAGGGGAGCACTAGATCAAGAGGACTTGAGGGGAGGCTGAAATGAGGCAAGAAGGAAAGAATTGATTAGTAGAAAGCAGCAACTATATAGGTTGTGTAAAATTGAAGGGAGCTAGAAGGGAGAAGAAAGAAGAGAAGCAGTGTTGCCTAGTCGAAAGAGCACAGGCCTGAGTTCTTATCCTGACTCCTCCACTTGTCTACTGTGTGCAGCACATGCACAGAACAGGACTTTCAAGACTTTGGCCCATGGGACAAATTTATTATATTCATTCACCCCCCAAACACACCAGGGTGTGTTCAGATGTTGCAATATTTTTATGTTCTGCATGGACTATTTATGAGCAGCTGACAGGGTCCTGGGGAGAACTTTCCAGCACAGCTGCTCAGACCCAATGTTCAGGTATTGGTGTTTATGTGGTTGATGACAACGAAGGAGGAAGAGGATACTTAAAGAATTGCCCTATCACAGCCATCCCTAAGTACCTGTTCAGAGTTGACAGGTGCAGTGTTTAGAAACCTCACTGTAGGAGAATCTTATCCTCTTTCCCACACCAGCCTTACTGCCCTGCCTGGGTCATGGAAATCAAACTTTCTAGAGAATTTTTTCCCTAGGAGAAAAATAAAAAACGTATGTGTACTCTACATCACTGGAATCTTTTCATCTAAAAGTAAAGTGAATTTTGGAAATATGCTTATCTCTCTCTTTTTCGATGTCATTCTTGTTTAGTTCAAAAGGAATTTTCAGTTTACTGTCTTTTCTAGCCTTGGAAATACTTATGGAGACCTATTCCTCTTCCTCTTCCTCCTCTTCCAAATCTTTTCTCTGCTTCATTCTTTTTTTCTTTGGTATTTTTAAGCGTTTACAATGTGCCAGTCACTGTGCTAAACACCGGGGTAGATACGAGGCAATCAGGGTGAACATAGTCCCCATTCCACATGGGGCTCACACGTCTCAATTCCCATTTTACAGATGACACCACCGAGGTACAGAGAAGTGACATGACTTGCCCGAGGTAACACAACAGACAAGTGTCAGAACCGGGTTTATTACCCAGGTTCTTCTGACTCCCAGGCCCGTGCTCGATCCACTAGGCCACACTGATTCTCGTTGCCAAAGTCCTTGGCCAGTGGAAAACCACTCAAGGCTGCAGATTCCACTGGGATACTCCTGGCCACAGCGCCTGACCTAGGCCATTGGGTGAGATACGTTACTTGGAATCAACTATCTATGTTACAGCATCACTGGGCAGAGACCAAAGTGAAGATGAGGAGCTCAGCTGCCAGGGGTTGAACGTGTTGGGGAGAAGACTGGGAGGAGGCAGCCAAGATGGCAGTCGGCAGGAAGTCAGGTCCTCCCACCTTGAGTTCTACAGATGAACTAGCAAACCTTCTGTGGATTGCAGATCTTGTGGGTCATCTTACTCCCTCACTCTGCAGGCCCACTCATCAAGTGAACATTTCTGAAAGGGATCGGTACGATGATCCTCTTCTGTTTCTGGAGGGATTCCTCCTGCAGCATTTAGCAATTGGAATATTTTTGTTTCATTCTAGATTTTACTATTTGTAGATATAATTATAATTTGCTTAGTGGTGCAGCAGTCAGGTTGCATTGAAGTTCTAAATTGGAATGAAAATATTCTAACATAGTCTATTAATAATAATTGATGATGATAATTGCTCCTCTATTTGCTAAGCACTGTGTTAAGTGCTAGGTAATCAGATCCAACATAGGCTTCATAGACCAAGTACAAGGGAGAACAGGTATTGAATCCCCGTTTTTTATATGAGGAACCTAAGGCCCAGAGCAGTGAGGTGACTTGCCCAAGGTCACACAGCAAGTACATGATGGAGCTGGGATTAGAACAACAGTCCTCTAAGGTAAAGAATCACTTACATGAACCAGACATTGAAAATAATTGATTAATTTTGTATATTTGGTATTATTTCAGATTATGTAAACCTTTCCTGCCCCCTCACTGATTTCACTGAACACAAGGACAGCAAAGTAACTAAATTTGTTCTCATGGGAATTTCCCCAAACCTGGAGGTGCAAACACTGCTCTGTCCTGTTCTTAACATGTTAGTTTATAGTCTTCTTGGGAAATCTTCTCATTTTCACACCATCAGACGTAGCCACCTGACCGAGCAGCCTATGTATTTCTTTCTCAGTCGTTTCTCTGCCATGGATCTCTACTATATCTCCACCATTGTTCCCCTGATGATCTGAAACCTGCTTGTTGGGAGCAAAACAATCTCTTTTTCCAACTCTATGGCTCAACTCTTTGTTGTACATTTCTTTGGCGGGGTTGAGATCTTCATTCTAGTTGGAATGGCTTATGAGCATTACATTGAGATCTGCAAACCCCTATGGTACATGGCACCGTGAATTTTCTAGTTGGCCATCTTCATATGATGCTCAGGTGTTAGGTGCTATAAGCCAAACCTCCATTTTATTTTTGGGGGGTGTTTGTTAAGGGCTTACTATGAGTCAAGCACTATTCTAAGGACTGGGGAGAGTACAGTGTAGCAGAGTTGGTAGACACATTCCCTGACACATACATACAGTCTCGATAGGAGGGGAAACAGGCATTTCATCCCCATTTGACAGTTGAAGAGGCTGAGGCCCAGAGAAGTTAAGAGACTTGCCTAAGGTCAAACAGCAGCCAGGTGGCAGATCCAGAAATGGAACCCAGATCTTTCTGATTCCCAGGCCTGTGCTTTATTCACTAGGCCATGTTGCTTCTCTGTCTCACAGGGACGTAACTTTGGCCTTCTCCTCAACTCATTTCTCTTATTCAACCCACATATTAAATCTGTCACCAAATCCTGTAGGTTCTACCTTCTCAAATCGTTAAATTCGGCCCTTTCCTCTCCATCCAAACTGCTAAAATCTTGATCCTAGCTCTTATCTTGTCTCTCCTTGATTACTGAATCAGCCTCCATGCTGACCTCCCTTCCTCCAGCTTCTCTCCACTCTAGAGAGGATCATTCTTTCTACAAAACCATTCTATCCATCTTTCACCACGCCTCAAGAACCTCTAGTGGTTGCCCATTAACCTCTGCATCAAACAGAACTTCCTTACCAATGGATTTTGAACACTTAGCCACCTTGTCCCCTCCTATCTTACCTCCCTGATTTCCTACTCGAGCCCAGCACACACACTTCAATCCTCTCACACTAACCTATTTACTGTACTTAGATCTCATCCATCTCACCACTGACCCCTCGCCCACATCCTGCCTCTGGCCTGGAACTTCCTCCTCCTTTATACATTACAGACCACCACTTTTCCCACCACATATTGATATACAAATAATCATGTTCTGTCACTCTTAAACTTCTTCTTAAACTCTTGTCAACTCTTATCAAGTCTTCTTAAACTCACATCTCTTGCAAGAGGACTTCCTTGACAAAACCCTCATTTTCCTGACTCCCTCTCATTTTCTGCATCGCCCTTGCACTTGGATTCAGAACCTTTACTTACCCCACCCTCAGCCTTCCACCACTTGTGTACATATCCATATTTTTTATATATACTAATGCCTGTCTTTCCCCCTAGACTGTAAGCTCCTTGTGGGCAGGGAATGTAACCACCAACTCTCTTATATTTTACTCTTTGCTTAGTGAAGTGCTCTTCACAAGATAAGCACCCAATAAATATGATTGTTTGATTCTCACTGTGCCTTTCTCTCACCTCTCCTGCATTCACTCCATTACTCACTACTTTCCTCCTGCCTTCCTCCAGGAACCTGGGCATATGGGGGGAAGGCTTATCTTGAGGATTTGGCTATACATTGACTATGGGGAATGAGAGAAGAATCAAGGATAAACCCACAATTGTGGGCGTTAGAAACGGGAAGAGTATCTGTGCCATCAGTTGTGATGGTAAGTTAGGTGGAGGAGAAGTTTTGGGAAGGATGAAGATATATATTGCCCTTCGTACTCTGCTTCTTCTAGATGGGTTTATCAAAAGAAAATATAGTAATTCAAGAAACTGGGAGAGAAAAGAATCCAAGATTATCTTTGATACCTTTGAAGAAATTACCTCCTCAACTCCATAAATGCCTCCTACCCAGAACTTGCCTGATTTCAGCTGTGTGGCCCCCAGTGACTGTTTCCAGTAAGACCGATGGGTAAGGGAGAAAATCCCTCCTTATAATATGTTGGCCTCACTCAAAGGCCAGAAGACTGAGAAAGAATGGTGGCAAAGGTCAAACAGTTAACTAAAATGCAAATTAAGTGCATGAGAAAAAGTTTCTAGATTGACAAAAATAACCGGCATAAAGTAAGTACTTAACAAATATAACAATAATTATTGGGATAAAATTCTGTTCATTCTAGCATTTATCTTCTGGGAAATTGTCAGAAGGTCCTTGAAACTCACATGCATGTTCTGATTTTAGCACATTAGATGAAGCTTTGTAAACTGTATCTTTTTCTGGAGGAACTCATCTAGACAAAATTCACAATTTGGGATTTGAATTACCCCCTTTCTATGTTAGTATGGTGTCTTGTGTTCACCATCCTGAGACTTTGTCAGAAAAAATCCTAAATATTTGACAAAATATCAATCACTTCTTTTTTTTCTCATATCCAAAGTCAGTCAGTGACATACGAAGAGAGAAATGTAAAATGAAAAATGATGCTTCTAGAATTGCTTAGTTTCTCCCCTCAGATCATTCTCTGAAGACATTTTGGTTCCATTAGGCAGGTTTTTAAGGAATCCCAAACACATCAACTCCTCTGAAGTCTGAGTGACAGAACATGATTATTTGTATATCAATATGTAATTTTTTTCCCAATTCAAATGTGAATTAGCTTCAAATGAGCCAAAAACGTTTTATTTCTGCTGGTTATTTCTAATAGAATGAGGTATGGCAACCGAGACTTTAAAATTCATTTGAAAGGCATTGGTCATTAATTTCCTTGGTATTTTTTTTCCTGTGGACAGGATTTGAATGGGGCTCAATTTGCAGAATGTTATCACTCAAAGGACAGATGTGTTCAATAAAGAGAATATGAAAATTTGGATTTGAAAGCTCCCAGTTTCGCCAATATGTCACCTTTTGCAGTTTGGTTATAAGGTTTAGGTGATAAATCACGTTTAATAAAAACTATCACAAATGGAAAATAACAGGAACAATGTCACAGAATGTGTTCTCTTAGGTCTGTCCAGTGATATAAATTTGCAGATATTCTGCCCTTTTCCTCTCTTTTTACACTGCCATTCTCTTAGGAAATTTCCTCATCCTTATCACCATCAAATGGAGCCCCCACTTCAAGCAACCCATGTACTTCTTCCTCTTCCACTTGTCCCTTATGGACGTCTGCTGTACTTCCACGGTAACTCCCCAACTGGTCAGAGATATGCTGTCTAAGAAGAAAACCATCTCTGTCGACTACTGCATGATGAAACTCTTCACCATGCACTTATTTGGAGAAGTTGAGATCTTCATTATTGTGAGGATGGCTATGATCACTATGTTGCCATCTGCAAACCTTTACACTATATGGTCATCATGAAAAAGCAGCGGGGCGCCACAGTGGTTGCAGTGTGCTGGGGAGGAGCATTTCTCCATTCCATTTTCCAGTGGCTCCTTGTCGCTTTTTTGCCCTTCTGTGACCCTAACAAGATTGATCAACATATCCAGGACTGAACCCCTTATCTTCCCTCCCAAACCCTGCCATCTCCCTGACTCTCTCGTCACTGTAGATGGCATTACCATCCTTCCCGTCTCACAAGCCCGGAATCTTGATGTCATCCTCGACTCCTCTCTCTCGTTCACCCCTCACATCCAATCCCTCACCAAAACCTGCCGGTCTCACCTCCACAATATCATGAAGTTCCGCCTTTTCCTCTCCATCCAAACTTCTACCTTGCTGGTTCAATCTCTCATCCTATCCCGACTGGGTTACTGCATCAGCCTCCTCTCTGATCTCCCATCCTCCTGTCTCTCCCCACTCTGCTGCCCGGATCATCTTTGTGCAGGAACGCTCTGGGCATGTTACTCCCATCCTCAAAAATCTCCAATGGCTGCCAGTCAACCTATGCATCAAGCAAAAACTCCTCACTCTCTGCTTCAAGGCACTCCATCACTTCGCCCCCTCCTACCTCACATCCCTTCTCTCATTCTACAGCCCAGCTGACACCCTATACTCCTCTGCCGTTAACCTCCTCACTGTACCTCGTTCTCACCTGTCCCACTGTCGACCCCCAGCTCACATCCTCCCCCTGCCCCCCCCACATCTGCCAAGCTAGCTCTCTTCCTCCCTTCAATGCCCTACTGAGAGCTCACCTCCTCCAGGAGGTCTTCCCAGACCGAGCCCCCTTTTTCCTCTCCTCCTCCCCATCCCCCCGCCCTACCTCCTTCCCCTCCTCACAGCACCTGTATACATGTTTGTACAGATTTATTACTCTATTTATTTTACTTGTATATATTTAATATTCTATTTGCTTTGTTAATGATGTGCATCTAGCTTTTTTTCTATTTATTCTGATGACTTGAAACCTCTCCACATATTTTGTTTTGTTGTCTGTCTCCCTCTTCTAGACTGTGAGCCCGTTGTTGGGTAGGGCCCAGTGTCTCCTGTTGCTGACTTGTACTTCCCAAGCGCTTAGTACAGTGTTCTGCACACAGTAAGTGCTCAATAAATACAGCTGAATGAATGAATGAATGATCACTATTTCTGCGATGTTCACCCTCTCTGGGAACTGGCTTGCTCAGACACTTATGTGACTGGATTTTTAGTCCTCGCCAGTTCAAGAACAATTGCGTTGGTTACTTTTGCAGTCTTGGTCTTCTCTTACATCACCATTTGAACCATTATGAGGACCTGCTCTTCAGAAGGATGTCGCAAAGCCCTCTCCATCTCTGCTTTCCACATCACGGTGGTGGCATTGTTTTTCCTGTCCTCCACCTTCATTTACCTCCTCCCAGCCCAGACCTTCCCCTAGGATAAGGTGTTTGCTCTGTTTTACACCATCATCGCCCCCATTTTCAACCACCTCATCTACACTCTGAGGAACAGAGATGAAAATGGCCATGAGAAAGGTGTGGTGTTGGAAGCCACGTTGAAGGGAAAATCAGGCAGGTGAAATAGATGTCCACATCGCCTGTCTTCCCCTCATGCATTTTGTTTATTTTATCCAACTAACCCTTCTCTGTACAATCAACCCAGGTTTTCTCCTAGGCTCAGGAGAAAGGAAAATTCTTACTGCTTATCAAACTGTAAACATCCCTTCCTCCACCTCAATGCCTATATTTAATACAGCCATCCATTATCCTTTGCATTTCAAATAAAATATTTTCAAGAAAAGGAATATCTCCTTGCTTAATGGAATGGAGAGTTTATTACTGTCTTCAGTTGATGTTGAAATTGTAAGCATCTAGGGAGAGGGAGTTACATCTTTGATGTGTGCTGTGCAGCAATGGCAGATGTAGGTTTTAGTAGATATAGTTTCTAGTAAATGTTTCTGTGTAAAGCAAGTTTCACAGTGGGTTTTACTCATACAGTTGCCTCAGTCCCTCCTTGCTAGTAGATGAGGCACAGAACAGGGGTTGAAAATTCTTTCCAGACGTGCGGAGCCAGGGGGGGCAGCACTTATTATTTTTAGTGGGAAGTAGTGCGCTTAGTGGTAGGAACACAAGTCCAGTAGTCAGAGGATTTGGGTTCTAATCCCATTTCTTCCACTTGTGTCCTGTGTGACCTTGCACCAGTTAATTAACGTTTTTTTCTGTGCCTCAGTTGCATCCTCTGTAAAATGGAATTGAGACTCTGAGCCCTATGTGGAATCTAGACTGTGTCCAAAATGATTATCTTACTTTTATCCTAGCGCTTAGTTCAGTGTCTGGCACACAGTAAGCACTTTAAAAAGTCATTAAAAATCATCTTTATGTCACTTAATGCATGTTATTAGTCCATAGCTTTGTTAAGGAACTAATTCATTAGGCTGAGGTCTTTTAAACAAGCTGTGTAGTCCTGGAATTGCTCAATGGAAGGGATTTATTTGAAATCATATTTTTCTTTGAAGGAAAGGGGTTAGTGTTCTTTGTGGTACGTTCTTCTACAGTTGAAACTGTGATGGGAGGATTTAGGACTCGAAATAAAAAGAAACTCAGAATAGGGAGGTGGCAGTCGTTAAATAAAATAAAATGAAAAACCTACTAGAATGGACGATAAATACTGGGAGAAGTAGCTTTCAGAATGATTGAAACAATAATGTGCGTATCCATGGAGTTTAAAAAACATGATGTAGAAGTAAGAGGAGCAATAAGGAGCTATCCCCATGAGAATGTTCAGATAACTTTGTTGCAGCTTTATGTTATGATGTTTGACCCTCACTTGGAAGGTAGACAATCAGTAGTGTACTGTCTAAAAAAATGATTTTTGCAAGCAAGATCCATGGTAGTAGGGTCAGAATTTTTCTTCTTTTTTTCTTTTTTCGAATGATGTTTGTTAAGTGCTTACTGTCTGTCAGGCACTGTACTTAAGCACTGCAGTAGATACAAGCTAATCAAGTTGGACAGAGTCCGTGTCCCATTTTACAGGTAATATAACTGTCATAGAGAAGTTGAGTGACTTGCTCAAGGTCAAACACATTCATTCATTCAATGGTATTTGTTGAGCACTTACTGTGTATAGAGCACTGTACCAAGCATTTGGAACATACAATTTGTCAAAAGATAGAGACGGTCCCTACCCAGGATAGGAAATCAGTCCCTTCTGATTCCCAGGCCCCTGTTATATCCTCTAGGCCAGGCCACAAGAGTTAGAACTATGACTCAGACCAGGGTTCTGGTTGGAATTTGGCCTAGATTTCAAGTTGGATTTAGATCCCAAGAGAGAAGTGGAATAGTATGTCAACCCCGGCTTCTCTTAAGTACCATGGGGTGGCTTGTATCCATACAGTAAGCACATAACAACTACGATAATAATAATAAAAATAAAGATCACTTGCTTGCCGTGTGACTTTGGGACATCACAAAATCTCTGTGTTTCCATTTCCTCGTCTGTAAAATGAGAAATCAATACCTGTTTTCCTTCCTTCTTTAACTGTGAGTCCTATAAGGAACAGGTACTGTGTCTCAGCTGATTATTTTCCATCTCCCCCTTTGCAAAATACAATGTTTTGCACATACTGAGCACTTAACAAATATCACATTACCAATTATTATTTCTCTTAGACCTCCAGTAACTATAGAGCACCTTTACAAAAGTGACAGGAATATAGGAGGGTATGAGAGAAGTCTTTGTTTCCCTCTGAGGCACAGAGCTGTGGAGCGTGGCTTAGTGGATAGAGCATGGGCCTGGAAGTCAGAAGGACCTGGGTTCTGATCCCAGCACCGTACCTGTCTGCTGTGTGAGCCTGGGCAAGTCGCTTCACTTCTCTGTGCCTCAGCGACCTCAACTGTCAAATGGGAATAAGAGTGTGAGTCCTACATGGGACAAAGATCGTGTCCAACCAGATTCAATTGTATCTATCCCAGATCTTAAAACAGTGTTTGGCACAGAGTCAGCGTTTAACAAGTACCATAATGATTATTAGTATTCCCTTGGGAAAACAGTGCTGGGTGATAGTACCACAATTCTTGAGCTCGGGAGGGGACGATTTTAATCAATCAAGCAATCTATCAATCAATTTTTTTTGTTGAGCACTTAACATGTGTAGAGCATAAATTCATTTCATTCAATTGTATTTATTGAGAGCTTACTGTGTGAAGAGCACTATACTAAGCACTTGGAAAGTGCACTACAGCAATAAAAAGTCAATCCCTGACTACAGTGCTCTTAATTGAGTCACATACACTGAGCATTTACTGTGTGCAAACCACTGTACATACCGATTAGAGAACTTTAAAAGCACTTGGGAATGTGCATTATAACATTACCCCTGGCCATAGTGAGCTAATAGTTTACAGGTGGAGATAGAAATTGAAATGAATTACAGCTGGGGAAACATTAGAGCATAAGGAGGTGTGCTATAAATGATGGGGGCTGAGGTGAAAACCAAAGCTAATAATAATACTAATAATGGCATTTATTAAGCACTTACTATGTGCAAAGCAATGTTCTAAGCTCTGAGGAGGTTACAAGGCCATCAGGTTGTCCCACAAGGGGCTCACAGTCTTAATACCCATTTTCTAGATGACGGAACCGAGGCCCAGAGAAGTTAAGTGACTTGGCAAAGTCACACATCTGACAATTGGCAGAGCTGGGATTTGAACCCATGACCTCTGACTCCAAAGCACGGGCTCTTTTCACTGAGCCACGGTACACAGCCAAGTGCAGAGTCACTGCAGAGCGAAGGGTGGGGAAGGTAACTGGAGAGACAGCTTATTCAGGGAGGGCCTCCTGGAGAAGACCCTCTCCACTCATGGCTGGTCTGTGTGTTTATGACCTGCTCTTCGCTCCACATACTGAGGTGACCTGTGCACAGGAGGGAGACACAAACTCCATGAGCAAATTTCCAGTTGATTCTTTGATTCTGAAAAAAATTAAAGACCACCTGCCAAGACTTCTTCCATGATTTAGAACTAGGTAAACCTGACTTTCAATGCATTTGGATGGTGTATAATTCATTATTTCCAAAGGGCATTTTTTACCAGCTTCTCTTTAAACAAGACACCTTAGCTATATGATTTGCGAGTTTCTTCAATGTATTCATAGCTGCATAATTCTGTAGCCAGCTAGTAGAATGAAATAGTTTGAAATTTAAAAGTGAATGAACATTTATCCTTTATGTTGACCATTAGGGTTATCATATGCTTTCTGTAACTGGCTCATAAAACAATCAATGTATAGTTTTTCCTGAGTATCGACTGCATGCAGAGCACATACTTAAGCCCTTGATGGAGTATAATAAAGATAAAAGACATGATCCCTGGGCTCAAGGAACGTACAATCTATTGGCAGTGGGGGGCACAGAATAATTTCCAATTGGATGAAAAAGAAAATGGAAAGATGGTTAAATGAGTCTTTAAGTTCTTTAACAGTGTCTAAGGTGTATGGCTGGCTGTGAGTGTAAATGAACTGACTGGGTAGTTGAGAGGGTATAATCTGGGGAGAAGAAAATAATCAACAAATGGTTAAATTATAATCGAAAATTTGGGCAAGGTTACAGAATTGATAGCAGTGCCTACGAAGCTGTACTCAAACTTGTTTTCAACGTGATGAAGAAAAGTTCCTGGATTTGTTCCACCTCCACCTCTGACGAAGAAGATGTTCAGGGACTTTGGGAGTTGGCAGAGTCCCTGGACCTTTAAAATGTTTAGCTTTAACAGCTGGGTCTTCTAGGCAAAGTTTTTTCCAAAATTAACTCCACACCAAGCATTTCCTGGGTCGGGGGGGAAAACTTTCTAGCTGTCATTCTTTTTTTTCCCTCTGAGCTCAGACATAGGTGAGTGAGGTTGCATGTCTCAGACAGCCCCAAGGATATAAATTTGACTCTAGGGAAATCAGAGATGACTCGAGATTCAGAAACTCCAGTCTTTTTGGAAACTGCCTCCATCCAATGTGAAGGTTGGATTTCCAGTTCTGTCCTGATGCATCTCTGAAAAGCCTTTGTTTCCCGTAACTGGACATAAAGATCCAAGAACACAGAAATGCATCACTGTGGGAAGACTAACAAAGGGTTAAGATTTTTTTCTTTATTATAACAACATAGTTTTCTCTTAATTTCCCAGTTCTCATTCTTAGTTTCCCTCATTCAAATCCCAGCTCTGTCAGCTGTGTGACTTTGGGCAAGTCACTTAACTTCTCTGGGCCTCAGTTACCTCATCTGTAAAATGAGGATTATTATTATTATCATTAATAATAATAACAATAATAATGTCATTTATTAAGCGCTTTCTATGTGCAAACCACTGTTCTAAGCGCTGGGGAGGTTACAAGGTGATCGGGTTGTCCCACGTGGGGCTCACAGTCTTCATCCCCATTTTACAGATGAGGTAACCGAGGCCCGGAGAAGTGAAGTGACTTGCCCAAAGTCACACAGCTGACAAGTGGCAGAGCCGGGATTTGAACCGACGACCTCTGACTCCAAAGCCCAGGCTCTTTCCACTGAGCCACGCTGCTTCCCCGTGAGCTGTGAGCTCCCCGTGGGACAACCTGATCACCTTGTAAACTCCCCAGCGCTTAGTACAGTGTTTTGCACATAGTAATCGCTTAACAAATACCATTATTATTATTATTATTATTATTATTATTATTATTATCATTATCCTATGAAAACTCTCGCCCATTCCCTCCTCCCCTCCTTAACGTCCAACTTCAGCTGCTCAATCTCCATTGGTTCCCTTTCTTGACCCCAAATCCCCTTCCAGTTATCTCCCTATTTCCCTCCTACCATTCCTTTCCAAACTCCTAAAACGAGTCATCTACACTCGCTGCCTCGAATTCCTCAATCCCAACTCTCTCCTGGACCCCTCCAATCTGGCTTCCGTCTCCTAAATTCCACTTAAACTGCCCTCTCAAAGGTCACCAATGATCTCCTTCTTGCCAAATCCAATGGCTCTTACTCTAGCCCAATCCTCCTCGACCTCTCAGCTGCCTTCAACACTGTGGACCACCCCCTTCTTCTCAAAAACGCTATCCAACCTTGGCTTCACAGACTCCATCCTCTCCTGGTTCTCCTCATCTCTCTGGCAGTTCATTTTCAGTGTCCTTCGAGGGATCATCCTCCCTCTCCTATCCCCATACTGTAGAGGTTCCTCAAGGGTCAGTTCTTGGTCCCCTTCTGTTCTCTATCTATACTTACTCCCTTGGTGAACTCATTCGGTCCCATGGCTTCAACTATCATCTATACACTGATGACACCCAAATCTACATCTCCACCTCTGCTCTCTCTCTCTCCCTCCAGGTTCGTATCTCCTGCTGCATTCAGGACACCTCCATCTGAATGTCTGCCTGCCATTTAAAACTCAGCATGTCCAAGACTGAGCTCCTTAACTTCTGTCCCAAACCCTGTCCTCTCCCTGACTTTCCCGTCAATGTAGACAGCACTACTAATCTTCCCGTCTCACAAGTCTGCAACCTTGGTATTTTTTAAACAAAGACTGCTATTATAACCTCCTGTATTCCTGTCATTGAATGTGCTTGACCTTGAGCAAGTCACTCAACTTCTCTGTACCTCAGTTACATCACCTGTAAAATGGGACAAGTACTCTGTTCAATTTGATTAGCTTGTATCTACCCCAGTACTTAAGTATAGTGCCTGACAGATAGTAAGTACTTAACAAATACCATTAGAAAAAAGAAAAAAGAAGAAAAACTCTGACCTTACTACCATGCATTATGCTTGCAAAATTCATCTTTTTGACAGCACACTATTGACTGTCTACCTGCCAAGTGAGGGGCATACTGCCTTCCACATTATAACATAAAGCTACAACAAAGATATCTGAACATTCTCATGGGGATAGCTCCTTTCTGCTCCTCTTACTTTTGCATCATATTTTTCAAACTCCATGAATATGCACATTATTGTCTCCATCGTTCTAAAAGCTATTTTTCCCAGTATATATCTTCCATTATAGTAGGGTTTCCATTTTATCTTATTTAAAGGCAGCCATTTCACTATTCTGAATTTATTTTTCTTTCGAGTCCTGAATCCTCACATCATTGTTTAAATTGCAGAAGAAGGTACCACTGAGAACATTGCCCCCTGTCCTTCAATGAAAAATATGATCTCAAATAAATCCCTTCCATTGAGCAATTCCAGGACTCCCCAACCTGTTTGAAATATCTCATCTTGGTGAAATAGTCCCTTAGCAATATTATGCACCAATAAAATGCACTAAGGATTGTAAAGATGGGTTTTCTAGTCATCTTTTTTAAGTGCTTACTGTGTGCCAAGCACTGTACTAACTGCTGGGGTAGATATAAGATAATCATTTTAGACATAGTCTAGATTCCACATGGGGCTCAGATTACAGATGAAGTAACTGAGGCACACAGAAAGAAGTTAACTGACTTGCCCAGGGTCACACAGTGGGCAGGTGGCAGAAACAGGATTAGACTCCAAATCCTCTGGCTACTAGTCTTCTGGGCTTTCCACTCCCTCCCATTTGAAATTATTTATGATGCCCTCCTATGTCTGAAAATAGTTTTCAAATCCCCTTCTGTGTCTCATCTACCAGCAAGGAGGAACTGAAGCAATCGTATGAGTAGAACCCACTGAGAACCCTGCTTTATACAGAAGCATTTAGTAGAAACTATTTCTGCTAAAACCCACATCTGCCATCGTTGCACAGCATATGTCAAGGATGTAACTCCCTCTCCCTAGAAGCTTACAATTAATTTTAACATCGAATGAAGGCCACAATTAGCATTCCATCCTATTAAGCAGGAGTTATGCTATTTCTTGAAATGGATGGATGTATTAAATATAGGCATTGAGGTGGAGAAAGGGATGTTTACTGTCTGATAAACAGTAAGAATTTTCCTTTCCCCTGGGCCTAGGAGAAAAGCTGGGTTGACTGTACAGAGAAGAGTTGAGTGGATAGAGTAAGCCAAATGCAGGAGGGGAAGACAGCACATGTGGACATCCATGTCACCTGACTGATTTTCCCTCCCAACACAGCTTCCACCACCACAACTTTTTCATGGCCGTTTTCATCTCTCTGTTCCTCAGCGTGTTGATGAGTGGTTTGAACATGGAGGTGATGATGGTGTAAAACAGAGTAAACACCTTATCCTCTGGAAAGGTTTGGGCTGGCCGGAGGTAAATGAAGCTGCAGGGCAAGAAAAAAAATGCCCCCACGGTGATGTGGGAAGCGCAAGTGGAGAGGGCTTTGTGACATCCTTCCAAAGAGTGGGTCCTCAGACTGGCTAAAATGGTGACGTTAGAGAAGACCAAGATTGCAAAAGAAACTGGCACTACTGTCCCTGTATTGGCGAGGACTAAAAACCCAGGCACGTAAGTATCTGAGCAAGCCAGTTCCAGGAGAGGGTAAACATCGCAAAATAGTGATCAATCTTATTAGAGCAGTAGAAGGGGAAAAAAATGACAAGTAACCACTGGACCGAGGAATGGAGAAATGCTCCTCCCCAGCACACTGCAACCACTGTGACACATTGCTGTGCATTCAAGATGACCATACAGTGTAAGGGTTTGCAGAAGACTGTTTAAAAAATATCTGAATAACACCCTCATGTGATTTCTTGTTTCTAATCAGGTGGTCTTTAAAGGAATCCTGTGGCTAATGGGCTTTATGGTTGTTGTCGAATGCCTTTGAGTCATTTCTGACCCATGGTGACTCCTTGGACCCATCTTTCCAGAACATCCATTTTCTTCTGTACTTGTTCTGGTATGTAGTGCATGGAGTTTTCTGGGTCAAAGATATGGGAACTCCTTTTCTATTGCCTTCTTTCTGGTGCTGCTGCTGCCCAGCACAGGTGAATCAATTTTGTCTGATGTTCTGGCTTAGACCTTACCATTATGGGTAAGCCTGATAAGAGAATTGTTCTCTTGCTCTAAGTTCAAAGCTTCATCAGCATACACAAACTCTACTGCCACAATAAGGCATGTATTCAAAGGAAAGTGGGATTTATTAGAAAAAGGAAATCAGATTGTTAGAATTTTGAAACATCCTCATGCGACCGATATGATGTCTAGAATATATTTACAGCTGGGCACTATCGTCCAATGGAAAAATGATAGGACTGAGAGTGAGAGACCTGGATATGGGAAGCAGCATAGCCTAATAGATACAGCACAGGCCTGGGAGTCAGAACAACCTGGGTTCTGATCCCAGCTCCACCACATGGCTGCTCAGTGACCTTGAACAAGTCACTTCCCTCTCTATTTCTCAGGTACCTCATCTGTAAAATGGGGATTAAGAGTGCGAACCGCCTGTGGGACAGAGACTATGTCCAACCTCATAAACTTGTATTTGCCCCAGAGCTTAGAACAGTGCTTGGAACATAGTAAGTGCTTAACAAGTACCATAATTATTATTGTTATTATTCTTATTATTAGTTCCTGCTCTGCTCCTGTACTGCCGGGTGATATTGAACAAGCCACTCAATCTCTTTACAGTAATTGGGCAGGAAATGTGTGTATCAACTTTGTTTTATTGTACGCTCCAATGTGCTTAGTACAGTACTCTGCACGTAATAAGCCCTCAATAAATAGGATTGATTGCTTGTTTTATAATAGTTATGGTATTTGTTAAGCATTTACTCTGTGTTATACACAGGAATAAATTCAGGATAATTATTTTTGTCATTATTTTTATTATGATATCTGTTAACTAGTATGTGCTAAGCACTGTACTATTAGGTTACATAAAAGATAATCAGTACAGACAAGCAGTGTGACCTGCTGGATAAAGCATGGTTCTGGGAGACAGAAGGGCCAAGGTTCTAATCCTTTGCTCCATCACTTGTCCACTGCTTGACCTCGGGAAAATCACATAACATAATAATAATAATAATAGTAGTATTTGTTAAGCACTTATCTTATTATGTGCCAAGAACTATTCTAAACACTGGGGTAGATACTGAGTAATCAGGTTGTACCATGTGTGGCTCACAGTCTTAATTCCTATTTTACAGATGAGGCAACTGAGGCACAGAAACATTAAGCGACGTGTCCAAAGTCACACAGCTCACAGGTAGCGGAGCTGGGATGAGAACCCACGACCTGTGACTCCCAACCCCGGCCTTTTTCCACTACGCCAGGCTGCTTCAACATGTCAACATATGGGACACAGAGTCTGTCCAACCTGATTAGCTTGTACCTGTCACAGTGCTTAGAACAGTGTCTGGCACATAATAAACTCTTAACAAATAACACTGAAAAAATGGGGCCACTGAGTCTAAGTAGGAGGGAAGTAGAATTTAATCCCCATTTTACAGATAGGGAAACTGAGGTACAGAGATGTTCAATGAGTTGGTCAAGGTCAAACAGCAGGCAGGTGGGAGAGCTGGAATTAGAACCCAAATCTTGTGACTCCCAGGCCTGTGCTCTTCTCATTAGGCCAGGTGGCTTCTCTTGTGCCTCAGTTTTCTCCATTGCAAAATGGGGATAAAATTTTCCCTCTCCCTTCTTCTTGGATGGTGAGTCCTATAAGGAAGAAGGACTGTTTCTATCTGATTAGCCTGTATTCTGGTACTTAACACAATGCCTGGCACATGGTGAGCTCAATGAATGAAAATATATTTTTTAATCATCTCACTAGAAATGAAAGGGATGTTTATCCAGAAAATATATAAAGTGTATCTTGCAGCGCTCTCATTTACAATGAAACAGTATTGTAAGTGATGTTCAGTTATAAGTCCAATGATCAGGTCACCGAAATTTTCTAAATATCATTTACTATGTTTCATTTTGCAATCATTTCAGGGAAATATTCCTCATTCTCAGGATGGAAAATAGGAACGTCACAGGATTTGTTCTCTTGGGACTGTCCAGTGACAGAAATTTGCAGATATTTTGCTTTGGGCTGTTCCTCTCCTGTACATTACAATCCTCTTAGGGAATTTCTTCATTCTCATCATCATCAGAGGCAGTTCCCTCATCAAACAGCTCATGTACTTCTTCCTCTGTCACTTGTCCCTCATGGACATCTGCTACACTTCCACAGTGACTCCCAAACTGGTCATAGATTTGCTATCTAAGAGGAAAACCATCTCTTTTAGCCACTGCATGATGCAACTCTTCACATTGCCCTTATTTGGTTGGGTGGAGATCTTGATCCTTGTGGAGATGGCCACGATCGCTATGTTGCCATCTGCAAACCCTTACACTACGTGGTTATCATGAGCAAGCAGCATTGTGCCACAATGACTGCAGTGTGCTGGGGAGGAGTACTTCTCCATTCCTCGGTCCAGTGGTTCCTTGTCATATTTTTGCCCTTCTGTGGCCCTAATAAGATTGATCACTATTTCTGCGATGTTTACCCTCTTCTGGAACTAGCCTGCACAGATAGTGACTTGATTGGATTTTCAGTCCTCTCCAATACAGGGACAATTGTGGTGATTCCTTTTGCAGTCTTGGTCTTCTCTTATATCACCATTTTAGCCAATCTGAGGACCCGTTCTTCGCAAGGAAATTGCAAAGCCCTCTCCACCTGCGCTTCCCACATCACCGTGGTGGCATGGTTTTTCTTGCCCTCCATATTCATTTACCTCCACCCAGCCCAGACCTTCCCCGAGGATAAGGTGTTTGCTCTGTTATACACCATCATCGCCCCCATGTTCAACCCCCTCATCTACACTCTGAGGAACGGAGAGATGAAAACGGCCATGAGAAAGGTGTGGTGTTGGAAGCCGTGTCTGGATGGAAAATCACTGAGGTGAAACAGATGTCTACATCACATCATACACTTTCTATCTCTCCTTGACGCTGCCAGCCTCCTACTCCACCCCATCTCACCCACTCACCAACTTGGTCACACCCTCGACCTCATCATCTCCTACCGCTGCACTATCTTGACCCTCACCAACTCTGTAATCCCTCTCTCTGATCATAACCTTCGCACCTGTCTCCTCATTCACACTCTTCTCCCTTGTAAATCTATATTACTACCTCACAGAGACCTCCGTTCTCTCGACCCCCATCCACCTTTCTCAGCGCATCACACCCTACCTCGTCTCCCTTTCCTTTCTACCCAATCTTGATGACCAGATTACTTCTCTCAACACTACCCTTTCTATTCATCTCAACTCGCTCGCTCCCCTTTCCCTTCACCACTCTTGTACCACTAACCCACAGCCTTGGATCACTGCCACTGTCTGCCTCCCTCGCTCTTATGCTCGAGCTGCTGAACGCTGCTGGTGAAAGTCTAAACACCAAGCCAAGCTTGTTCACTTCAAGTTTATCCTTTCCTACCTTAACTCTGCCCTCACCTCTGCCAGGTAAAACTATTTCTCCTCCCTTACTGACACCCATGCCCATCATCGCCGTCAGCTCTTCCATACATTTAACTCCCTTCTCAGGCTCCTTCCTTCTCCTCTTCCTCCATCCCTCACCCCCAACGATCTGGCCTCCTACTTCATTAGTAAAATTAACTCCAACAGGTCTGAGCTCCCCAAAGTCACTCCTCCCCCTTCTCCAACCCTCCAGCTCTCAACCCCCTCTGCTACTATTCCATCCTTCCCAGAAGTATCTTCAGGTGAGATCTCCTCCCTCCTCTCAAGTGCTACACCATCCACCTGTGCTTCAGACCCCATTCCCTCTCATTTTATGAAATATCTCGCCTCTTCCCTCCTCCCTTCCTTAACTTCCATCTTCAACCGCTCACCCTCCACTGGTTCCTTCCCCTCTGCCTTCAAACATGCGCAAGTTTACCACATCCTAAAAAAGCCCTCAGTTGACACCACCTCCCCTTCTAATTATCGCCCTATCTCCCTCCTACCATTCCTTTCCAAACTCCTAGAACGAGTCGTCTATACCCGCTGCCTCGAATTCCTCAATGCCAACTCTCTACTTGACCCCCTCCAATCTGGGTTCCGTCCCCTACACTCCACAGAAACTACCCTCTCAGTGGTCACCAATGATTTCCTTCTTGCGAGATCCAATTACTCCTACTCTATCCTAATCCTCCTCGACCTCTCAGCTGCCTTCGACACTGTGGACCACCCCCTTCTCCTCAACACACCATCCAATCTTGGCTTCACAGACTCTGTCCTCTCCTGGTTCTCTTCTTATCTCTCCGGCCATTCACTCTCAGTCTCCTTCGCGAGCTCCTCCTTCCCCTCCCATCCTCTTACTGTAGGGGTCCTCAAAGGTCAGTTCTTGGTCTCCTTCTGTTCTCTATCTACACTCACTCCCTTGGTGAACACAATTGCTCCCACGGCTTCAACTATCATCTCTACGCTGATGACACCCAAATCCACATCTCTTCCCCTGACAACAAAACAAAACATGTAGATAGTTAAGCACTTAGTATGTCCTAGGCACTATACTAAGGGCTGGGGTGGATACCTCAACCCCGCTCTCTCGTTCACCCCACACATCTAATCTATCACAAAAACCTGCTGGTCTCACCTCCACAACTTTGCCAAGATCCGTCCTTTCCTCTCCATCCAAACCGCTACCTTGCTGGTTCAATCTCTCATCCTATCCCAACTGGATTACTACGTCAGCCTCCTCTCTGTTCTCCCATCCTCCTGTCTCTCCCCACTCTGCTGCCCGGATCATCTTTGTGCAGAAACGCTCTGGAATGTTATTCCTCTCCTCAAAATTCTCCAGTGGCTGCCTGTCAACCCAGGAATCAAGCAAAAACTCCTCACTCTCGGCTTCAAGGCTCTCCATCACCTCGCCCCGTCCGACCTCACCTCTGTTTTCTCCTTCTACAGCCCAGCCTGCACCCCCCACTCCTCTGCCATTAACCTCCTCACTGTACCTCGTTCTCACCTGTCCCATCATCGACCCCTGGCCCATGTCCTTCCCCTGGCCTGGAATGCCCTCCGTCCACACATCCACCAAGCTATCTCTCTTCCTTCCTTCAAAGCCCTACTGAGAGCTCACCTCCTCCAAGAGGCCTTCCCAGACTGAGCCCCCTTTTTCCTCTCCTCCTCCCCATCCCCCCGCCCTACTTCCTTCCCCTCCCCACAGCACTTGTATATATATTTGTACAAGATTTATCACTCTACTTATTTTACTTGCACACATTTACTATTCTATTTATTTTGTTAATCATGTGCCCGTTGTTGGGTATTGGCACTCTCTATATGTTGCCGAGTTGTACTTCCCAAGCACTTAGTACAGTGCTCTGCACACAGTAAGCGCTCAATAAATACGATTGAATGAATGAATGAATACAAGCAAATCGGGTTGGACACAGTTCCTGTCCATGGGGCTTACAGTCTCACTCCCCATTTTGCAGATGAAATAACTGAGGCCCACAGAAATGAAGTGTCTTGCCCAAGGCCACAGAGAAGACATGTGGCAGAGCTGGGATTAGAACCCCTGACCTTCTGATTCCCAGGTCCATGCGCTATGCATTGGGTAAGGTAGGTGGGGGATAACTGATTGAATGGCTTCAAGCTAATGGTAAAAAGTTTCTGTTTGATGCGGAGGTGGGTGGGCAACCACTGGATGTTCTTGAGGAGTGGAGAGACTTCTTTTAGAAAAGAAGGTTCTGGGCAACAGAGTGAAGAAAGGACTGGAACGGGGAGAGACAGGAGGCAGGGAGGTCAGCGATAAATCTTATGCAATAGTTAAGGCAGGATAAGATTTGAGAAGCAGCGTGGCTCAGTGGAAAGATCCCGGGCTTGGGAGTCAGAGGTCGTGTGTTCTAATCCCAGTTCCACCACTTGTTAGCTGTGTGGCTATGGGCAAGTCACTTAACTTGTCTGTGTCTCAGTTACTTCATCTGTAAAATGGGGATTAAGACTGTGAGCCCCATGTGGGACAACCTGATTACCTTGTATATACCCCAGCACTTTGAACAGTGCTTGGCACACAGCAAGTGCTTAACAAATACCAACATTATTATTATTATTATATGTTCTTCACCCAGGGCTCACCCAAATATACCTCTGACTCGCGAGTGTTCACGAACAGCACTGGCAGTACACAGGCCCCCGGATAGGCAACGATCTAGTATAGGTGTTACTTCAAATCATCTTGGAAGTTTACAAGAGACTTTACTGACATGCAAAAAAGCTTTATTGCATCCTGGACAATTACTGAATGATTGTATTTGGAGTGGCAGTTTGGAAATTTTTGCACAGTGGCTATTACTTCAGAGAGCTTCACACTCTGGAATTACGCATGGTAAAGGAGTAATCAGGTAAAGCAAGACCTAACTCTCCCAGACTCACACCCAGGACATCTGTTGTACCAGAAATATCTTCTAAAACCAAAAACGTCAATAAACAGGAAAGGGGAGGGTCCATGCAAGCAGGCCTCAGAACAGTTAAACAGTTTTTTGTTTTTTTAATGGTAGTTGTTAAGTGCTTACTATGTGCCAGGCAAGTTATTCAGCACTGGGGTAGATTCATTCAATCGTATTTATTGAATGCTTACTCTGTCCTTGGCATCGAGTATTTAACACATAGTATCATTATTATCCTAACTCTTGGGTCTAAACTGAGAGTATTTTTCCATCCAATGCCACTGGTTCCCTGGAGATGATAATAGAAAGAATGCTCTCTCCTCCGTGGCTCCCAGATTCTTGTGCCGAAGAGGTAGGAGTGATTATACTCGTTTTGAGGAACATAGAGAACCAAACCATTGAGAGTTTGACGGCATATCTAACAGTCCCCAGTAGCTATTAGGCAGATGGGTGGTAGGGCTTAATTGTTCAATACTCAGTCCAGAGAATATTAACTTATATTCAAGGAATCCATGTCCTTTAAATATAAACCAAGAGAAGCGGTCTGCCCCACCAAAACCTTTTGCCCCACTTAACCCATCCCCAGACAATAAAAGGCAACCTGTTGTAAACCTCTCTCTGCATTCAAATAATAATAGTAATGGTGACATTTGTTAAGCGATTACTATGTGCTAGGCATTGTTCTAAGTGCTGGAGTGGTTACAAGCAAATTGGGCTGGGCACGGTCCCTGTCCCACTTGGGACTCACAATCTTAACCCCCACTTTGCAGATGAGGTAGCTGAGACACAAAGAAGTCAAGTGATTTGCCCAAGGTCACACAGTAGATAAGTTGCAGAGTCAGGATTAGAATCCAGATCCTTCTGAATCCCAGGCTTATGCTCTACCCACTAGGCCATGCTGCTTCCTTGCAAGGATAGGGCGAAATATGGCCTGAGAACAAGTATGTATTCATGTTCTTTCAACCCAGGGATAAAAAGCAAATAGAGATGTACTTGGAGATCAGTCAATCAATCAAATTCATTGAGCACTTACTGTATCCGGAGCACCGTCCTAAGTGCTTGGGAGAGTATGGTACAATACAGTGGGCAGACCCGTTCCTCGTCCGCCACAGACGCCCGGGACTCCGTTCCCGAGAGGCCCGCCCGCCCGCCATCACACCGCATGGACCCCGCTGTTCCCGGAAGGATCCTCTCCTCAGAGCGCCCCCATAGACGCCCGGGACTCCGTTTCCAAGAGGCCCGCCCGCCCGCCCGCCATCACACCACGTGGCCCCCGCTGTTCCCGGAAGGCTCCTCTCCTCAGAGCGCCGCCACAGACGCCCGGGACTCGGTTCCCGAGAGTCCCGCCCGCCATCACACCGCATGGACCCTGCTGCTCCCGGAAGGATCCTCTCCTCAGAGCACCAGAGAGGCCCGCCATAGACGCCCGGGACTCCGTTCCCGAGAGGCCCGCCCGCCCGCCCGCCATCACACCGCGTGGCCCCCGCTGCTCCCGGAAGGCTCCTCTCCTCCGAGGGCCGCCATAGACGCCCCCTGATTCCACCCCCCCCCCACTTAAGCGACCTTCCATATAGTGCCCCCCAACCCCCCTTCCCGGTCCGGTCCTGACTGACACCCCCCACCCCCCAGCCCGGGAAAAAAGGTCCTTGTTATCACCAAGTTACATTAACGACAACCTCATTCGCACCTACTCAGCCTTCCTGTCCCGCCATCGACCCCCGGCCCACGTCCTCCCCCGGGCCTGGAATGCCATCCCTCTGCCCATCCGCCAAGCTAGCTCTCTTCCTCCCTTCAAGGCCCTACCGAGAGCTCACCTCCTCCAGGAGGCCTTCCCAGACTGAGCCCCTTCCTTCCTCTCCCCCTCGTCCCCCTCTCCATCCCCCGCAGCTTACCTCCTTCCCTTCCCCACAGCACCTGTATATATGTATATGTGTTTGCACATATTTATTACTCTATTTATTTATTTATTTTACTTGTACCTATCTATTCTATTTATTTTATTTTGTCAGTATGTTTGGTTTTCTTCTCTGTCTCCCCCTTCTAGACTGTGAGCCCACTGTTGGGTAGGGTCTGTCTCTGTATTTTGCTAGCTTGTACTTCCCAAGCGCTTAGTACAGTGCTCTGCACACAGTAAGCGCTCAGTAAATACGATTGATTGATTGATTGATTGATTGATTGTCCACAAGGAGTTTACAGTCTAGGAGGAGATGGGAGAGGCAGGGAATTTTGGGAAATATTTTGTAGCCTTATTCGTTCATTCATTCATTCAGTCGTATTTATTGAGCGCTTATTGCGTGTAGAGCACTGTATTAAGCGCTTGGGAAGTACAAGTCCACAACATACAGAGACGGTCCCCACCCAACAACGGGCTCACAGTCTAGAAGGGGGAGACAGTCAATAAAACAAAACGTGTAGACGGGTGTCAAAATCGTCAAAACAAATAGAATTAGAGCTATATGCACATCATTAACAAAATAAATAGAATAGTAAATATGTACAAGTAAAATAGAGTAATAAATCTGTACGAATATATACAAGCACAGTGGAGAGGGGAAGGAGGTAGGGCGGGGGATGGGGAGAAGAGAGGAAAAACTATGAAAATTGAAAACTACTAGTAAAGCATAAAGTTAGTTTTATATTCAGTAACCCAAACAATAACTGGGGCATTTGTTCAGTACTTACTCCGTGCCATGCATCGTACTAGGCTCTGTGGTAAATACAAGATAATCAGTTCAGACACAGAACCTGTCCCACCTGGGGCTCATAGTCTAAGAGCGAGTGAAAGCAGGTATTGAACCCTGTTTCACAGAAGAGGAAATTTAGGCACAAGGAAATATTTGCCCAGGGTCACACAACAGACAGGTGGCAAGAGTTGGGATTAGAATTCCGATCTACTGGTTTCTAGTTGTGTGCTGTTGCCCCTAGGCCATACTGCTTCTCAGGCATGTCTGCAGGTCTCTGCCCAATATGTGGAAATATTGGCTAAGACTGGGTCTGGGCTGGATTAGGGGGGCTGGGAGATCTGTCCCTTTTCATCCTAAACGGTATTTAGTGAGTACTTAATCTGTGCTGAGCACTATACTAAGCACTTGGGAGAGTACAATACTACAGTGTTGGTAGACAGTTCCCTGTCCACAACAAGCTCACATGGAGTGGAACTGAGCAGTCTATGTAGGAAGGAGAACAGGTATTTATTCCTCATTTTACTGATGAGAAAAGTGAGGCACAGAGAAGCATCCAAAATCACTCAGGAGCCACGCAGCAGAGCCACAATTATAATACAGGTCCTGTGACTTCCAGGCCTCTGCCTTTACCATTGTGCCATACTACAATATGAGTCTTGTTACGCATCAAGTTTTCTTGTAAGCTTTCCTTTCAAAGGTTCTTGAGACAGTAATCCAAGTCCAATCAATCAATCAATCATATTGAGCACTTACTGTGTGCAGAGCACTGTATTAAACATTTGGGAGAATACAATATAGCAATATAACAGTTATAGTCCCTGCCCACAATGAGCTTACAGACTAAAGGGGAAGACAGGCATTGATCTGAATAAATAAATTAGGGATATGTATGTAAGTGCTGTGGGGCTGAGGTGAGGGGTGAATAAAAGGAGCAAATCAGGAAGTTGCAGAGGGAGTGGGAAAAAAGGAAATGAGGGCTTAGTCAAGGAAGGCCTCTTGGCAGAAATCTGTTGCTCAAGAGTTGAGCAAGAGTTGCTCCAGTCTGTTGGCTGCTCTAGCAGGACACAAGTATGGAGATGTGCCAAGCAATCTAGTCCACTTTGCACAGACCAATGACAACCTGAAGGAAAATGTACCAGAAAACTGCTTGGAGAAGCAATGTGGCCTAGTGGAGAGATCCCAAGCCTGGGAGTCGGAAGGACCTGGCTCCGCCACTTTGCTGTGCAACCATGAGAAAGTTGCTACACTTCTCTGTGCTTCATTTCCCTCAACAGTAAAATGGGGATCAATACTGTGATCTGATCTGGGGTGATAGCTTTAATTCTATTTGTTCTGACGATTGTGACACCTGTCTACATGTTTCGTTTTGTTGTCTGTCTCCCCCTTCTAGACTGTAAGCCCACTGTTGGGTAGGGACCGTCTCTATATGTTGCCGACTTGTATTTCCCAAGGGCTTAGTTCAGTGTTCTGCACACAGTAAGCGCTCAATAAATATGATTCAATGAATGAATGAACCTAATCACCCCAGCGCTTAGTACAGTGCCTGCCATTCAGTGAGTACTTAACAAATACCACAATTATTACTACTAAAATTTTTCACAACTAAGGGTTTAATTCAACGGTGCAGAGCTGAAAGCAGGAACTGAATTCCTCCCTTTGCTTTCTGTGAGCGGACCCCAGAGTTCTCTGTCTCTACCTGTAGGTATTTGCTCTTCAAGGTCAGGGATCGACTCTATTAACTCTATTTTAAGAATAATAATAATAATTATGGTATTTGTTAAGTGCTTACTATGTGCAAAAAACTGTATTAAGTGCTAGGGAAGAGACAAAGGCTGGCTACTACAGTCCATGTGCTATATCAGCTTTGCAATCAAAGCACGAGGGAGAACAGTCACTGAATCCCTAACAGTCACCGAATCCCCCTTTTACAGATGAGGAATCGGAGGCAGAGAGAAGTGAAGTGACTTGCCCTACGACCCTCCACAGGCAAGTGCCAGAGTTGGGATTAGCACACTGGTGCTCTGACTCCCAGGCCTGTGCTCTTTCCACTAGGTCATGCTGTGACAATGCTCAGCACAGAATAGGAGCTCAATAAATACTATTGATGGAGTGATTGATTGAGGATTTGCTGCAGTCTCTTTTCTCCTGCCTCTTTTCAGATTTCCCAAAAGTCTGATCAGACAGATTGCCAGAATCACCAAAAAGAAAAGGAGCTGGAATTCTGGGAAATAAGTGAGTCCCGTAAGAATGAATTTGGTGACGACAGTGATGTTGCCCTGGTCTATCTCCCTAATATATGTGGTTAATCTGAAGGTAAATGGAAAAAAGTAGCATTAGAGTAAATGATGACAAAATTACATTTGATCCCATTAATTCAGACCCAGGCATGATTCCTTTGGTTCCAGAGAGAGGGCTGCTCGCATGCTTTCTGTGGTCCTCACTGGACTCAACTGGCTTTCAGGCCTAATTCTATATCTAGGTATGCAAGCCTTCCGAAGTCAGATCCGGAGTCTTCTGCTTCTGGTGTTTCCTCAGTTCTTAGTGCAGGGCTCGGCACACGGTAGGTGCTTAGTGACTTGACTGGTTGTTCATTGAGTACTCAGTCACTGTGCAATAAATTAATCCAACGACTCAGGGGCCATCTTGCCCATCGCTTAATATAGCCCTCCGCATGCAGTAAGAGCTCAATAAATACCAATCATTGGCATTTTCTAGTACTGCATAACTGCTAAATGGCCCCTAGTAAACTCAGTGTGTGAATGCACCTTTCATAGTAATAATAATAATGATGATGATGGCATTTATTAAGTGCTTACTATGCGCAAAGCACTGTTCTAAGCGCTGGGGAGGATACAAGATGATCAGGTTGTCCTACGCGGGGCTCACAGTCTTAATCCCCGTTTTACAGATGAGGTAACTGAGGGCCAGAGAAGTCACACAGCAGACAACTGACGGAGCCGAGATTTGAACCCATGACCTGACTCCAAAGCCTGTGCTCTTTTCACTGAGCCATGCTGCTTCTCTGTACCTCACACACTACCAGGGAATGACAAGGTAAGAGGGGATTTCTTTTGCTGTAATGCAAATAAACAATGCTCTGTGCTACCATGATGTTGACTCTTACAGTTCCAAATATAAATTATAGGTTCTTATTGTTCGAGAGGATTTAGTCCTAGAGTCCACTTTTTAACTGAAATTTCCCAAGCTTTTTTGTTATTGCATGTGAATTGGGTTTGGGTTATTGTAAATATAACAAAATCATATATATTTTTGTCAAAGTAAGCAAAAAATAGTATTTGTTAAGTGCTTCCTATTTGCCAGACATACTAGGCACTGGGGTTGATACAAGCTAATCAGATTGGACACTATCTACCTCCCACATGGGGCTTTGTCTTAATCCCCATTTTAAAGATGGGGTGACTGAGGTACAAAGAAATTAAATGACTTGCCAAGGTCATACAGCAGACAAGTGGAGCTGGGATTAGAACCTAGTTACTTCTGACTCCCAAGCCAGTCTTCTATCCATTAGACAACATTGCCTTTTGAGGGTTATGTCTCTTTCAGTATGTTGCATTTTAAGCAGTGTCCAAATCAAATTTAAATCCAATAAATTTGAGATTTAAAAACTATAAAGACCCTGATCTTTTTGGAAAAGCTTCTTTTCCACCTGATTTTTTTTGTATATGATTGACATTTGCATGAATTTCTTTGCCTAAACCTGTTTTCAAAAAAAATCTGTCTGCAAACCCTTTGTATCATACAAAAATCTAGCAGCTTAGATGGGGCAGATGTTCTCTTTTTTATTATTTCTCCAATGTCTGGAGAGAAGGAACCAGAAAATCAAAGATAAGCTGCCATTCCTCTTGAAGCCTATTCCTACCTCTAGAAGCGTTCATGGTCATTTGAAAGGAATGAAATATTCTACCAGGTCCCACGCTTCATTCTGTGTTGCTCTTTGGGGATTGATTTCTTTGAAACAATGAGATGCTTACTGCGTTCTGTGCATCATTAAATTGAATTCAAAGAGACTAAGTTATCTCAGGTTGCAGGGTATCAGAAACAGGGAAGACAAAATGAACCACAAAAGATGAAGGACTGATGGAAACACTGAAATTTGGAAAGACTGAAATGAAAGAGAATCATATTCTATAAAAAAACCTCTCCAAAGGCAAAAAGGCAAACCTCTTAAAATAATTCAAATCCGATACCCTAAATCGTTCTGCATTGAGATAGAGAAAGGGAGGAGGACAATAACTCCGGAGGATGGCTTTGAACATACCATTGAAAACACTTACTGTCTTCATAGAGTGTTTCTGAGCTTTCAGACTTCATTTACATTAAAATGCTAAGGAAAAAACTCCATAGATTATGTTACCCCATCTGTCCCACAAAAGTAACTGATTGTAGTGTGAATTAAACAAGTTCTAATTTTATCAGTTCCACCCATGTAAATGATTAAACCACTTACCTTCAATTGCCTCATCTTGGAACTCAAAGACAGGCCACATATAGAAAGAACATACAAATATTCTTATATACTCATATAATAGCAGAATTCATATCTTGGGATCTCTTCAAACTTACCCAAGATTTTCCCTGTAGAGGGAATATCCTTTGCTTTTTCTGGACAGTTTCAACTACTTTATAAATCATCACATTCCCAACTTCTTTTTCACTACTTAGCTATCAGTTCCGAACAAGTCCTGGAACTCCGGAAAATTTAGTGGAACCAAGATCTGGACTGCTGAATAGAAACATTTTCTTACAGATTTAACAATACTCCTTCTGTGCAGGTGGGAGACTCTATATGTTTAGCTAAAGGACCTCTGGGATCTGATTACCCAGAGGTGACAACCCGACAGAGCTCTTGTCAAGTAGGAAAATGAGCAATTATAAAATATCACTGGGGCAGCTTGTTGATAATAATATTTCCATATGTTGTGCTCACTCAACTCCAGCTGCTTCGAGAAGCAGCGTGACCTAGTGGATAGAACACAGATTTGGAGTAAAAAAGACCTGGGTTCTAATCCTTACTCCACCACTTGTCTGATGTGTGACCTTGGGAAAGTCACTTCACTTCTCTGTGCTTCAATTACCTTTTCTGTAAAATGGGGATTAATACCGTGAGCCCCATGTGGGACACAAACTGTGACCAAACTGATTAGCTTGTTCTACCTCAGTGCTTAGTACAGTCCCTGGCATATAATTAGCACTTAATACAATAAAATGACTAAAAACAGAAACTCCAAGTCCAAGAATCAGTTTCAATTTCTGTCATATGGTGAAGAATCTTCAATGAAGTGTATTTAAACAATGTATGCCCTAGAGGGAAAGACTCTGAGACAAATAATCAAATATCATTGATAATGAGTATCACAAAGAAACTATTTTGTAATAATCTAATGATGAAAGATTAAAAAGCAAATTATTGCACATCGAGATAGTTTAAGTAGATGTATGCCCGAAGGAGAGTTGGAACAGGAAGGAAGGAAGGAGAGAAGAAATGTTTTCAAGAAACAATGAGGCTGTTAATTTCTTTAATATTTGCACTTCAGATCCAATCCTCCTATTAATTAATGGTATTTATGGAGCCCTTGCTGTGTGCAGAGCACTGTAATAAGCCATTGGGAAAGTACAGTTTTCCAGACTCAGTGGAAACAATTCCTGCTCACAAGCTTACAATCTATAGGGGGAGATAGACATGAATAATAATAATTATGGCATTTGTTAAGTGCTTACTACAAGCCAGGCACTTTACTAAGAGCTGGGGTGCATATAAGCAAATCAGGTTGGACACAGTCCCTGTCCTCCATGGGGCTCACAATCTCAATCCCATTTTACACATGAGGGAACCAAGGACCAGGGAAGTGAAGTGACATGCCCAAGGTCACACAGCAGACAGTGGAAGAGCTGGGATTAGAACTCATGACCTTCCGACTCGCAGGCCCAGGCTTTATTCACTACACCATGCTGCTTCTGGCAGATTAGGGGTAGGGATAGAATCAACATTAGGGATAGGGGAAAGAGTTGAGTAGAAGAATATTTACATAAACACTGGATTTACACAGCCAAGTGCACACTCGATGTAGAGAGCAAGGAGGAAAGGGAAGCAGCGTGGCTTAGTGGAAATAGCACGGGTTTGGGAGTCAGAGGACATGGGTTCTAATCCCACCTCTGCCACTCATCTGCTGTGTGACCTTGGGCAAGACACTTAACTTCTCTGTGTCTGAGTTACCTCACCTGTAAAATGAGGATTAAGACTGTGAGCCCCATGTGGGACAACCTGATGACCTTGCATCTACCCCACCCCAGAGCTTTGAACAGTGCTTGGCACTTAGCAAGCACTTGGAAAATACTATTATTATTATTATAGGGGAAATAAAGAGATTAGTCTGGGAAGGCCTCTTGGAGGAGATGTCCAAGCAAGGCTCCTGGACTGGGCATGGAGTTTAAACTCCTATCAAGCAAGCGAAAGGCCTTTCCTTGTGGCCCAACCTGTGTTTCAACCAACAGCATCCACAACTTACATCAGTACCCCAAACATCCAAGTCAGTCAGAACAAATGCTATTCCCTCAGGCTGCCTCAGAAGCTCCCTTTAAAATGTTCACTTCAGCATCAATTCACATTCTATATTTATCACAGAGCAGGTGACAGAAAATGGCACATTTGTGACAATTTCATTCTTAAAAGGTTGACAAATGTGCTGGAGCTGTTCTACTATGTGGCAGTTTTATTCCTTTTCATTGTCATCCCCGCTGGGAAATCATGGAATGATGAGATTAATAATAATAATGATGATGGCATTTGTTAAGCACTTACTATGTGCAAAGCACTGTTCTAAACGCTTCGGGGGATACAAGGTGATCAGGTTGTCCCACGTGGGGCTCACGGTCTTAATCCCCATTTTACAGATGAGGTAATGGAGGCTCACAGAAGTTAAGTGACTTGCCCAAGGTCACACAGCAGACATGTAGTGGAGCCAGGATTAGAACCCATGAGCTCTGATTCCCAAACCCATGTTCTTTCCACCGAGACACGCTGCTTCTCTAATAATAACAGTAATGATGGCATTTATTAAGCGCTCACTATGTGCAAAGCACTGTTCTAAGCGCTGGGGAGTCTACAAAGTGATCAGGTTGTCCCACGTAGGGATCACAGTCTTCAAGCGGAGCGCGCATGCGCGCACAGGTTGGGAGCGTCCGAATCCGGAATCACCCGGAACTGGATTCGCAGGGAGCCGGAGTCAGGAGGAAAGCGGAGTGCGCATGCGCGCACAGGCCGGGAGCGTCCGCGATCACCCGGAGCCGGAGTCAGTAGGGAAGAGGAGCGCGCATGCGTGCACAGGCCGGGAGCGTCCGCATCCGGAATCACCCGGAACTGGAACCAGAATCAGGAGGGAAGCCGAGCGCGCATGCGCGCACAGGCCAGTAGCGTCCGCAATCACCAGGAACTGGATTCACCCGGAGCCGGAGTCAGGAGGGAAGCAGAGCGCGCATGCGCGCAGAGGCCGGGAGCGTCCGAATCCGGAATCACCCGGAACTGGAGTCACAGGGAGCCGGAGTCAGGAGGAAAGCAGAGCGCGCATGCGCGCACAGGCCGGGAGCGCACGCATCCGGACTCACCCGGAACAGGAATATCCCGGAGCCGGAGTCAGGAGGGAAGCGGAGCCCCCTCTTTCCTTTCCCCCTCTCCATGCCCCCCGCCTTACCTCCTTCCCCTCCCCACAGCACCTGTATATATGTATATATGTTTGTACGTATTTATTACTCTATTTTATTTGTACATCTTTATTCTATTTATTTTATTTTGTTAATATGTTCCGTTTTGTTGTCTGTCTCCCCCTTCTAGACTGTGAGCCCGCTGTTGGGTAGGTACCGTCTCTAGATGTTGCCAACTTGTACTTCCCAAGCGCTTAATACAGTGCTCTTCACACAGTAAGTGCTCAATAAATACGATTAAATGAATATTTTCTCTCCTACTTAGATTGTGAACTCAACGAGGAATACGTACTGTATCCAAACTGATGTCTTGTATCTACCCCAGCGCTTATTTCAGTGCTTGGCACAGAGTAAGCACTTAACAGATAGAACTATGATAATTATAAAATTTTAGGAAGATCCTGTTCTACTTAGCTTCTGTTGCAGCAGAACTGGGACATATTCTGGGCATGGGTAGGGGAGATGGGGCCTGTATGCTCCTCTTTGGAAGGCAGTGTTCCTGACAAGAGTGTGGAAAGAGAAAGGTACAAGGACTCAGAAGTCGAAATGATATCTCTTTTCCTTGAACTCTCTAGGTAAATGTAATTTCTGATTTAATGCAGGAACTTTGAATTATATTGTAAGAGGGTTCCTATCATATCCTGAAGTGTGGAGTGGAACATTAAAAATCATTTTAATTCAATGTTACTGTTTTCTGTGAGGGCTCTCAATTAGGCCAGCAATATTCAGTGTATTGTATTTGGGCCTATATTAGCAAGAAAGTTTGGGTCTGGGAGTCAGAAGGTCATAGGTTCTAATCCCAGCTCGACCACATGTCTACTGTGTGACCTTGGACAAATCACTTTACTTCTCTGTGCCTCAGTTACCTCACCTGTAAAATGGGGATTGAAACCGTGAGCCCCACATGGGATAGAGAAAGTCTCCAACCCAATTTGCCTTTATACACCCCAGCTCTTAGTACAGTGCTTGGCATATAGCAAGCATTTAACAAATACCACAACTATTGTATGCTCAATTGCTTCAAGCCTCACTGAATGTTGACAGATAAATAGTAAAATGTCCAAGAGTAATGGTGTATACTGAATTCAACCCACTCTACTAAGGGTTTGGGAAAGACAAAAGGGCAAAACTCCATTTCCTTCTCACAAGGAGTTTACACTCTAGTGGGAGAGGCAGGCACAGATATATCCGTGAACCACAGAACCAAAATAAATAAAATTGAATTTTTAATGGAACACATACATTCACAAATCTGGGAGAGGGAAAGAGGCTAAGAGAATCGTGTCTTCGCATTTGAAAATGACAGGTCCTATTGACATCCAGTTAAGCAAATGGGTATTGTTGACAAAGCTGATGCATGAATGAAAATCCATTCCATATTGTGCGTATAAGTCTGTTCTTTCACAGTACTGATGTGTTCACTTGTAATGCTTCTTGGTCTGATATTCCCAAAGTTTCTGCTCAGGATGAGCAAACTCTCTTCTGAATGCCCTAGCCCAGACTGTAGTGTGTGTACAGCCCTCACTATTCTACGAATGACCTGAATTCTCTGTCCACTACAGTCACCTTAAATGCACAACATTCAAATCAGCCTTGGAAACAGCTTTCAGGAATCTGCTGGTGACAGAAAGCTTTCTTAATTCCCTTCACACTAACACCAGTTTGGCATCCAATATAGTTCACACTCAGAGGTGTGACTCCACCTTCATTCGTATTTATTGAACACTTCCTCTGTGCAGAGCACTGTACCAAGAACTTGGAAGAATATAATATGAAAATAAACAGTCACATTCCCTGCCTCCAAGAAGCTTAGTGTCTTGAGTAAGCTTACATTTGGAGAGATGGGTGGGTTGCCATGTTTTAATACTTTTTCATTCAAATATCAGCCCTGTATGTTCCAGAAACAGCAAACGCTGACAGGCTTTCTTGGTGCTAAATCAAGATTTTTTAAAATGGCTCTTGTAGTCTTCTTTAAATGATCAAACACTGTACTAGGTCTGGCACATAGTAAGTGCTTAACAAATACCATAATTATTATTATAAGGTTGGACATAGTCCTTGTCCCACATGGAACTCACAGTCTTAATGGGAGGGAGGAGAATTTAATCCCCATTTTACAGATTAGGTAGCTGAAGCATAAAATAGTTAAGTGACTTGCCCATGTCACACAGCAGGCAGGCAGTGGAGCCAGGTTAGATCAACACTCTTTTTCGATCCACTGACAAGGATTGGCAAATTATTAAATTCTAGGATTTTGTCAGCTAGTGGTGCCGAGTACAGTGCTCTGCACACAGCCAGTGCTTAATAAATATTATTTATCATAATTACTGCTACTAGTGAGGTGGAACTAGAAGAAGGTATTTTTAATGTATTTGTTAAGCACTTCCTATATGTCACAAACTGTTCTAAACATTGGGTTAGGTATAAGTTAATTAGGTTGGACACGGCCCCTGTCCTGCATGGGGCTCACAGTTAAAGTAGAAGGAAGCACAGGAATTTAAACCCCATTTTACAGTTGTGTAAACTGAGACACAGAGAGGTTAATGCCCTGACCAAGGTCACACTGGAAGCAATTGACAGGGCAGGATTAGAACCCAGGTCCTTTGACTCCCAGGTCTGGGCTCTTTCCACTAAGCAACAGTTGGCTTCAGTGGGTAACTAATGTCATCTGTCTCCTCAGGCTTTCTTCTAGAGCAATCGGAATGTCCCACCTCAGAATTCCCCGAATCACAATAGTCTGTCAGGGGGCCTCTGGTCCGATGGGATTCGATTGAGCTGGAGGTGACCGTTAGGGCAGATGGGCCAGAATAATCAATCAATTAATCAGTCAATCATATTTATTGGGTGTTTACTGTATTGACAGCACTGTTCTGCTTGGAAGTGTACAGTATAACAGAGTTGGTAAACAAATTACCCACCCACAACAGGCTTACAGTCTAGAAGGGATAGGCTGTGAACTCACTGTGGGCAGGCAATGTGTCTGTTTATTGTTGTAATGTACTCTCCCAAGCACTTAGTCCAGTGCTCTGAACATAGTAAGCATTCAATAAATAAGATTGAATAACTATCTAGAACAGTCCTCTAAGATTGACTTGAACTTCAAAGCAGGTCAAAGAAATGCCCAGCAGCCTTTCTGAAACTGCACCAGGTCTTTTCATAATAATAATAACAATAACACTAATAATGATACTTGCTATGTACATACTATGTGTCAAGCATTGTTTTAAGCACTGTAGTCCCTGTCCCATATGGGGCTCAAAGTCCTAATCCCATTTTACAGATGAGGCAACAGAGGCACAGAGAAGTTAAGTAACTAGTCCAAGGTCACACAGCAGACAAGTGCCGGAGCTGGGATTAGAACCCAGATCCCCCTGATTTGTAGGCCTGTGTTCTATCTACTAGGCCACGTTATCTTTCAAAAAGTCTTTTGGCTTCTGGAATGCAGTATCTGCCTACCACATCATGGCCAGAGTCTGCAGCTGGTGGGAAGGAAGCCAGAAGTACATCTCTTTGGGAGAGGCAACACTGTTACCAACGTTGTGGGAGAGTAATAAAGTCTCAATTCTGCTTCAAAATAGCCAATTATTTTTCCCCATGAATAATATAGTGCACAGTTCTTTACTCTCTCAAGAAATTGTCATGAAATAAGATTAAAGAGAAAATTATTATTATTATTATTATATTTGTTAAGCACATACTAGTGTGCCAGGCACTGTACTAAGCACTAGAGTGGATACAAACAAATCAGATTGGACACAGTCCCTTGTCCAGTGTGGGGCCCACAACCTCAATCCCCATTTTGCAGATGAGGTAAATCAATCAATCCATCAATCAATCATATTTATTGAGCACTTACTGTGTGCAGAGCACTGTACTAAGCGCTTGGGAAGTACAGGTTGGCAGTGCATAGAGACAGTCCCTACCCAACAGTGCACTCACAGTCTAGAAGGGGGAGACAGAGAATAAAACCAAACATATTAACAAAATAAAATAAATAGAATAGATATGTACAAGTAAAATAGAGTAATAAATATGTACAAACATATATACATATATACAGGTGCTGTGCGGAAGGGAAGGAGGTAAGACCGGGGGATGAAGAGGGGGACGAGGGGGAGAGGAAGGAGGGGGCTCAGTCTGGGAAGGCCTCCTGGAGGAGGTGAGCTCTCAGTAAGGCTTTGAAGGGAGGAAGAGAGCTAGCTTGGCGGATGGGCAGAGGGAGGGCATTCCAGGCTCGGGGGATGACGTGGGCCGGGGGTCGATGGCGGGACAGGTGAGAATGAGGTACGGTGAAGAGATTAGTGGCAGAGGAGCGGAGGGTGCGGGGTGGGCTGTAGAAGGAGACAAGGGAGGTGAGGTAGGAGGGGGCGAGGTGATGGAGAGCCTTGAAGCCCAGGGTGAGGAGTTTCTGCCTGATGCGCAGATTGATTGGTAGCCACTGGAGATTTTTGAGGAGGGGAGTAACATGCCCAGAGCGTTTCTGGACAAAGACAATCCGGGCAGCAGCATGAAGTATGGATTGAAGTGGGGAGAGACAGGAGGATGGGAGATCAGAGTGAAGGCTGATACAGTAGTCGAGACGGGATAGGATGAGAGCTTGAACGAGCAGGGTAGCGGTTTGGATGGAGAGGAAAGGGCAGATCTTGGCAATGTTGCGGAGCTGAGACTGGCAGGTTTTGGTGACGGTTTGGATGTGAGGGGTGAATGAGAGAGCGGAGTCGAAGATGACAGCAAGTTTGCGGGCTTGTGAGACGGGAAGGATGGTAGTGCCATCAACAGTGATGGGAAAGTCAGGGAGAGGGCAGGGTTTGGGAGGGAAGACAAGGAGTTCAGTCTTGGACATGTTGAGTTTTAGGTGGTGGGCAGACATCCAGATGGAGATGTCCTGAAGGCAGGAGGAGATGCGAGCCTGGAGAGAGGGGGAGAGAGCAGGGGCAGAGATGTAGATCTGGGTGTTATCAGTGTAGAGATGATAGTTGAAGCCGTGGGAGAGATTGAGGTCACCAAGGGAGTGAGTGTAGATCGAGAACAGAAGGGGACCAAGAACTGAACCTTGGGGAACCCCCACAGTAAGGGGATGGGAGGGGGAGGAGGAGCCTGCAAAAGCGACTGAGAATGAACGACCGGAAGTTACTTGCCCAAGGTCACCCAGCAGACAAGTGGTAGAACAGGAATTAGAACGCATGACCTTCTGAGTTCCAGGCTCATACTCTATCCACTACACCATGCTGCTTCTCTTTTGAACTGCAAACAATTTGTAACCATCTGAATCGTTTAACTTCTGAATCTTTAATCTTCCCTGAATTTTCTGATGCCTTCTCCCCCTTTATCCCTCTAGACCATAAGCTCTTTGTGGGAAGGGAATGTGTCCACCAACTCCATTGTATTGTACTGTTCCAAGCAATGTTCTGCATATAGTAAGCTGAATAAATACCACTGATTGATTCCTCAGAACATTAATCCCATGATTTAGCACTTTAAAACATCATTCGTATTCTGAGCGCAGGAATCATTTTAATATCAATCAATCAGGGTTTTTTATTGAGTGCTTACTTTGTGCAGAGTACAATATTAAATACTTGGCAGTGTACAATACGAGTTGGTAGATGTGCTCCTTGCCTATAAGGGTAAAACCACCTGGAATTTAGTCCACTGAAGAAGTTGAGAGTTGTTGCTTCTTCCAGGAATCAAGCTATGTTTCCCAACATCCTAATAGAGAAATGAGACATAGAACCCTTCTGGGCTCCTGTGACTTTACCCGTTGAACTGGTCTCTGGGTTGAGGTATGAAATTTAGTTGCTATTAAGAAGAAGTGAAAACTTTTTGTTTGTTGCCTGAGCCAGCAGACCATATCTTACATCTTCATTTTAACTTCCCCATTGCCAAGAACAATATGGTGTCCATCTTAAGAAGGCACATGATTGATTAAAGTTTGAATTTCAGGGTTTTTCAGTTTCCTAGCTACCAAGTTAAAGGAATGAACATTGGCAAGAAACAGAATGTCACCCTAGTAAAAAGATAGGGAATCCTACAGAACCATGAATAAGTTGGATATAAAACATATAGAATAGAGAAAAAGAACTTGCTGACAACTCACAATGAATAGTTTGATTGGCAGCGCTAGTAGTTGCTTAATGTTGGTTTGAGTATTACCTTTCCTATTGAACTATTTTCCTATTTATCACTTGTTTGAAGACATTTTCACTACTTTGTTTCTCAAACTGCAGGTAAGGGGGTTCAACACGGGGACCATAATGATATAGAACACAGAGGCCACTTGGTCCCTATCCAAAGAGTAGGATTTACTTGGATTTAAATAAGCAAAGATCATTGTCCCATAGAATAACATAACCCCCATCAAATGGGAGCCGCAGGTGGAGAACTCTTTTTTCCTACCCTCTTTAGAATGTGTCTTCAAGACAGCAGAGAAAATGATGATCAGAGATGGAACAAGTGTCAAACCCCCTAAAATATATATGAAAATTTCTGTCTCAAGTGTGTTCTTGCAGGACAAAAATAGGAGAAGTAAAGTCATTCATTCAATCGTAGTTATTGAGCACTTACTGTGTGCCGAGCACTGTACAAGCGCTTGAGATTAGATTTGAGATGGATGAGATTTAGCTTGCAGAATGGTAATCCAGATATAAAAAACTTTAATGACCAGAGAGTTGATGGTGGTGACTAAATATGTCCCAGCCAAGAGCCAGGCACAAACTCTCCAGGATATCACAACCATGTTAAGCAGTGGGCTGAGGATGGGTACATAACGGTCATAAACCATCGCAGCAAACAGAAAGCATTTGACGCCAGCTAAAGCAACGAAAAAGTACATCTGGGCAAAGCACCCGAAGAAAGAGATGGTCTTCTGGGCTATTAATAAATTCATTATCGTTGTGGGCGTGATGACTGAAGAATAACTCAGGTCGATGAAGGACAGGTTGCTGAGGAAGAAATTCATGGGCATGTGAAGTCGGGAGCTTAGCCTGATAAGCACGATCATTCCCAGGTTCCCCTCCAGGTTGATAGCATATGTGAAGAGAAATACAATAAAGAGGATCAGCTGCAGATCTGGAGATTCCGTCAGTCCTGCAAGAATGAAGTGAGTCGCTAATGTGCTGTTCCCTTCAGTCATTTTCCTCAACGTCTGAAATCTGCTGAAGGAGGAATAAAGAAAGCGGTTTTGGATATTGATATTGGACATGAAAGCCATTGAGGACTCTGGTGCATAAAGGAAAAAGTGGATTAAAAAAGCATTCCTTCTGGTGAGATTTCTGATTGGTGTTGGGGCACTGAATTATGAAAATTCTCTCTCATGATTAGAGAATAGTAAATCATATCAAGTTTAGACAAAATCAATAATATCTAGGGATGCTAAGGAAATATATCGCTTTACACCCAAAAGTCTTTTCTTATTTTTGAAATTAATTCGTTTCTGTTTACATCAATTTCATGCCTTTTGAATATGAGACTTACCAGAAGAAGAGTTAATCAGGGGATCCAAATAACTTCCTGGAAAGTTCTCTTTGGAAAGTCTCCCACTGAAGGACACTCTGTACTTCACCCTCCCCCCTCAAAAAAAGATCCAAACTTCTAGACTTTGTTGGTTTATTTGACATCTGCATACCTTTTTTAAATTAAAACTATTAATCCATAAGAAAATATGTGATAGCTGAAAATATGTTTAGCTGTTGCAGACATCAGGGTTTCACAACTGTGATTGCATTAAACTGTGTTTCAACTCTGTTGATATCATGACCATCCAAGGAAAAAGGAACTCTGCTTCTAAATGTTGTTTTTTCCCTAGTTGAAAAACAAATATACTGTCTTTCAGTGACTGGAAAAGTTGTAAAGGCAAAAGTCATTTTTAAAAAGATTCCCATCATTGCTTTATATATGTAGTCCTTCCTTCCTCTCCCCCTCGTCCCCCTCTCCATCCCCTCATCTTACCTCCCTCCCTTCCCCACAGCACCTGTATATATGTATATATGTTTGTACATATTTTTTTTACTCTATTTATTTATTTATTTAATTTATTTGTACATATCTATTCTATTTATTTTATTTTGTTAGTATGTTTGGTCTCTGTCTCCCCCTTTTAGACTGTGAGCCCACTGTTGGGTAGGGACTGTCTCTATATGTTGCCAATTTGTACTTTCCAAGCGCTTAGTACAGTGCTCTGCACATAGTAAGCGCTCAATAAATACGATTGATGATGATGATGATGTAGTTCTTGCACCCTCAGAATCACATTCCTCTGTTTTCCGGGCTGTCCCTCCCCCTCCAATCTCATTATATGCCACAGGCAGAGTTTTAATCACTACAGAACAAGGTTTTGTCCTTCTGGGATGGATGGGGAAAACAGTCACATAGATCAGTTTGACTATTTATAACTTGCCAAGTGCATTAGTCGTATCTGATTCCTCCTTACCTGAAACAACAGTTTTTGAAGTTGAGTTTGGATACGACCTATCCACCCATCTATCTATCTTCAATTTATTTCATTCTTCTTGCTAATGTCAGTAGAACCCCAATTCCCCTAATACATCACACCAAAGAAAAAATAATTCCTTGGTTGTCATTCCCCGACTATTAAAAAGGGTTATGAAAGTGCCTGTTTCATACTCAGTTTTACTGAATAGTCAGATTATTTTTCTTCCTAGATTAAAATAAAGAGCTTTTCTAATCAAATACGAGCCAAAAAAAAAAAAAGTGGGCCTGGAAGGATTTTCATTATTCCAGTTTAGTTCAAGTATTTTCAAGTACTGAGAAGCAGCTGAGAAGCACTGAGAAGTTCTCTCAGTGGAAAGAACACGGGCTTTGGAGTCAGAGGTCAGGGGTTCAAATCCCAGCTCTGCCAGTTGTCAGCTGTGTGACTTTGGGTGAGTCACTTATCTGTGCCTCAGTTACTCATCTGTAAAATGGGGATTTAAACTGTGAGCCCCCCGTGGGACAACCTGATCACCTTGTAACCTCCCCAGAGCTTAGAACAGTGCTTTGCATATAGTAAGCACTTCATAAATGTCAGTATCATTATTATTTCAAATGTGAGGTAGCATGGTGCAGTGGAAAAAACAAAGATCCAGAAATATGAGGAACCAACCTCTAGACCCAGCTCTGCTTCAGACTTGCTGAGTGACCTGGGGTATGTCACTTCAGTCTCTCTATGCCTTGGTTTCCTCATATAAAATGGGAATAATATTATCTGACTCTACCTTATAGAAATGGGTAGGAACAAAACTAATGTGAAAATATCTTGGGAAAAAATTGCTATATAAAAAATACAAGGTATGATAATCCAATTCTTCCCTCATTGGGGATAACAACTTAAATAGATAACATCACTAAATTCTATGCATAGGAGAGTTTAATGGAAAGATGCAGATTGACATATTAAATACAGGTCGTAGCTATCAGTTTTAAGTGAGCTGAATGGGAATTGAATAACTAACAGGGACAAGAAAAACCAGAAGTGACAATATACAGGTTTAGGAGCCCCTCTTTCATTAATTAAAGGATTATGCATTGGATTTTAATTTACTTATTCACACAAGTTTATTTTCATTTTCACTCCATTTTAACGACTGAATGTCATATTTCCTGAGTATAACCCCAAGCTTCTAGTACCACGATGGACATTTAGAGAAGCAGCGTGGCTCAGAGGAAATAGCACAGTCTGTGGAGTCAGAGGTCATGGGTTCAAATCCCCCCTCTGCCAATTGTCAGCTGTGTGACTTTGAGCAACTCAACTTCTCTGTGCCTCAGTTACCTCCTCTGTAAAATGGGGATTAAAACTATGAGCTCCCCGGCAGACAAACTGATCACCTTGTAACCTCCCCAGTGCTAAGGAACAGTGCTTTGCAAATAGTAAGGGCTTAATAAATGTCATCATTATTATTTAAGTCGATGCTTAATAGGTAATTTCAGAGAGAGCTATGCACATTTCAAAAGTAATGACTCCTTTTCAAATGAACAATGTGGAGTCAACATTCTAAATATGACTGGAACAGGCAGAAAAAAAAAATATTTTTGATTTGTAGGTCACTCTGTCCTCCTCTTCCTTCCCTCAGAAGATGAGGTGTTTTTCACTCTGGCCTCCTCTCCAGCCCCTCAGTAACCTTTCAAACAACGTTAATGAAATATTCCCCCCAACCCCAACTCTCCCTCTCTTTAATCCATCAAACACTCACTAGATCTATGATAGATAGGGAAACTCAGAAGAGGTCAAGTCTTTAGGACTTAGAGATAGATCTTTTAGCTGCAGAGCTAAAGAGCAAATAGGATTTGAATGAATTGTTTACGAAGAACTTTCCAAGACATTTCATAGTTCTGTATTACACTTTAATATCCTTAAAAATATCTTTCCCATTGAAAGTTGAGGCTGCCTGAAGTGTTAAGTGAAATGGACTCTTGGGTATTAGTTTTGTTATTTCATCATTTTAGACTGAGTTCATTGTGGATAGAGAATGAGAATACCAGCTCTGTTTTATCGTACTCCCCCAAACCCTTAGTACAGTGCTCTGCACACAGTAGGTGTTCAATAAATTTGATTGACTGATAGAATGAGTATTTTATTTTGAATTCCCTTCTCATTACAATATGCTCTAACATGCTGTATATGTTGCATCATTAGGCCGACGCTATACATGGGTTTTTGAATGTTTAATTCTGAATCATCAGGGTCCAATTTTCAATTCACTGTGGTATTTGCCTCTGAGAAGATTAAGCAATTTTCTCCTCCTGTTTCTTCCCTCTCCTTTTCACCGCTGGAGGTGGTGGTAGGATTATTAGATGTATCCCAGTTACACTTCACTCCTCTAATGCTAACCAATTCACTGTCCCTCATTCTCATCTATCTTGCCACCAACCTCTTGCCCACATCCTGCCTCTGGTCTGGAAAATTCTCCCTCTTCTTATCTGATAGGCAATTACTCTCCCCCATTTCAAAGACTTACTGACGGTACCTCTCTTCCCTGACTAAACCCTCTTTTCCTTCTCTTAGGCTCCCTTCTGCATCACCCTGACTTGCTCCTTTATTCATTCCCTCCTCCCAACCCCACAGCACTTATGTACCTATCTGTAATTTATTTATTTGTATTAATGTCTGTCTCCCCTTCTAGACTGTAAGTTTGTCTGGGCAGGGAATGTGCTTGTTATATTGGACCCTCTCAAATCCTCAGTACACTGCTCTGCACACAGCAAGTACTCAATGAATGTGATTGACTGACTGACTGATGGGATGGGGAGGGGAAAAGTGTTTGAGATCCACATCGCAGGAGTTTAGGAATCTCTTGGCCCTGCCTATTTCCTGTCAAAAATGAAAGAATGCATTTACCCAATTTGTCTCACTTCATATAAATTCCAGGCTCCTAGCTTTGAAGTGAAGACTCCAAAGATTTTGACAGTGAAGATAGGTGCTCCAATCAACAACCATCCACAAAGTAGATGAGGCAGCGTAGCTCTTGCTGTGGCTAAATAGACTCCTGGAAATGCACATCAGTCCTCCTCCCATTAGGGCATTTCACGCTAAAGGCTGTTGGCCACTGGACAGTTAGTTTTCCCTCCTTCCATCCAATGCTATACTATTTAACTTCAGCCTGTGTTTCTGAGGCACTGATATATTTCTCCGTGTTTATTCTCTGTCTGTCTTATGCTGTTGAGTCGTGTCTGATGCATAATGACACCATAGACACATCTCTCCCAGAACACCCTATCTCCATCTGCAATCATTCTGGTAGTGTATCCAGAGAGTTTTCTTGGTAAAAATGCAGAAGTAGTTTACCATTGCCTCCTTCCATACAGTAAAAGAGTCTCTGCCCTCGACTCTCTACCATGCTGCTGCTGCCCAGCACAGGTGAGTTTTGAACTTATAGCAGATTGCCTTCCACTCTCTAGTCACTGCCCAAGCTAGGAATGGAATGGGCATGCCTCTGTTTTAGAATCCCTCCCATTGTCGAAACTGGCAGAGTACTGGAAACTCTCCAGGTACGACCTGAGAGGGTCCATACTTATTACCTCTCCCAAACTAGGGCCAGGGACCATGTCAATCAATCGTACAATCACTTGATTGTGTGGTGTAATGGAAAGCCCAGGCCTGGAAATAAGAAGAACATGGTTTCTAATCCTTGCTCCACCACTTGTCTGCTTCGTAACCTCGGACAAGTCACTTCACTTTTATGTGCCTCAGTTACCTCATCTGCACAGTGAAGATGAAGACTGTGAGCACCAAGTGAGAAGGTGACTGTAGCCAAACTGATTTGTTTGCATACACTGCAGTGCTTAGTGCAGTGCCTGACACGTAATAAGCACTCAAAAATACCACAGTTATTATTATTATTATTCACTTCCATATAAAAATCTCCCCAGTACTTAATTCAGAGCCTCTAAGTTTGGTAAATGTTTGTCATAATTGAGACGATTCTTTAACACCTGTGCTCTTCAACTATTAAGTCGAATCTGGTGGACTCAGATAGGGAGACATCTGATTCAACCAGTTTAGACTGAATATTTTTCACCTTTATTAGGCAAAGACTGGGAAATTACTAAAGCTTAATAAGAACATTATTCATCTAGAGAGTAGACTGATATAAAATTTTCTTTCCAATAGCATACAAGCAAGGGGGGCCAGAAGGTGTCCAAGGCTTATTGGAGAAATTCAGATAGCCTATGAAGGTGCTGTGTGCTGTAATAGGTTTAATTTTGCACCACTGAGTGAGAGCAGATCACAGGATTATTTAGCCAAATGTGTTTGAGGATTTATTTTTGTTGAAAAAGTATAGAAATGTATTTGGCCAGTTAAATGTTGACATGACAAGCATTTACAAACTCTAATATTTAATTATTCAGGAACAAAAATACCACTTGACAAAGAAATGGATGATGATTGCATTGATAATTGGCTATTTGTTTTGCTTCCTTACAATTATTATATTAATTAGACAAAAATGTCACATTGAATCATGCTGGTGGTCCTTCGAACTTGGTATCCTCTCCCACACGGTGGCTCTAAATGGTACTTGGAGGAGAAGATTCTAGATTATAAACTCAGTGTGGGCAGGGAATTTGTCTACCAACTCTCTTATACTGTCTTCTCCCAAGTTCCTAGTATAGTGCTCTGCACACAGTTAACACTTGATAAATATGTTTGATTGATTGGAACAGAACAATGATTGCTTCTTTGTCATTTACCCATATGGAATGTCCTTCCAACGTCTAACATTTCCCCTAACAATTCCTCTGGACCAAGCCCATGAATCTGTAGAAATCCTTGCTGAGCCCTGAATCATCTGTAATTTTTTCCCTTGACATCACTGATTTTCACTTGTCTAGGAATTAGCAACTTCAACTTCACTGAATATTCTTCATTTTTCATGTTTCAGTATTTTAATGGTATTTTATTCATTCAATCGTATTTACTGAGCGCTTACTGTGTGCAGAGCACTATTTGTTAAGCAATTACTATGTGCCGGGCACTGAACTATGCACTGGGGTAGATACAAGCTAATTAGTTTGGACACAGTCGATATAATAATAATGGTATTTGTAGAGCACTTACTATGTGCCAAGCACTGTTCTAAGCACTGGGGGGAAACAAGGTAAACAGGTTGTCCCACACGGGGCTCACAGTCTTAATCCCCATTTTACAGACAAGGGAACTGAGGCACAGAGAAGTTAGGTGACTTGCCCAAAGTCATACAGCTGACAAGTGGCGGAGCTGGGATTAGAAACCATGACCTCTGATTCCCAAGCCCGTGCTCTTTCCACTGAGCCATGCTGCTTCTTCATACCCCACCTGGGGCTCAAGGTCTGAATCCCCATTTTACAGATGAGGTAATTGAGGCATACAGAAGATAAGTGACTTGCCCAAGAACACACAGAAGACAAGTATCTGATCAATAACAATGACAAATTCAACTCCATCCTCACCCTTGACAATTTTTTATCGATTTCAAGCATGCTTCCTTCTTAGCATTCATCTTTCTAGATGGAAGTGTTTTTGTTGTGAGATTATGTTCCTATAATAAGAATACTCTAAACCTGGGGCAGACACAAAATAATCAAGCTAACCTGCCCCACACGGGACTCACACTCTAAGAGGCAGGAAGTACAGACCCTAGATGCCGCTTTTAGGAACAGAAGTAACCCATAAACATGGGAGATGGAGGTAGAAGACCCCTTTTAGGCTTGGGAGTCAAAAGCACCTGCGTTCTAATCCCAGCTCCACCACCTGTCTGTTGTGTGACCGTGGGCAAGTCATTTAACTTCTCTGTGCCTCAGTTTCTTCATCTGTAAAATGGGGAATAAAACCGTGAACTCCACGAGAGACAGGGACTGCATTCAACCTGTTAACCCTGTGTCCACCCCAGCACTTAGAACACTGCTTAGCACCTAGTAAACACTAAACATTATCATCATCATCAATCATCATCATCACGTAGAACATGCAGAAGAAGGTCAGGGAACTAATAAGGAGCATAGCAGTTGGAGGAAATCATCTTGAGTGGTGGCTAATCTAGAAGACATTGAATTTTACAAGAAAAAAGCTTATACAACACACCTCTGTTGCCTTCATTCAACAAGACTATCCCCACCATTTAGTCACACAGTACTTTGTCTTCTTGTGGCCCCACTGAATGGATTTCACAGTGAAGTCATTCAGGGCCAAGGTTTTGCTTCTTGAAGTTTCTGGGATGAAGGATGCCATGAGGAGGGGGATGTGGGGAATGACCTGGACCTCCTGTTCCTCTCATTCTTGGATCTTCCTATCAGAGGTTTGGGGGATGCTGGGTTCTTCTGAACAACCCCGGACACAAGGCTGAGGAGATGGGGGTTCTGATCTGAGGGTCCTTGCTGGTGTTCTCCTTTCTAGGACTGGGTGAAGTAATGAGGCTGCCCCAGCTCCCCGCTGCTTTGGGCCAAGGGAGATCAGCAGGATGGGAGCTTGTCCTAAGGTCGTTTGATCCCTGCTTGGTGCCACCCTGGAGGAACCAGGGGTAGCAACAGGAGGTGGTGGTGGTGACCGGACTCAGACCGCATGGGCAGGAGCTGCAGAAGAGACCGACGGAGAGAAGGCCCGTGGAGAGGTCCAGAAGTAGGGAGGAGGTCACACAGAGAGTCTGGGCTTGAGGTCCTGGACCAGAGCGTTCCTCCGGGGTCTCCGCCCTGATGACTTCCCCTTCCTTCTCCAGCGAGTGACTTCTGCCTCTCGTCCAGCTTCCAGCCACATCATTATAAGGCAAAGACGAATCACCCTGCTCAAGGCATTTTTCACCTCCTTGTTTCTCAGGCTATAGATAAGGGGGTACAAGATGGGGACCACGATGGTGTAGAAAACAGAAGCCACCTATTCCTTACCCAGGGAGTAAGATTTACTTGGCTTTAGGTATGTAAAGAGTAGAGTCCCATAGAAGATAGTGACTCCTGTGAGGTGGGAAGCACAGGTGGAGAAAGTATTTTTTCTTCCCACAGTGGAGTCGATGTTCAAAATGGCAGAGATAATAGCCATGTAAGAGACTGTAATCATTATCAGAGACATTGCAAGGGTGGAGCCAGGTAAGATAAACGTCATGATTTCCGTGGTGTGTGTGTCAGTGAAGGACAAAACCAAGATTGGTGAGGTATCACAGAAAAAATGGTAAATTACATTTGAGTTGAGGGAGTTTGTAAAAGCAACTCCAAATGACCCAACCATAAGCCACATGCATAATCTTGAGGACATAACAGAGGAATAAAGCAGTGGGTTACAGATAGCTACATAATGATCGTGTGCCATTGCAGAGTGGAGATAGCTTTCTGTTCCTGCTAAAGAAATGAAAAAATACATTTGGAAAAAGCAGGCAATGAATGAGAATTTCTTTCTGGATGTTAATAAATTCTCCAAGGTTCTGTGAGTAATGGCTGTGGAGTAGCTCAGATCGACAAAAGACAAACCACACAGAAAAAAATACATGAGGCTGTGAAGCTGAGAGTCTTTCTGGATTATCAGGATCAGCCCTAGGTTCCCAACCGCAGAAATCATATAGATCAAGAGAAATACTGTGAAAAGGACCAGTTGAGCTCTTGGAGAATCTGTCAGGCCCATGAGGATGAAGTTGGCCATTCCGGTGTCATTTCCTGCAGCCAGTGGCTCCAGCATCTCTCCTCTAGTGAGAAATGCATATTGAAATTCAGGGGGAAAAATGTTCCTACAGTTTGGGGGATATTCGGAGAATTAATAGAGAAACATACTTAGGGATGGAAACTGCTATTTGATCACATTTAGTTTGATATCGGTGCTTGAAGGGAAGAGGGAATTCACAGAAGCCCAAGTTTTCCCTTCTCAGGCAACAGCGATGGGAGACGTTTATGTTCACTTTGAATGAAGAAAGCTTTCGGCACTGCAGAGTCATTGAGCAACTACATAGAATTAAAACGATGTTGCAATAACTCAGTTTTCTCTCACCTGTTCCCAAAGTTCTGATAATATAAGGAGTTCAGCACTTACAACGGGGTTTGTACGCGCGCGCGCGCGTGTGTGTGTGTGTGTGTGTGTGTGTGTGTGTGTGTGTGTGTGTGTGTGTGTATGGGGAACAAAAGATGGCCATGGGAGTGAGCATGGCCTAGTGGATTGAGCTCAGGCCTGGGAGTCAGAAGGACCTGAGTTCTAATATTGGCTCCACCACTTGTCTGCTGTGTGACTTTACGTAAGTCACTTAACTTCTCTGTACTTCATTTACCTCATCTGTAAAATGGGGATTAAGACTGTGAGCCCCATGCGGGACAGGAACTGTGTCCAACCTGATGAACTTGTGTCTACTCCATCACTTAGAACAATGCTTGACACATAGTAATTGTGCTTAGTACACACAGTTAGCACTCAGTAAATGCAATTGAATGAATGAATGAATTAATTAATTAATGACAGAGAGCGATAGACAGACAGATAGACCACTCAGGCTACTGGGTCCAGGGGGATGGCAGCCGAAGGAAGCGCTTAACAAATACCATTATAAATATTATTAGTATTATTATTAAATAAATAATATTATTACCCACCCTGTGAACTCCTACTCTTAAAAAAGGTATTAGAATGTGATTCTTCCCTCCATTTCCTCCTCTGATTTACTTTTTCTGGTTTCTCATCTTTCAACAGGTTTCAGCCTAGGTTAAAAGACTGATAATTATTTATTAAGCATTTGCTATGTTCCAAGTGCTGGAGTAGATGCAAGGCCATCGGATGGGACCTAATCCATGTCCCACATGAGGCTCACAGTCCAAGCTGGAGCAAGACAGGTATCTTATTCCCATTTTACAGATAGGAAAATTCAGGCACAGAGAAGTTAATTAACTCTTCCAAGTTCACAATGAAGCAAGGAATGGAACATCTGTCTACTGACAGACGGTCCAGTTCTGTTATCTCTAGATGGCTAGCCTCGGGTATGTAGGAAACACCTCAAGCATGAGATTAGGGGAGTAGAGAGTACGCCCCAGAGAATCGTGGGAAGGCCATCTATACATCCCTGACCCCATCTTGTTACTGATTCCTTGCTATTTTGAGGCCTGGTTACGGGAGTTCCACACAAGTGCTAAATGCAATCTCCATCTTGGATGAACGTGGGCTGGCGGTGATATTGCATCCCTATTCTCCCTTCTCAAGTCTCAAAACAATTTCCATTATGACAGCAGAGCCGAAGGGATCTACCTCCTGTAGATATATATGTATCTTTAAATTATATATAATGAATCATTTATTTATAAGAATATCTGTCTCCCCATCTAGACTGTAGGCTCACTGTGGGCAGGGAATATGTCCACCAACGCTGTTGAATTGTACTCTCCCAAGACTTAGTATATTGCTCTATACATAGTAAGCTCTCAATAAATACCACTTTTAATGATGATGATCATACAAGTTGTATTATTGTAAACTCTGAAGCTCACTGGAAATTTCAGTTGAGACTTTAAAAAAAATGACTTTATTGAGAAATCACACACATTGCTTTAACTTGCAAAAATCTCTTCAGTGAAGCTTATTTGTTTATCCTCCTTCCTCAAATTTGCAATTTACTGAAGTCAAATTTGTTCTCCTGTTTAAATGAATCAGAGAGGATACATCATAAAGAAACTTGGAGGGGTTTCACTTTAATTTAGATTTTGGCTGCCATTTCAAGACGTTTTACAAAACTCCAAGAGCCTAGTTATTATGGAAACTTTCCAGGGTACCAATACACAATCATAGAACATTTGCTACAAAATTGTAACTGAGCAGAGACATAATCTCTTACCCTTTATAGTAGCTGCCAATTCTCATTAGGCAATATGACAGAGTTAAGGAAATGGTCTACTTGAAATCCGAACTCTCCTTACTCAATGGGATCATTCCAAAAGGAGAATGAGTAGAAAAATGCCATACATTAAAAGAAATGCTGATGTTCTTTAAAAAGAGAAGGATGCCATCAGAAAATTCTTTGTCTACTAATATAATATAATATCAAATTGTCGCCCATTTGTGAGCACTGAATTATCATTGTGTGGTTAAAGAAAATGCATCCCTCCAAGAATAGGGTTATTCAGAGTAAAGTGATAACTTTCCCAAAGAAACTTCTCTCTACTAGTTTGCCATTGCAGATTTTCCTTGGTGACAAAATGGATTTAGTTCCCAAGAACTGTCAGAGCCATGTGACTTAAATCTTTTCTCATTTGATTTAATTTTGGTCATACATTTTTCATGTGCTTTCTTATCCTCTATCCCTGGGCAAATAAAATATTCAGATCAAATCTAGAGCAGCACTAGCCATTTCCAAGAAAAGATCGTGCCAGCATTATTTATAGGGATTCTGGGCAGTGTCAGATTCTGATTTGTTCAACACAGTGCTGATGGCCTCAGAGCATCTCTCCAACAGATAGTTAATAACTAAACAAGCCTTGTTTCTCCGTAGGGAGGCAGGGATTAAATTGCTCACATGGGTCATTTTCAAAGTAAGATTATGAGAAAGTTTTTAAAGACAAATGTTCAGAGCAAGATAATCCCAAGTGCACTCTGTTTCTTCATAATGTGTGATTTCCCTCAGTGTTTTGGATAGGACACTATTGGCAAATTTGGGGATGTTCTTCAGATACATTCATCAATTTAGAGAAAACGTGATGTGTTGGATGAAACAGATAAACCCCAGGTGCGGCAACAGGCTTGTGACATAAACTATCATGTGTGTGTTCTTTGTTGAAAAGTTCTATAAGCTTGTAATTTCTTCATACAGTAGAAATAAGGGGTTTAATTTTTTTCATGCTATTTGTTACGAATTTACTCTCTTCCAGGCACTGTACTGAGTGCAGAGGTGGATATAAGCTTCAAGCTAATTAGGTTGGACACAGTCCCTGTCCCATTTGGTGCTCACAGTTTTCATCACCATTTTACAGATGAGGTTACTGAAGCACAGAGAAGTAAAATGACCTGCCTAAAGTCACATAGCAGACAAGTGGCAGAGCCGGGATTAGGACCCATGTCCTTCTGACTCCCAGGACTGCATTCTGTCCACTAGACTATGCTTCTTCTCATGGTTTGCATGATTGACCTTGATACTTATCTTTCAAAATAGGCCCTGTACATGGTCTTCATTGACCCCGAAAGGATTTTTGTAAATCATGAAGACCTGGGAGTCATCATGCTCAGGTTTGGCTTTCCCGAATTTATTATCAACAGAAGGTCATGCTCTGTTGGAACTGCTATCAGAGTTCTGGATAAAAGGTGTTTAAGGACACCCTTTGTTGTCACAAATGGTGTTAATCATTGCACCAATGCTTTTCACCATAACGTTCACAGTGTTGCTGACTGACACTTACGAAGTGTGGAATTTGGCAGCTACATACAGAATGTCCTAGATTTTTGAATTTGCAGGGACTTTATGCCAAGACAGTGGTTGCAAAGACTCCCTTTAATGAGCTCCTGAATGCTCTGGGCTGACAGCCTGAAAAAGACTAACATCGTACTTCAGTTAAGGTCCAAATTCCTAACTCCTGCTCGAAATGCTATCCACTGATGATGGGTAGCTTAATTCTGCTCCCTGAGGTGCAGGGACCAAATGCTGTTCAGAGTGGCCAAGTGAAAAGAACATAAAGAGGCTGAGAATCAGACAGAGTTCTAATAGCAGTTTTGCCACTTGCCTGTTGTGCGACTTGTCTGCAGTGCGACCTTGGGCAAGTCACTTCACTTCTCTGGGCCTCAGTTACTACATCTGTAAAACAGGGAATGAGACTGTGAGCCCCAAGTGGGACAGAGATGGTGTCCAATCCCGACTAGCTTGTATCCACCTCAGCACTTAGTACTGTACCTAGCACACAATAAGATCTTAACACATACCACTCCTTCTCAAGGTCGCATCTGGAGAGTTTCCAATGCTCTACCAGTCTCAACTATGGGAGGGAGAGTCAAGCAGAGGCATATCCATTCCATTCCTAGCTTGGGCAGTGGCTAGCGAGTGGAATGAAATCTGCTACAAGTCTTATCTCACTGTACTGGGCAGCAGCGGCGTGGGAGAGAGAAGAGGGCAGAGAATCGAGTTTACTGCACGGAAGGAGGCAGTGGTAAACCACTTCTGGATTTTTACAAAGAAAACTCTATGGTTACACTACCAGAAAGATTACAGATGGAAGTGGGTCGTGGGAGAGAGGGGTCTGTGGCATTGCTATGGGTCAGAGATGAGTCAACAGCATAAGAGAAGACAAGCACATACTGAAATTATTATCATTATTACCTTACATTGTAAACTCCTTGAGGGAGAGGATCTTGTCTGTCAACTAGACAGTAGAGTGCTTTACACACAGTAAGCACTTAATAAATGTCATTGATTAACTTGTTTGTGCCTGTTTCCTCATTTGTAAAATGGAGATTCAATAACTATTCTCCCTCCCACTTAGAATGTGAGTTCCACATGGGACTGGGACTGTGTTTGACCTAAATACCTTGTATCAACCCCAGCACTTAGTACAGTGCTTAATAATAATTATTATAATGGTATTTGTTATTATTATTATCATTATTATTATCTTGTCACATTGTAAGCGCTTAACAAATACCATCATTATTATTATTATTGTTACCCCAGTGCTTACTACAGTGCTTGGCTTTACTATCAATAATGATAGTTGTGCATTTGTTAAGCACTTACTTTGGGCCAAGGACTGCACTAAGACATGTTCAGCATTTGGAGAGTTGCCATTAGATTTGCAAACTTTACTCACCTATTCTGAGCCCCGCAGCACTTATATGCATATCTGTAATTTGTTTATATTAATGTCTGTCTCTTCCTCTAGAATGTCAGCTCACTGAGAGCAGGGAACATATCTTACTAACTCTGTTATCTCGTAGTCACCGAAGCACTTAGTATAGTGCTTTGCATGCAGTAAGTGCTCAGTAAATACTATTGATTGATTGATTGATTGGAACATTGCCTCTGGAAAGAAAGGGATGTCAGCCTGTTGACAAAGATGTGATATCTGAGTTGTTATTGTCAACACAATATTGTTAAACTGTAAGCTCCTCTAGACTGTAAGCTCACTGTGGGCAGGGAATGTGTCTGTTGTTATATTGCGCCCCCCAAGCACTTAGTACAGTGCTGTGCACACAGTATGGGCTCAATAAATACAGATGAATGATTGAATCAATATAACCATGAAGAGGGGACACCACACGGATAGTATGAACAGCAACTTCATCAATTCCATTTGCATTGATTGAGGCAAATTACCATCAAAGACTGACAAAAACACATCCCACACTCCAAGTTCCTATACTGTAGTGGAATCATAAGTGGCCAAATAGTCCACAGTTAAAACAAACAATGGATAGAGAAGTAGCGGGCTCTCCAAAATAGGGGAGAGTTTTTAAGCGGAGGAATTTAATAATTACAAGAGGTTGGTTCAATTCAATATTTGTTTAGCATTCTGAGATGTGTCCCTATAGAAAAGATTTTTCACTTCATGGCTCTCAGAAGAGCATTTTTATTTTCTTTCTTCTTCAGGCTGTAGAGCGAAAGATTCAGGATGGGAATGACTTCAATATAAAACACAGAAGCACCTTAATCATTCTGGCGGGGAAGTGATATTATCCAGTTGTAGGTAAGTGAAGAAACAAGATCCTTTACATTAGTGTCACCCCCATGAGTGGGAGGCGAAAGTGAAAAGGCTTTATATTGGGCATCAGTAGACGATATTGTTGGGAAGGCAGAGACAGTTGAGTTATAAGAGTTGGTGAAGATGCCAGTTAAGCCCTATTTTTCCTTTGTATTCATTCATTCATTCAATTGTATTTATTGAGTGCTTACTGCGGGCAGCACTGTACTAAGTGCTTGGAAAGTAAATTTGACAGCAAATAGAGGCAATGCCTTCCCAACAACGGGCTCACACTCTAGAAGGGGGAAGAATGACATCAAACCAAGTAACAGGCATCAATAGCATCAGTATCAATAAACAGAATTATAGATATATACACATCATTAATAAAATGAATAGAATATTGAATATGTACATATATACACAAGTTCTGTGAGGCCTGGATGGAGGTAGAGCAGGGGGAGTAAGTCAGGGTGATGGGAAGGGAAGGAGAAGCAGAGGAAAAGAAGGGCTTAGTCTGGGAGGATTTTAGGCTCTTTGTAGGTTCTGAAGTAGGGTTGTGTCAAAAGTGTGATGATTTCCTAGCAAAAATGATGAGTAGCAAAGTGAGAGAATATTAGCCCCCTGAGATTGAGGAGTTGGTGAATCCTATTCAGTGATATGGGGTTCAGTTATTTGCAGACCATTTGGGACACAAACCCTGGAAAAAGCAGTGGACTATGGATGGCTCGCCTCTCAGGGTCACACCTGGAGAGTTTCCAGGACTCCACCAGTCTCGACTATGGATGGGAGAGTCAAGCGGAGGCATTTCCATTCCATTCCTTGCTTAGGCAGTGGCTAGTTAGTGGAAGACAATCTGCTACAAGTCAAAACTCACCTGTGCTGGGCAGGAGTGGCATGGGAGAGTCGAGAATGGAGACAGGTTTACTGCATGGAAAGTGGCAGTGGTAAACTGCTTCCGTATTTTTACCAAGAAAACTCTATGGATACACTACCAGAATGATTGCAGATGGAGGTAGGGCATTCTGGGACAGTTGGGTCCATGGCATCATTATGGGTCGGACATGACTAGACAACATAAGACAACAGTAGATGGCTACACAACAATCAGAGCACATCAAGTCCAGGAGGAAGCACTTATTACAGACTAAGCCAAGAGTTAGGTATGTGTGGCCAAAAAACTCAATGTAGGGAATGGTTTTCTATTTGAATAAGAAATTGATTAGGGTCTGGACAATGGTAGAGGAATAAAGGATATCGATGAATACCAAGTTGCTGAGCATAAGCGCTTTGTAACCAGAGAACGGGTCACTTCTTTATTCTGTATTTCCCAAGAGCGTCATGCAGTGCACCTCGCCATGTAGGCCCTCAATAAATGCTACTACTGAAGCAGCGTGGCTTAGTGGAAAGAGCATGGGCTTGGGAGTCAGAAGTTGTGTGTTCTAATCCCAGTTCCACCACTTGTCAGCTGTGTGGTTATGGGTAAGTCACTTAACTTCTCTGTGCCTGTGCCTTAGTTACCTCATATGTAAAATGGAATTAAGACTGTGAGCCTCAACTGGGACAATCTGATTACCTTGCATCTAGCCCAGCACTTAGAACACTGCTTGGCACATAGTGAGAAATTAACAAATACAAGATTTATTATTACTACCAGTCCTCCTCCTCTTTTTTCTCCTTCTCCTCATACACCTCCTCCTTCTCCTTCTTCTCATCCTGCTTTTCCTCTTTTCCTCCTCCTCTTCATCCTGCTTTTCCTCTCCTCCTTCTCTACCTCCTCCTACTCGTTTCCTAACGCAACTGAGGAAAAAGTGCATAAATCTGTGAGGATGTGAATTAGTTCTGATTTGGATGATCACTCCATGACTCCTCCAAATTATATATAGATGGATGAATAGAAGCATTCTAAGGAGGATGACTTGCAGTTCAGATTGTTTTTCATATCCTGAAAGAGTGAATGTTTCAACATCAGTCACAATTTCCCCATCCATGGATCTCTATTCAATTTTATGCCTAATCTTATTAATAAAGAAAGGCCAGGAGTAAATCTTTAACGCAATTCCCAGAAGGGAATGCCTAAAAGCACATCTGCTATGATGAAAAAATATCGCAACAATATGTACCTTACTAACAACATCGAGGAGAAGATGGTTTGGTCATCTGCAGGTCTCTAATCCCTTTTCAAGACTTTTTGGGGAGTGGATACTGAAGGGGGGGTGTTGGAGGTGCAGTGACATTTTCACCTATCTGTTCCTATCTGTTGCTGAGCCAGCTGCATTGAAGATACATTCAAATAAACACTGCCTGCTGTCATTTTCAAAATTGCTAATAATTCTATGTATGCCAATCAAAATGTGTAAAGCCCAGCTGATTCTCCTCGGGATAATGCAGAATAAAAATAAAGTAGGCTCTAATGGCAGAAAATAGGCCTGAGAGTCAGGAGACCTTTGTTCTATTTCCAACCCCTGCTACTGACCTGCCTTTTGTCTTCTGGCAATACCTTTAAACTCTCTGGGTTTCCTTGGGCTAATGAATATGACAATCCCCATTCCCTTCTTGGTACATTATAAGAATAAAATCGGAAGCATTATGGCCTAGTGAAAAGAAGACAGAACTAAAAGTAAGAGGACCTGGGTTCTAATTCTGGATCTGCTGCTTATCTGCCGTGTGATGTTGGGCAAGTAAGTTAACTTCTCTGTTAAATCTGTTTCCTCATCTGTAAAATGGGGAGTCAATCTTACACTCTCATCCTTAGAATGTGAATCCCACCTTGGACAGCAGAGACTGTATCCAACCTGCTTATCTTGTATGTAGCCCTGTGCCTCGTACAGTGCTTGACACATAGTAAGCGATTTACAAGAGTCATAAAAAAAGGAAATGAAATGTGAAAAACCCAAGGCCTTGGTGAGTTGATATCCAGCATAATTTGGCTAGCTCAGAGTGATGTAAGATAAATTGATTAAAAATATCTTCACCGCTCTTGTATTAGAATATCTAGGTGACTCTATCCAAATGATCAGTCTGATTGTCAACAGTCTGTGTTTTGTAGACTTGGCCCAGCGGTGTTACAACTGAGCATGTCACCCTCCCCCTGTGGCTTCTCAGAGATTCTCTTTGGAGCTGCTTTTAATGCACTTATCTATTTTGGTATTTGACAAGAGCTTACTATGTGTCTGACACTGTTCTAAGTGCTGGGGTAGACACAAACTGATCAGGTTGGACGTAGTCGATATCCTGCATGGGACTCACAGTCTTAATCCCCATTTTCCAGATGAGGTAACTAAGGCTCAGAGAAGTGACTTGTCCAAGGTCACGCAGCAGAGAAATAATGAAGTTGGGTTTAGAACCCAGGTCCTTCTGGTCCCTGCTCTATCCACTAGGATGCACTGCTTGTGTTGATGATGAGGTTTTCTAAATTCTGGGAGCCAGTTGCTGTAGATAGTCCAGCATGGCATTCTGCAATCTGGAAAGAATTTGCTCTGTTGCAACAGAAGAGAAAACAGTGTTAGAGACTGCCAGCGAACTAGGGTTGACCAGCTTTGAGGGTTCCACAGGGAACCTTGTTGGGTGACTGCCTGCGTTACTCATGGCTTGACTGTTGGTGGTCTAGTTGCCGACTTGCACTTCCCAAGCGCTTAGTACAGTGCTCTGCACAGTCAGTGGCAATAAATACAACTGAATTAATGAACACTAAATCAAACCTTCAAAAATCTATAACCTTTGAAGATTCCAGACAGAATCTGAACAGCTAAAAAATTGGTTGTTGGAATGTCATGAAGAACAGAATAAAAACCCTAGATTGAGTCCCCCTTTCCCAGACTGAGCCCCCTTTTCCCAGGCTGAGCTCCCTTTTTCCTCTCCTCCCCACCACCCCCGCCCTACCTCCTTCCCCTCCCCACAGCACTTGCATATATTTGTACAGATTTATTATTCTATTTAATTTACTTGTACATATTTACTATTCTATTTATTTTGTTAATGATTTTGACACCTGTCTATATGTTTTGTTTTGTTGTCTGTCTCCCCCATCTAGACTGTGAACATCTTGTTTGGTAGGGACAGTCTCTATATGTTGCCGACTTGTACTTCCCAAGCTGTTAGTACAGTGCTCTGCACACAGTAAGCGCTCAATAAATACAATTGAATGAATGAATGAAAAAAAACTCTTCTGTCACCTTGTTTTAGTTTGTCTAAGGACCTAGGGTAAATCCCTTAACTTCTCTGTGCCTCAGTTATCTCATCTGTAAAATGGGGATTAAATCCTCCAGTCCTCCTCCTTTCAAATTAGACCGTGATCCCCATGTGGGACAAGGATTGGGTTCAACCTGATAAATTTGACATCTACCCCAGCTCTTAGAACAGTGCTTGACACACAGTAAGAGCTTAACAAATAGCATTAAAAAAATGAAATTGTGGAAATGATGCTTTTTGGTGTCTCGGTAGGCCTATTTCCTGTAGGGTGGAAACTAGGGCCTGTTTGCAGTGATTGGCTAGCAATGACTGTTTTATATTTCCACCCAGGAAATCATCATAGGGGAAGTCAGTCAATCAATCACTGAAATGTACTGAGCGCTTATTGTGCACCCAGTGCTATACTAAGCACTTGAGAAAATACAAAACCACTGAGTTGGTAGACATGATCTTTGCCCACCAGGAGCTTATAGTCTAGAACTTACAGTCCGGAGAGGGAGAAAGACATTAAAATGAATTATGGATCTGTATGTAAGTTCTGTGGGGCTAAGGGTTGGGTGAATATCGAGTGCTTAAAAGGATGAGATCCTGGTGACACAGAAGGGAGAGGGAGTAGGGGAACCAAAGAAATTTGGTGTAAAAAGAGGAAACTGGAGACACAAATATTCTGGTTGCATTCATTTGTTCTATTCCTTGGAGTTGTTTCCTATCTCCAGAGCACAGCTTAGGATGTCAGATGTCATGGGTTCTAATCCCTGTTTTGCCGCTTGAATGTGTGACCTTGGGAACTTCTCTGTACCTCAGTTCCCTCATCTGTAAAAGAATGTGAGCCCCACGTGGGACAACCTGATAACCTTGTGTCTTTCCCAGTGCTTAGAACACTGTTTAGCACTTAGTAATCGCTTAACTAATACCTTTATTATTATTATTTTATACTCTTTCTCTGTGAGTTTCCAGTCACAGATCTATATCATTTGGTGATCATCTATCTCTTTACCAAATGATGCTTTGGGAATTCACTGGAGGTGATTTCTGAACACATCAAGAAGCAAAAAACAGTGTGTGTGTGTGTGTGTGTGTGTGTGTGTGTGTGTGTGTGTGTGTTTTCAAGATAATCATCACCATCCTTAGTTAAAAAGGACCAACAGAAATCCCGGGAGGTTATATTTACAGGTTTGCTGTCAGGCTGAGAAATGTTCAACTTCAGAATTTATTCATCTCCTAGGCAACTGTAAAGATGCAACTGCCAATGGAATGATTATAATAACCTTGTCCACTGGGCATGATTAAAAAGTTAAGTGACTGTGAGGTGCAATTACTGAACTTTTAAAGTAAGTTTAAGAGAGTCAGGAAATTGGGTCCACTGGGTCTTGTTAGGAACTGAATGGTAGCCAAGAGCATGAAAACAGCCACTGAAATTAGGCCCTGTGTCTTCAGGCTCTGCGCGAGAGATTAACTTGGATTTTTGTCATAAACTGTGGGGGTGATCAGAGACTTCTTATAGGCAGAGGCTACGTTCCTGGGAAGACAGTCTGTTTGATTTTCAAGTTATTTTCCTTAGGATGCTCTCTCCCCTCTCCTATTTCACTATCCCCTATCTGGAGCAGTTACGAGACTCTTACATTATAAATACTCATAACAATGCATTTCCTCCCTAGCTGAGGATCTTATAAGCAATGCAGTCTGGCATAAACAAAGCTTATTAACATTTACAATTTGGCCTCACTGGTTGCAAATATTCTCAAGCCTTCCAGAATTTTCGTTCCCCTCCTGATTCCATTCTGACAGGACTCTTCTGCCTCCCCGAGGGTACTAATTAGATTCCTCATGACTGACTAGCTGACATAAGCCCCTGACTTGAAATACAACTCTATAAGGTCTTGCCACAGAGTAGCCACAGGAGTTTACAGAGATAGGAATCAACAACAAACTCAAACTGCTCTCGTCTGGTCCTTTATCACATCTCTTCTGCCCCTAAGAGTATCACTGGCTCAACTGAAGGCCTCGGCTATGGTTTGGGAGAAATTGATTGAAGAAAGAAAAAACAACCACTGCCCCTCAAAAAATAGGCTCCATCCCCCTTTCCCTCTTCCTTACCCTTCTCCCAAAAGGAATGGTACCAGACCTCAATTAGCATAACATAAACAAATATGGGAGAATCAGCATGGTTCAGCGGAAAGAACACAGGCTTGGGAGTCAGAGGTCATGGGCTTTAATCACGGCCCCCGCCACATGTCTTCTGTGTGACCTTGGGCAAGTCACTTAACTTCTCTGAGCTTCAATGACCTCATCTGTAAAATGGGGATTAAGACTGTGAACCCCATGTGGGACAACCTGATGATCTTGTATCCGCCCCCCCCAGCTCTTAGAACAGTGCTTGGCACATAGTAAGCGCTTAACAAATATCATCATCATGCCGTTATTATTATTATTATTATTATCATATAAATATAGTTAATACCTCATCTGTAAAATGGAAGTTAAGTCCCACCGTCTCCTACTTGAATCGTGAGCCCTATGTGGGACAGGGACTGTGTCCAAACTGATTATCTTATGCCAACACCAGCAGTGAGCACAGTGCTTGGCACATAGTAAGTGCTTAATAATTATAAATATACTAATAATAATAACTAAAATAGCTATCGGTTTCCAACAATGCTTCTCCTCCTTTGTATAATAATAATAATAATGGTATTTTTTTAAGCACTTGCTATGTGCAACGCACTGTTCTAAGTGCTGGGGGGTTACAAGGTTATCAGGTTGTCCCACGGGGGGGGCTCACAGTCTTAATCCCCGTTTTACAGATGAGGTAACTGAGGCACAAAGAAGTTAAATGACTTGCCCAAAATCACACAGATGACAAGCATGGAGCTAGTATTAGAATCTATGACCTCTGACTCCCAAGCCCGTGCTCTTTCCACTGAGCCATGAATACATAGAGTTATATAGCTGTACGGTGTGTATCAATTACTATATTGTCACAGGCTGATGTTACTTGGCAAATGTATGCCTGAAGACCTGAAAATACTACATTGTCACAGTGGAAGTGAGAATATTGAGATTAACAGATCATTAAAGTAAAGCATTCTGACGTTAGCAGCACTGTTGCCCTCAAGAATTATATCTTACTTTACATTACATTACATAGAAGCAGCGTGGCTCAGTGAAAAGAGCCCAGGCTTGGGAGTCAGAGGTCATGGGTTCTAATCCTGATAGTACCGCATGCCTGCTGTGTGACCTGGGGCAATTCACTGAACTTCTCTGAGCCTCAGTTCCCTCATCTGTAAAATGGTGATTAAGACTGTGAGTCCCACGTGGGACAACCTGATCACCTTGTATCCCCCCAGTGTTTAGATCAGTGCTTTGTACATAGTAAGCGCTTAACAAATTCCATTATTATTATTATTATCATCTAAAATAACTTTTTAGCATCTCATGAGATAGAAACAAGAATTTATAACCCTAAAACAAGCTGGCCAGATAATAGTACAGACCAAATATTAATGCACAAAATATGAAAATAGAAATAAATACATTGAAGTACAACCAAGCTGGTCCTTGGTGTCAACATATATTGAGCATGGGCTTGGGAGTCAGAGGACGTGGGTTCTAATCCGAACTCCAGCATTTGTCTGCTTGGTGACCTTGAGCAAGTCACTTCACTTCTCTGTGCCTCAGTTACCTCACGTGGGACAACCTAATTACCTTGAAACTACCCCAGCACTCAGAACAGTCCGTGGCGTATAGTAAACGCTTAACAAATACCATTATTATCATTATCAGTATTATTATTACATACCTGTAGCATCAGATGTACTAAACATTAAGCACAGAACAACAAGGTAAGACCTTTCTGTGAGCCCAATGTGACCGAGATTGCTGTCCTCCACTGACCCTTTGAGCCACACATGAACTAATAGGTGAACTTCACCTCAGAGGTATCTTCTTCAACTAGGAAGGACAACTACATAAATAAACTATACATACAAACATCTGTATTATATTTATTTATACAGCTAAATAATAATCTATTTTTCCTGCAAAAAAACCTGTCCAGAAGAATTTAATGTTTAGATCTAGGAAAATCCATTGTCTACTATACAAAGATCTTCTTGTGATTTTATTCACTTGCCATTTTGAAATATTCATTTTTGTTACCCTTTAATTAGGCATTTGCAAATTAAAATATCATGTGCAACACCTGATGATGTAAAACGATAAAAACATTTATATTTGTCAGGTGAATATGACCTTAAAATGGACAATGTGGAATTCAGATAAGTGTATTATAATCAGGGGCACGAACTACATGGGGTCCTTGTAGCCATGACCCATGAGGTCACCATCGAGTAGTTGTTTACTATCCTGCCCATTAGTCCTACTCACCTAAAATGTAGCATAACAAGTATTGCTTCCATGCTGAAACACTGACAGCCTTCCATCACGTCACAAAAGATCTCATCGTTTGTGACTGTATATTGTCATTTGATGTTAAGGAGATGTAGCATAGCCTGGGGAAAGAGCATGGGGCTGGTCATCAGGAGACCTGGATTCTAATCCTGGCTCTTCCATTTGCCTGCTGTGTGACCCTGGGCAAGCCACTTAACTTATTTGGGCTTCAGGTTCCTCATTTATTAAATGGGGAGAAAATATCTGTTTTCCCTCCCCTTAGACTGTGAGCTTCACGTGGAACAGGGACTGGGATTGTACCCAACATGATTATCTTGTATCTACCCCAGTGCCTGGCACATCATAAGTGCTTAACGAATGCCATTATCAATATCATCACCATCATCATCATCGTCATTACTAATGAGGTTATTTAGTTGCCCTTCAGATTTGAAGTCACCACTGATGGTGAAATTCACCGATAAGTGCATAGGTGACTGAAAATGTTAATATGGAGCCCACAGTCTGGCCATATTGTTAAGCTTAATGTTTGGACTACTACTCCTTTCTTGATAGCAGTTGTCCAGGCTGGTGTATCCTAAACAACTGCTTCCCAAGTTTTCAGCTGAGATGCCGAATTGTCTGAGTTTTTGTTTTTACCAAATATTAAAACATTTCTCTGTTCTCATTGCTTTTGGTTTCCTGATTTCAGCTCTCCATATAGCAGTTGTCTGAGTCTCCTGCTGGCACTCGTCAATAATCATAATAATAATGATGGCATTTGTTAAGTGCTTACTATGTACAAAGCACTGTTCTAAGCACTGGGGAGGATAGAGGACGATCAGATTGTCCCACGTGGAGCTCACAGTCTTAATCCCCCTTTCACAGATAAGGGCACTGATGCACAGAGAAGTTCAGTGACTTGCTCAAGGTCACACAGCTGACACGTGGTAGAGCCGGGATGAGAACACATGACCTGTGACTCCCAAGCCCGTGCTCTTTCCCCTGAGCCACTCTAAAGTGCTTTAGAAGTCTTGCAGAAGCATCATCAGTCGTATTTATTGAGAAGCAGAGATATTACAACTACTCTATAGAAATTCAGTTTGGTATTAATTTAATGCCATGTTGGAACCATACTCTGACAGTCTACCAAGCAACATGCTGGCATTCTGGGTTCAAGTCTCTACCTTTTGTCTCTAGTTGCATCATTGAACAGTGTATTGCCTAGGTAAAAAAAAATGCAATGACAGTAATTATATCACTGGCATTTTTGGGTTTTGCTCAATATTCAGTGGCAATACAAGGGTACAAATAGTGAAATCAGGGAACAAAGTCTCCTACCATTGAAGCTATGATCACCTTTCAGTAACTCAAATAAGATAAGTAAAATGAATGGATGAAAGTAGGTTACCCAAAAAGTTGCTGAAAGGTGAGCCGAAAATGGGCAGATGTTAACAAAGGGATGAGAGAAAGTTTTTTAAGGATACCGCAGAAAAAGTCACAACATACAATGTATCTCAGCTAATGGGAGACAACTATGGCAGACGGGTAAACAGGATGCACTGGAATTGAGAAAGAAGCAGTTCTTTTCGAGGCAGAACGCTCAGAGGATCATGAGACAGAAGCAAAAACAAGACAACCCCAGATGCTAAAGATAACAACCACAACAGCACAACAAAAGATAATCTTTGCCTTCAAACAATGAAGGTGGGACTGTGCATTAGGATTTTCAGGCACATCACTGCAGAATTCTACTCAAAGGGATATTCTTAGAATACAAAGAACTCTGCACACAGTTAACGCTCAATAAATATGATTGAATTAATTAATTAATTAATTTAACTTTCAGAATTTGAACATCTGGTACTGATCAACACAGCTACTCACCTCCCCTCCAAATTATTCCTTCAAAGACTGTCCTGGGGATATCATGTGCACCCTTCTTAGTGATTGGTGCTGAGCCATGCACAAAATAAGGGCTGTATGACGTAATTGCTTAGGTAGTGGGGTCAACCATGGTGTCTTTATTTTATTTGGAAGGTAAAAGACATTTTTGGTAATGATAAGTTGAGATGTGATTCATTCATTTTTTATTTTTTTAGTTTTCCACTCTCACATAGTTTAATTATCACTCACTATAGCATCACTAACCACCTGGGCATTGAAACACCCCAAGGTGATCAACTTCCTAGATTTTGTACTACTGCTATGAATATTTCCAAGTCCTTGTGGAATTTTTCTTTCCTTTCATCTGGATGTGTCAGTGTTGGGACATGGGTGCTAAAAATGGATGCCAAACTCTTGGCAAATGTAGGGTTATGCTTTGGTTGCTAGACATTTTGGGATGTGGTCCTAAGCTTGTCAAGTTCACATGTGAAAGATGCCCAGTTATCAATCAGTCTATTTAATGAGAATTTACTATGTGAAGAGCACTGTACTAAGTGCATTGAAAAGAGAGCTCCCTAGGAGAAGGTGTAGCTAGCTCCAGATTCCTTGAGCTGACTGTTAATTCAGTAGTATTTACTGAGCTCCTACTGTGTGTAGTTCACTGTACCAAGTCCTAGAGAGAGGACAACAGTAGTAAAAGACATGGTCCTTATCTTTGAGGAGCTGACCATGTAATAAGTAATTTGATTTCACTCAGTGCTTATGATATCAACTCCATATCTGGCTAGTTTGAAGGCACAGTCCTTTTCCTGGAATCTGTTGTAATCAATATCATCGAGTGATCTCTTTTTCTACACCACAGTCGTAATTTTCTTAGCTTTTAATAGTAATAATAATAATAGTGGCATTTGTCAAGTGCTGACTAAGTGCTATTATGTGGGGTAAATGGGTAATGAATTAGACACATTCATTCTCCATCATTGGGCTCACTTGGGTCCCAAAGGTTGTGAGGATAATAATGATGGTATTTGTTAAGAGCTTACTATGTGCCAAGCACTGTACTAAGCGCTGGGGAAGATGCAAAGTAATTAGGTTGTCCCACATGGGGCTCACAGTCTTAATCCCCATTTTCCAGATGAGGTAACTGAGGCACAGAGAAGTTAAGTGATTTGTCCAAGGTCACACAGCTAACAAGTAGTGGAGCCGGGATGAGAACCTATGACCTCTGACTCCCAAGCCCAGGCTCTTTAAACTGAGCCATGCTGCTTCTCTGTGAGGATAATTGTATGTATCCAGTTTGGAAGTGGTTTAAGGATGAGCAAGAAAAAGGTTGTAGTGCCAGGCTGGGAAGGGGTGGGAAGACTCTTCAGCATTGGCTTGGGAGTCAGAAGGATCTGGGTTCTAATCCTAACTCCGCCACTGGTTTGCTGTGTGACCTTGGACAATTCACTTAACTTCTCTGTGCCTCAGTCGCATCATCTGTAAAATGGGGATTAAGACTGTGAGCTCTTAGTGGGACAGCGGCTGTATCTAACTCAATTATCTTGTATTCAATAATATTTATTCAGTGCTTACTGTGTGCAGAGCACTGTTTTAAGCGCTTTGGAAGTACAAGTAGGCAACATATAGAAACGGACCCTACCCAACAACGGGCTCACAGTCTAGAAGAGGAGACAGACAAAAAAACAAAACACATAGACAGGTGTCAAAACCGTCAGAATAAATAAAATTACAGCAATATTTGCATCATCCAGCACTTAGTAAAACACCTGGCACATAGTAAACACTTAAATAAGAAGCCTTCCCAGACTAAGCCCCACTTTTTCTCAACCCCCACTCCCTTCTTTGCCACCTTGTCTTGCTCCCTTTGCTCTTCCCCCCTCTCCCAGCCCCACAGCACTTATGTATATATCCATAATTTTATTTATTTATATCGATGCCTCTTTATATGTATTGATGTCTTGATACCTGTTTACTTGTCCTGAAATCTGTCTCCCCCATCTAGACTGTGAGCTCCTGTGGGAAGGAATTCTCTCTATTGCTGCATTTTACTTTACCAAGCTATTAGTGCAGTGCTCTGCACACAGTGAGTGCTGAATTAATTAATTCATTCAATCGTATCTATTGAGTGCTTACTGCGTGCAGAGCACTGTTCTAAGCGCTTGGGAAGTACAAAACAGCGACATATAGAGACGGTCCCTACCCAACAATGGGGGACAAAAGAAGTGGTTGTTTAAAAACCTTTTATAGCTTCCCAGAAAATTTACTTCCTCTTATTTATAATAATTATTATGGTATTTATTAAGCACTTACTAGGTGCCAAGCACTAGGACTGATATAAGAAAATCAGGGGGTCCCTCTCCCAGATGTGGCTCTTAGTCTAAATTGGAGGGAAAACAGCTATTGAATCCCCATTTCACAGATAAGAAAACTGAGGCACAGAGCTCTGTCCATCACAGAGCAGATAAGTGGAAGAGCGGGGTATAGAACACAGGTCCTTTGACTCATAGGCCCATGGTCATTCTAATAGGCTAAGGTGATTCTGTAATTTCTATCTCTCTCTTGTAGGATGATACTGGAGAAACCAACAGCCTGTCACAAATTGTGTTTCCGCTGCAGAGAATATCACCATATCTCAAATGGTGAAAGCTCTCTCCCCTTCTGCTTTAACAAAGTGGAGGGCCATTAGTCGCATTCTCAATAGCCATTTCTTCCCTTTTGTCATGTCTGTTTAAGCTTATTCTCTTAAAATAATAGTAATATTATCATACTTGTCTTTTAGACTGTGAGCCCACTGTCTTTTAGACTGTTAGCCCACTGTTGGGTAGGGACTGTCTCTATATGTTGCCAACTTGTACTTCCCAAGCGCTTAGTACAGTGCTCTGCACACAGTAAGCGCTCAATAAATACGATTGATTGATACTTATTAATGGCCTCTGCGATCTGGTTTGAGTCAAAAGCTCAGAGCAGGCCGTGATCCAGTGAATTCAAGAGGTAGAGTGGCATTTCGGGTCTACCTAGTTCCCCTTTCTACCTTTGAGGGATGTTGCCAGTAGCAACTCTGTCTTCTTACTCTATTGTCCTTTCCCAAATGCTTAGTGTAGTGCTCTGCACATCTGCTTCTTGCCACTTGAAGCTTCACTCAGCTCTTTGTTCCTTGTTCTGAGGACAAATTCAGATATTTTTCTACAGTCACCTTCCGTCTTTTACTTTCCCCAATCTCTTCTCTTTTCCCTCTTTTTCTAAGTCAAAACCTTGGAATATGTTTAATCAATTAATTAATTCTGGTATTTGTTAAGTGCTTATTAGTTATCCAGCACTGTTCTAAGCACTGGGACATTCAGGTTGGACACAGATACTGTCCCACATGAGGCTCACAGTCTAAGTAGGAGGGAGATCAGGTATTTACTCCCATTTGACAGTTAAGGAAACTGAGGCATGGAGAAGCGAAATGACTTGGCTAAGGTCACACCTCCCCCACTTGTGATGATGCAACCATCACCCTTCTTATGGGCCGGAAACGTACCCACTAATTCTGTTGTACTTTCCCAAGCGCTTAGTACAGTGTTGTGCACATAGTAAGTGCTCAATAAATATGATCGGTCGAAAAATACGATTGATTGGTACTATTAAGTCTGAGGGTGAAACACCCAACAGTCCTTTGCCCTCGAAGCCATTTGCTTGAAGAGGCGTATCTCACAGCTTCGGGAAGAGACGGGCTTTCGAAGGAAATGGGAAACAAGAAGCGGGCATTCCTGGAAAACGAACTCAGGATGGCTTTATTGTGATTGGCCAGAAATGTCCAGACTTTGGATGGGCAGTCTGGCGTGGGCTGAGGATGGGTTCTCGAGGGGCTGTGAGATGGGGTCCTAACTAGAAGGAGGGAGGAGGAAGCAGCCGGTGAGGAGGGGCAACCTCTTCAGAGCCATTGGAAGTCTTCCCGCTTCCATCCTGTGCCTGGTTTGGTATTCCAAGATTTCCAAATGGTACCATCTCCGCCCTGCACAGAAAGGGGAAGAAGGGTTATAGGGTGTTGACTCGCTGTTCATGTAGTTAAGGCATTTATTCAAGTGTAAGTTATGTATGTATCTTTAAATGATATATTATAAATGATGTATTTATACTAATGTCTGCCTCCCTCTGACTTCAAGAAACCTTCCCTGACAAAAGCCAAAATTTCCTCGTCTCCCGCTCCCTTTTGCTTCCCCTTGCACTTAGATTTGCATCCTGTATCCTTTGTAGAAGCAGCGTGGCTCAGTGGAAAGAGCCCAGGCTTGGGAGTCAGAGGTTGTGGGTTCTAATCCTGGCTCCGTCACTTGTCAGCTGTGTGACTTTGGGCAAGTCACTTAACTTCTCTGTCCCTCAGTTACCTCATCTATAAAATGGGGATTAAGACTGTGAACCCCACGTGGGGCAACCTGATTACCTTGTATCTACGAACAGTGCTTGTCGGATAGTAAGTGCTTAACAAATGCCATTATTATTATTATTATTATTATTATTATTATTATTATTATTATTATTATTAATCCACCCCACCCTCAGCCCCACAGCACTTATGTCCGAATCTGTAGTTTATTCATTTCTATTAATGTCTGTCTCCCCCTGTAGACTGTAAGATCCTTGTGGGCAGGGACCATATCTCCTAACTCTGTTGTATTATACTCTCCCAAGTGCATCAGAGGACCTGGGTTCTAATCCCAGCTCCTCCATTTGTCTGCTCTGTGACTTTGGGCGAGTCATTTCACTTCTCTGTGCCTCAGTTACCTTAACTGCAAATCGGGGATTAAGACTGTGAGCCCCAGGTGGGAGGGGGACTGTGTCTGACCAGATTAGTTTGCACCTACTCCAGAGTTTAGTACGGTGCTTGGCACGTTGTAAGCCCTTCACAAATACCAATTGTCAAAAAGTGGCATTGAGGGAGTTGGTTGTCCTCAGGGAAGGACGAAACCCGGAAACACTCGGGGGCAAACCAAGAGGAAAGCAGCAGGGCCGTGGATCCCGGAGGACCCGGCAGATGCAGATGGACACCGGGTTTAAATAATCGTGGTATTTGGTTAACGCTTACTCTTTGCGAGGGACTTCACTAAGCGCTGGGGTGGATATTAGCCCCACATGGGGCTCAAAGTCTTAATCCCCATTTTACAGGGGAGGGAAATGAGATGCTGAGAAGGCAATTGACTTCCCCAAGGTCACACAACAGACAAGTGGCAGAGCCGGGATTAGATGGCCCATTCTCTATCCACTCACTAGGCCACAGTGGTTCTTCCTTGGCCCGGCCCGTGTTATCAGCGTGTGTCTGGAGAGATTTTGGGGCCAATGGATTCTAGGGCTCATCCGCACCTGGTACTCGGGCTCTGGAACCGGTGTCTCTCACCTACAAGATTGGGTGGAAAAGGAAGCGGGAGGGGTGATGGAGAGGACCCCAGATACAGATTGTTTTCCTACAGAACTATTCAGTCCATGTTTCCCCACTCTTGGGAATCTCCAGTGATTGCTCAGCTACCACCACCTCCAATAGAAACTCCTCATCATTGACTTTAAAGCACTCAATCACCTTGCCCCTTCCTACCTCACCTCTCTGCTTTCCTAAAACAACCCAGCTCGCACACTTTACTCCCCTAATTCCAACCTTCTCCTGTACCTCGATCTCAATCTCGCCTCTGACCTCTCGCCCTTGTCCTGCCTCTGACCTGCCAAGTTCTCCCTCTTCATAATCGACAGACACTCACTCTCCCCACCTCGAAACTTTATCTCCTCGAAGAAGTCTTCCCCAACTAAGCCCTCCGTTCTTCTTCAGCTTTGCTCCTTCCCCCTCTCCCCCCCCCCCCTCCGTCCTGCTCGGAACTAGGGGCAGTTCTGTTCATATCCGAAATTTATTTCTTTATGTCTGTCTCCCCGTCTAGACTATAAGCTCCCCGTGGGCAGGAAACGTCTACCAACTGCTGTACTGCTGTCTCCCACGTGCTCAGTGCAGTGTTCTGCACTCGGTAACTGCTCAATAAATACCAGTGATTGGGTAGGAAGAAAAAATAGCTGAGAAGCAGGGGGAGGAGGAAGCATCCAACTTCAGGGGGCGTACCTGGAAGTACAGGGGGTTGGGGAGAGGAAAGGGACGGCTAGTGTATATGGGACCGAGGGGAGAGAGGCGGAGACTGTGAGCCCGTTGTTGGATAGGGACTGTCTCTTTTTGTTGTCAAATTGTACTACTTTCCAAGTGCATAGTACAGTGCACACAGTAAGCGCTCAGTAAACACGACTGAAAGAATGAATGAGTCCTACCTGGACTCGAGGCTTCTCCAGCTGCAAAGAGAGTACTCCGGGTTCCTGCGGCTCTGGGAGAGGCTGGTGGCCGGCTCTCCGGGACGGCTCTCCTCCTTCGGGATCTCGGGGCCCAGAGGGAGTCCGGAGGGGGTCCGGAGGGGGTGGTCCCCGGGATTCAGGAGCAGATTGGATGGGGGCGAAGCTGAAACGGGACCCGGGAGAGATGGCCACCCAGCGCCATCATCCCGTCATCCCAACCTCCTCCCCGCGGCTTCTAACACCAGTACTAATAATGTTGGTACTTTTTAAGCTCTTACTCTGTGCCAACCACTGTTCTAAGTGCTGGGGTGGATACAAATTAAGCAGGTTGGACACAGTCCCTGTCCCACATGGGACTCGACTCTTGATCCCCATTCTTTAGAGATGAGGGAACTGAGGCACAGAGAAGTGAAGTGACTTGTTCAAGGTCACGCAGAAGAGAAGGGGTCGAGTCCTTGCCGGACTCACCTAAGGGGGCTGGAGTCGCCGGGCTGGGAGGATCGGGGTCTCCGTTGAGGTAATCCAGCACGTCGTCCGGGAGGACCCAGGAGGCCGGGCCCCTGGCCCGCAGCTGGCGGATGACTCGCTCCAACTCCTTGAGGGCCGCCCCCGACCCCGGGGGACCCTCCCTCTCCCCCGCAGCAGGGGACGAGGACCCGTGGGAGGCTGCGGAAGGGATCGGTTGGTATTCAGTCACCCACCTGATCTCAGGACAGCGACAATCTTGCAGAAGAGGAGGCCCCACCAGACCTGGCGTGTATAGCGGTGGCCAGCACTGCTACTTCGTATTTCCCGCCCTCCTGAGTCCCCTCCGCTCACCCTCCAAATTCATTCATTCATTCATTCAATCGTATTTATTGAGAACTCACTGTGTGCAGAGCATTGTACTAAGTGGTTGGAAAGTACAATTCCACAACAAATAGAGACAATCCCTGCCCACAACGGGCTCACAGTCTAGAAGACAAACCTTCGGAGGCAAGATAAGATATTCGTGGACAGGGAATATATATTATAGTACTATATTGCTATAGTGTTAGATATGTTATCAATATAGATATAGCTTAATATTTATCTATCTATCTATCTATCTATCTATCTATCGAGAGAGAGAGAGAGAGAAAGAGAGAGAGAGAGAGAGAGAGAAGCAGAGTGGTTCAGTGGAAAGAGCACAGGCTTGGGAGTCACAGGTCATGGGTTCTAATCCCAACTCCGCCACTTGTCAGCTGTGTGACTTTGGGCAAGTCACTTAACTTCTGTGTGCCTCAGTTACCTCATCTGTAAAATGGGGGTCAAGACGGTGAGCCCCATGTGGGACAACCTGATTACCTTGTATTCTGCCCCTAGCGCTTAGAAGAGTAGTGGCACATTAGTAAGCGCTTTCAAATAAATGTCATTATTATTATCATATTGTCCTCTCCGAAGCGCTTAGTACGGTGCTCTGCACACAGTAAACGCTCAATAAAAGCGATTGACCGATCGATTGGCGGACTGGGTGAGGAACGTTCCTCCTAATTTTTTTTAATTTTACATGGTACTATGCTCTGCTACCCGGATCATTTTTTCTACGTTCTGTCCGTGTTTCCCTACTCCTCAAGAACTTCCAGCGGTTGCCCACCCAACTCCCCATCAAACAGAAACACGTTTCCTTGGGGTTTAAAGCCGTCCATCACCTTGCCCCACCCTACCGTCCCTCGCCCAGCCCATACAATCCGAAAATGGGGATTAAAGCCTCCTCCCTCCAAGCCTCACTCCTCCTCGCCGGGCTCACCTGGGGGTGCTGGGGTCGCCGGTCTGGGAGGCTCGGTGTCTCCGTTGAGGTAATCCAGCAGGTCGTCTGGGAGGTCACAGGAGGCCGGGCCCTTGGCCCGCAACTGGCAGATGACACGCTCCAGCTCCTCGTGGGCTGCCCCTGACCACGGGGGACCCTCCCTCTCCCCCACAGCAGGGGACGAACACCCGGGGGAGGCTACAGAGTGGAGGAAACGGGAATCCCAGCCAATCAATTGATTAATCCTTTGTATTGATTGAGCATTTACTGTGTGCAGAGCATTGTACTAAGCGTTTGGTAGAGTACTATATACCACACAGGCAGGCCCTGCCCACAACCGAGGCTTGTGCAAGGGCGAGGCTGGAGCTAGTGGGCCAGCTCCTCGGACTGCAAGAAAGGGGCAAAGTCGAAACCAGTCGGGGATGATGGGAAGGGCGTCTGCTGTTGTGACCCTAGGCAAGTCATTTCACTTCTCTGGGCTGACTAGTTCCCTCATCTGTAAAATGGGGAGTGAGACTGTGAGTCTCACGTGGGACAGGAACTGTGTCCAACCCGATTTGCTTATATTCGCCCCAAAGCTTAGTACAGTGCCTGGCACATAGTAAGCACTCAACAAATTCATTCATTCAATCGCATTTAATCGCATTCAATGCCATCGTCATCATCGTCAGAGAGTGACCAGAAGGCACTATCAAGATCTCCAAGACCTCTAAACTGTAAGCCCCCTCTCTAGATTGTAAACTTGTTATGGATAGGGTTTGAGTCTGTTACAGTGTTACATTGTACTGTCCACAGTGCTTAGTACACTTCCTTGTACACAGTACATCCTGAATAAATACCATTGACTGACTAAACTCCATGGGAAGGCAGGAGTGGGTGGGCAGTGGATATCTCAGAAACATCTGTGAAGCCCTCTCCCAGGATAGGGCATGGGGGCCTCAAAGCCTTTCCCAGCCCATTAATCAATCAACGGTATTTACTGAGCAATTTCTGTGTGCAGTGCACTGCATTGAGCGTTTAGGAGAGTACGATTCAACAGAGTTGGTAATAATAATAATATTAATAATAAAATAATAATGGTATTTGATAAGCGCTTACTATGTGTCAAGCACTGTTGTAAACGCTGGGATAGATACAAGGTAATCAGGTTGTCCCACTTGGGGCTCTCAATCTTAATCCCCATTTGACAGATGAAGTAACTGAGGCATAGAGAAGTTAAGTGGCTTGCCCAAGGTCACACAACAGACCAGTGGCAGAGCCAGGATTAGAACCCACATCCTCTGACTCCCAAGCCCATGTTCTGGCCACTAGGCCACATTCCTTCTCACTATCCCTGCCCACAAGGGGCTTATGGCCTAGAGGAAGAGACAGACGTTACAATAAATTACTGAGAGAAGAAATAGTGGAGAATGAAGAAATGAAAAAAAAACTGCTGGGGAGATGGGGTGAGTATTAAAGTGCTTAAGGGGTTTCACGGGTATGTGGGTAGGTGACACAGAGGGGAAATGAGGAATTAATCTGGGAAGGCACCTTGGAGGAGATGTGCCTTCGATAGAGTTTGGCGAGGGGCGGTGGGGGAAGTCTGCCGGATCTGAACTGACGTGAGGGGTGAGGTTGAGTTGGAGGAGCGAAGGTGGGTGAAGTTTGTGAGGTTGGGCATACCACTTGGATTGGATCGGGACCGCCACGGCTCTTACCCGGGCCTGTCCAATGCTCGTCCTCGGCCAGAGACTGAGCAAACCTGTTGACAAAGTCCAGCAGGTCCTGGGATTCCCCGTGCGGGTCAGGGTCCTGCGGGTCAGGATCTGGGGGAGAGGCCGGATCCTCCAGGTCTCTGCTCAGCAGCCTCCGTTTCTGGCCTCCCTGCGGGCCGTGCCCCGGGGGCGGTCTCTTTCTGTCTTTGGGCACCGAGGAACACGAGGAGACCGAGCTCGGCAAGGTGGGGGTTCCTGTGCCGGACACAGAGGGAGCAGTGGATGATGGAGCCGAGGAAATCAATCGATCAATCAGTGATATTGACTGAGCTCTTACTGTGTGCATAGTGATCAAGAGTCCAAGACAACAGAATTGGGAGACCACTGCCCTGCCCACTACGAGCTTGTAGTCAATTCAGTCAATCAATAGTATATTTTGAACGCTTATGGTGTGCACAGCACTGGACTAAGCACTTGGGAGAGGTCCAACATGATAGTTGGTCGACACGTTCCCTGCCCACAAAGAGCTTACAGTCTAGAGTGGGAGACAGATATTAATCAGTCAATCAATGGTATTTATGGAACACTTACTGTGTGCAGGGCTCTATATTAAGCACTCGGGAGAGTATTACAGAGTACTTAGTACAGTGCTCTGCACACAGTGAGTGCTCAATAAATACGATTGAATGGATGAACAGAGTAGGTAGACACATTTCCTGCCCACGAAGAGCTTACAGTCTAGAGGGACAGACAGACATTAATAGAAGTAAATCAATTATGGATATGGACATAAATGCTGTGGGGCAGAGGGAGGGGTGAAAGGATGCAAATCCAAGTTGAAGGGTGATGCAGAATGTAGAGAGAAAGGAGGAAATGAGCACTTAGTTGGGGAAGGCCTCTTGGAAGAGGTGGGGCCGAGGGCAAGGGGTTTTTCCTGAAAGGCAGAGGGTTTGGGAGTTCCAACGCGGGAAGAGTTGGGAATGGGGGCCGTAGGCAAACTGAAGAACCCTGATGATGGTGGCATTTGGTTAAGTGCTTACTGTGTGCATTACGCTGTACTGAGTCGTGGGGTTGATACACGGTAAGCAGATCGGACCTAGTCCCTGTCCCCGATGGCGCTCACAACCTAACTAGGAGGTATTGAATCCCCATTTCACAGACGTAAGGAACTGAGGCACAGAGATGTGATGCGACTTGTCAAAGGTGACTCAGCAGGCAAGTGGCAGAGGTGGGATTAGAAGCCGGGTCTTTTGAGCCCCAGGCCTCAGCTCTTTCCACTACGCCACGCTGCTTCTCCTGGAATGAAAAGTGATTAGTGCATTTCTATATACTGATGCCTGCCTCCTCCTCTAGACTGTAAACTCGTTGTGGGGAGGCAACATGTCTACCAACTCTGTTATATTGTCTTCTCCCCATCTCTTAGTACAGTGCTCTGCCACAGTAAGCGCTCAATAAATATCATTGATTGATGAATGTGATGATGATGATGATGGTGATCTAGGTCCCATCCTTCCCTCCCTGCGGTCCGTCCCCTTTCCCCACCCCTCCCAATCCCCTCGGGCTGCCTCCCACCCCCATCCCCGTGATTCCACTTCCCCTCCCCTGGGCCCACCGGGTCGGAATCCCCCGGTACCGACGGCCTTACTGGGGACTGAAGGCAGCATGGTTCGGCAGGACAGGCAGGCAAATAGCCGTCTCCCCCTGGCCCCGTCCACCGGTCTAGAGGACAGATATTGACCAGCGGGGTCGCCAGGCAACCTGGGGGAAAAAGAGGGGTCGGGGCCTTTAGGGGGTCCCCACCCAATCCCGTCAGTCCCCTGCCTCTTCGACCGTGGCACGTTCCGCCTTGTCTGGGGACGGTGTTTAACTCGCTACCCCGGCGGCGACCACCGAACGGGACTCGGCAGCTGAAGGCTTCATGGGCAGCCATCCATCCATCAATCGGGGCGAGGGGGACTCCGGGAGCCTAAGTGGGTTAGGGAGAGAAACAGAGACAGAGAGAGGCGGAGAGAGACAGTGGGGAGGTGGGAGGTGGTGAACCCCTTTCCCTCCCCAGGGTTACAGCACGGGTTATCATTCACCCTCAGGTGCTCAATCAGTAATCGTTCCTCGAGGCCGGGGAAGACGTCTGCCAGCTCTGCCACACTGTCCTCTCCCGGGAGCTTAGTACAGTGCTCTGCACACAGTAAAGACTCAATAAATACCATTGATTGATTGATTGATTGATTATATCTGTCTCCCCCTGTAGACTGTAAGCTCACTGTGGGCAGAGAGCAAGCCTACCAAATTTCTTGCACTCTGCTTGCGCTCGAGACACAGTATTCATTCATTCATTCAATCATTCAATCGTATTTATTGAGCGCTTACCCTGTGCAGAGCACTGTACTAAGCGCTTGGGAAGTACACGTTGGCAACATATAGAGACGGTCCCTACCCAACAGCGGGCTCACAGTCTAGAAGGGGGAGACAGGCAACAAAACAAAACATATTAACAAAATAAAATAAATAGAATGAATATGTACAAGTAAAATAAATAGAGTAATAAATATGTACAAACATATATACATATATACATATATATATATATATATATATATATATATATATATATATATATATATATACAGGTGCTGTGGGGAGGGGAAGGCGGTAAGGTGGGGGGGATGGGGATGGGGAGGAGGGGGAAAAGAAGGAGGGGGCTCGCTCGGGAAACAGGAAGCACTGATTGATTGATATATTAGTGTCTGTCTCTTCCTCTGGACCGTAACCTCATCTTTAAAGTTTAAGCTCGTTGTAGGCAGGGAACAGGTCTACTAACTCTGTTGTACTGTACTCTCCCAAATGCTTAGTTCAGTGCTGTGCACACAGGAAGCACTCAATACATAGCACTGATTGATTGATTGATTGATTGATTGATAGATAATGCGGTTTGCAACGGTGGATCCTATTTATTCTAACCGGAAACATGGAAACTTACACCATCAGTAGACTGTGAGCTCGTTGTGGGCAGGGAACATATTTACCAACTCTGCTGCATTTTTACTCTCCCAAGCGCTTATTAGAGTGCTATGCACACTGTAGGCGCTCAAGACATGCTATTCATTGCTGCTGATGAAGATGATCAAATCTGCCATGCGAAATAGCTTTCTCGATCCATTGAAAGAGCACCGTTAAGCGGGTAGGGGTTGTGCCTGTCTACTTTATTGTACTGTCCTCTCCCAAGAGCTGAGTATATCGCTCCGCACACAGCAAGCGCTCAGTAAATAACACCGTTTGATCGCCCGTTGTAATTTCATCACTGGCAACTTGTAGTTACTCTGCCAAGTCAGGGAAAGCATTCCATAGGGAGGTGCAGGGAAGTTCTCAGGTCTTGGGAACGAATCACTCTTCAATCAATCAATGAATCAATCAATCTGTCGATGGCGCTTATTGGGTGTGGGGACGGAGTGGGCGTGGGAGTGGGCGTCCTCAAAAATCCCCAGTGATTGCCTGTCAACCTTCGAATCAAGGAAAAAGTCCTCAGGGCGGGATGGATGGGCGTTTCTAGAGATGGGCGGTGCTGGGCGAGACGAAGGGGCGTGCCTAGAGATGGGTGTGGCGAGGCGCAATGGAGGGGCGTGGCTAGTGATGGATGGGAGGGGCAAAATGGAGTGGACGAGGCACGATGGAGGGGCGAGGCTAGTGATGGGAGGGGCGAGGCTAGTGATGGGAGGGGCGTGGCTCGAGATGGGCGTGGCGAGGCGGGGACGAGCGGGGGCGGGCGGGGGCGCGTCAAGCGATAGGAGTCACAGGCGAGAGAGCAAGGCCGTGGCTAGGGATGGGCGTATCGAGGCGGGATGAATAGGCGTGGTTAAGGATGGGCGGGGCGGGGTGGGGCGAGCTAGGGAGTGGGTAGAGTTGGGCGTGCCAGGGCGGGGGTGGATGGAGAGGGGCGTATCAGCATGTCAGGGGCTCGGGAGGCCCGCCACGAGGGAAGAGGGCCCGGCCCGAGAGCCAAGGACGGGAGCCCCAGGGAAGCCCTGGCGAGGCCCGGCAGGGCTCAGCCGCTCCGACCCCAGGACCCCCTAGCCCGCGGCTTCTTGCCGTCCCCTTTCTGGTCCACTCACGGGCCGGGGGTCTGTGGACATGGCTGACGGACGCACAGGCGGACGGACGGACGGATGGACGGACGGACGGAGGGAGGCGGCCCGGACCCCCGGCGCCCCTCCGCTCTCGGTCCCAATAGTCCCCTCCTCGCCTTGTTCCCTCCCGCCAACGCCTGAGGGTGTGTGTGTGCGTGCGCGTGTGCGTGTGTGTGTGTGTGTGTGTGTGCGCGCGCGCGCGAGCGGGGTGGAGGGAAGCTGTCAGAGTCGGATAACGGTTTCTCTCGCGCTTCCTCCTGGCCACGGGAAGCCACCGCGCAGGCGCGCCCCTTATCAGAGATTTTGGTGGGGGAGGGGCGTCAGAGGGGTCCCGGGGATCCGGCCGGGGGGCGGGGGGCCGTGGAGGAGGGACTTCTCTCATAGACGGGCAATCAGGGCTCGGGGGGTGGGGGAGGTGGGGAAGATCAGGGCGGACGGACGGGCGGATGGACTACTGCCCTACATGACGGCTTCCCCCCGGTCGCGGCCAGGCCCGGACCCTCAGGACCCCGAAGCCGCCGTCCCAATCGCTCCCTCCTCGCCTTTTCCCCGCCAAATTGGCAGGCGGGAGGGAAGGGGTCGGAATAAGCCCGCTGTGGGCAGGGAATGCTTCAGTTGATTATTCTATTGGAGTCTCCCAAGCGCTCAGTGCAGTATGCTGCACACAGTAAGCGTTTAATAAATAGGATTCATTGAATGAATCAATCAATGAATGAACGAGTAGAACACGTAATGTTATCCATTTTTCTCCCGCCTTCCCCCCTTTAGACTGTAGGAGCTCAATGTGGGCAGGGAATGTCACTGTTTGTTGTTGTAGTGTGCTTTCCAAGCGCTTAGTACAGTGCTCTGCACACGGTAAGCGCTTAATAAATACGACTGATTGAAAGAATGAAGAAATGAATCGCTCCTCGCTCGCCTCCTCCTGTTTATGTGAAGCCATGGCGCAGCCGCGTTCTTGGGGGGCGGGGCCACGAGGAGCTGGGGGCGAGCCTCCGCCCGTCCGCGTGAGGCTCTGGCGCAGGCGCGCTGCAGAGGGGGCGGGGCCCATCCTGGGATTGGGCGGGGCCCGTTGGGGTCTAGGATGGGGGGGAAAGGTGGGGGGCGGAAGTACTTCCCATCCATCATTCATTCAATCGGCTTTACTGAGCGCTAACCGTGCGCAGAGCGCTGTACTAAGCGCATTAATCATTTAATCAATAATAATAATAATAGCAATCATGATGGTATTTGTTAAGCGCTTACTATGTGCCGAGTACTGTTCTACGCGCTGGGGAAGATACAAGGTCATCAGGTCGTCCCACGTGGGGCTCACAATCTTCATCCCCATTATGCAGATGGGGGAACTGAGGCACAGAGAAGTCAAGTGACTTGCGCAAAGTCACGCAGCTGATCAGTGGCGGAGTCGGGATGAGAACCCACTACCTCTGACTCCCAAGCCCGGACTCTTTCCACTGTTGCCACGCTCTATCAATGGTATTTAATGAGCGCTGTGTCTGGGCAGAGTGCTGAACTAAGAGCTTGGGAGAGGACAAGAGTTCACAACAGGCATACCCCCTCCTCACCCTCTCCACACAATTTAAAAAAAAAAATCATTTCAGCTGTATGTAGGAAAGCCTTCAGGACTTCTTCAACTTGGGCCCTTGATATTTACCCCACCCTCTACCAACCAGCACTTATGTACATGTACGTAATTTAACAGTATTAAGGCCTGTCTCCTCCGATAGATTATGGGCTCTTTGAGCTCAGAGAATGTGTCTACCAACTCTGTTGTATTCTTCTAAGCGCTTAGTCCAGTGCTCTGCACATAGAAAGCACTCAATACCACTAATTGGTTCATTCATTCATTCATTCAATCGTATTTATTGAGCACTTACTGTGTGCAGAGCACTGGACTAAGCGCTTTGGAAGTACAAGTTGGGAACATATAGAGACGGTCCCTACTCAACAGTCTAGAAGGGGGAGACAGAGAACAAAACAAAACATATTAACAGAACAAAATAAATAGAATAAATATGTACAAGTAAACTAAATAAATAGAGTAATAAATACATACAAACATATATATATACATATATACATATATATATATATATATATATACAGGTGCTGTGGGGAAGGGAAGGCGGTAAGGTGGGGGGTATTTAGAGGAGGAGGAGGGGGAGAGGAAGGAGGGGGCTCAGTCTGGGAAGGCCTCCTGGAGGAGGTGAGCTCTCAGTAGGGCCTTGAAGGGAGGAAGAGAGCTAGTTTAGCGCATTTGGGGAGGGAGGGCATTCCAGGCCAGGGGGTTGACGTGGGCCCGTGGTCGACGACGGGACAGGCGAGAACGTGGCACGGTGAGGAGATTAGCCGCAGAGGAGAGGAGGGTGCGGGCTGGGCTGTAGAAGGAGAGAAGGGAGGTGAGGTAGGCGGGAGCGAGGTGATGGAGAGCCTTGAAGCCTAGAGTGAGGAGTTTTTGACTGATGCATAGGTTGATTGGTATCCACCGGAGATTTTTGAGGAAAAGAGTAACATGCCCAGGGCGTTTCTGGGCAAAGACAATCCGGGCAGAGGCGTGAAGTATGGATTGAAGTGGGGAGAGACACGAGGATGGGAGATCGGAGAGGAGGCTGATACAGTAATCAAGACTGGATAGGATGAGAGCTTGAACGAGCAAGGTAGCGGTTTGGATGGGGAGAGGAAAGGGCGGATCTTGGCAATGTTGTGGAGCTGAGATTGGCCGGTTTTGGTGACGGCTTGGATGTGAGGGGTGAACGAGAGAGCGGAGTCGAGGATGACACCAAGGTTGCGGGCTTGTGAGACGGGAAGGATGGTAGTGAAGTCAACAGTGATGGGAAAGTCAGGGAGAGGGCAGGGTTTAGGAGGGAAGACAAGGAGTTCAGTCTTGGACATGTTGAGTTTTAGGTTGCGGGCAGACATCCAGATGGAGATGTCCTGAAGGTAGGAGGAGATGCGAGCCTGGAAGGAGGGAGAGAGAGCAGGGGCAGAGATGTAGATTTGTGCGTCATCAGCGTAGAGATGATTGTTGAAGCCGTGGGAGCGAATGACGTCACCAAGGGAGTGAGTGTAAATGCCTGTCTTCCCCTCTAGACTGCAAGCTCATTGTGGGCAAGGAATATTGTCTACCAATTCTGTTGTACTGTACTCTCCCAAGCACTTGTTCCAGGTGCTCTGCACATAGTAAGCACTCAATAATTACCATCAATTGACAAAATTCCCCGATCCACGTTCTACCCTGACTCCGGTCCCTGGTGCTGTGAGAATGGCCGTCATGCATGGGAACTTCTCTTCCCACATCATGTTCAACCCTATCATCCCTGCCGCGGAGGTGGTCCTTCAGCTGCTAGATATTCTAGGAACGCAACCCGTTCACTGATGCGTGGCACAAAATATCATCTGAGCCCAAACAGCAGCTTACTTAAGGGCGTGTGAGAATGGGCACCTCTTCCACCCTCTCTCTCTATATATATGGTATATTTATATGATATTGGTTAAGCACTCAGCACGGGTCAAGCAGTGTTCTAAGCACGAGGGCAGGTACACGTTAATGAGGTCGGATCTAGTCCCTGACCCACATAGGGCTCAATCTATGAAGAAGGGAGAACTGGTAATGCATCCCCATTTTGCCGAGGAGGGAATTGAGGTGCAGGAGTAGTGACTTATCCTGAGACAATCTGGCACAGCAAGGATAGAGCCCAAGGAGAAACAATAAACAGGAAAAAAAAACGGAGCCCAAGTGATGGTAGTTGTTGTACTAGCATTTATCAAGTTCTCGTTTTGTGCAGTGCTGTGCAAATGTGCAGAATAATGGGTATACATGTTCCCCACAAGGAGCTTACACTGTGCTTAGTAAAGTCCTTCGCATGGAGTAGGCATGCAAGTATGAGAAGCACCATGGCCTAGCGTCAGTTCATTGTCTCTAGACTGCAAGCTTATCGTGGGAAGGGATCGTGTTTGTTTGTCGTTATGCCGTACTCTCCCAAGCGCTTAGTACGGAGCTCTGCACACAGTAAATGCTCAATAAATACAATTGATTGATTGAATGAATGAATGAATGAATGAATGAATGAATGGAAAGAGCAAGGGCCTGGTAGTCAAAGGACTTGGGTTTTCATCTCAGCTCTGTCAGTTGCTTGCTGTGTGACCCTGGGCAGGTTCATTCATTCAATCGTATTGAGTGCTTACTGTGTGCATAGCATTGTACTAAGCACTTGGAAAGTACAATTTGGCAACAGATGGAAACAATCCCTAACCAACAACGGACTCTCAGTCTAGAAGAAGGAGACAGATAACAAAACGAAATAAGAAGACAGAAATCGATAGCATCAAAATAGATAAATGGAATTATATCTATATACACATCATTAATAAAATGAGTAATAATAATAATAATAACGGCATTTATTAAGCCCTTACTATGTGTAAAGCACTGTTCTAAGCGCTGGGAAATTTACAAGGTGATCAGGCTATCCCACGTGGGGCTCACAGTCTTAATCCCCATTTTACAGAGGAGGTAACTGAGGCACAGAGAAGTGAAGTGACTTGCCCAAAGTCACACAGCTGACAAGTGGCAGAGCCGGGATTTGAACCGATGACCTCTGACATTAAAGCCCAGGCTCTTTCCACTGAGGAACGCTGCTTCCCTAATACATATGTGCAAATATGCACAAGTGCTGTGGGGCGGGGAAGGGGTAGAGTGAGGGGGGAGTAGGGACGATGGGTAGAGGAGGAGGAACAGAGGAAAAAGGGGGCTCAGTCTGGGAAGGCCTCTTGGAGGAGATGAGCTCTCAGTAGGGCTTTGAAGGGAGATAGAGAGCTAGTTTGGCAGATGTGAGAAGGGAGGGCCTTCCAGGCCAGAGGTAGGATGTGGGCCAGGGGTCGATGGCGGGACATTCTCACGAGGCACGAGGCGTTCTCACGAGGCACAGTGAGAAGGTTAGTGGCAGAGAAGTGGAGTGTGCGGGCTGAGCTGTAGAAAGAGAGAAGGGAGGTGAGGTAGGAGGGGGTAAGGGGATGGAAAGCTTTGAAGCCAATAGTGAGGAGTTTTTGCTTCATGCGAAGTTTGATGGGCAACCACTGGAGATTTTTGAGTAGGGGGGGTGACATTCCCAGCGAGTTTCTGTAGAAAGATAATCCAGGCAGCAGAGTGAACTCTGTGCCTCAATTCTCCTTTCTATTTAGACTGTGTGCTCCTTGCAGGACAGGGATGGTGTCCAAACAAATTAATTTTGTATCTACCCAAGACTTGGTAAGAACATAACGAATAATAATAATTATGATATTTGTTAAGCTCTGACTATGAGACAGGCACTGTTCTAAGAGCCGGGGAAGATAAAGAGCAACGAAATCAGACTCAATACCTGTCCCACGCAGGGCTCAAGGAGACATAAATAAAAACAGATTGGGAGAACATCCATTCAAAGGTGCTAGGCTAGGGTAATTATGCTCAGACAAGTGGCAGAGCCGGGATTCGAAACCCCGATCCTCTGATTAGCAGGCTCTATCCACCAGGCCACAGTGCTTCTCCGTAAGGCGAGACCAGATGACAGAGAGCCTTAAAGCCGATTGTGGGTTTTGATCTCACGTAAGCTTGTCTCTAATAATAATAAGTATGGCATTCGTTAAGCGTTTACTATGTGCCAGGCACTGTGCTGAGAGATGGGGTGGATACGAGCAAATCGGGAATGTGAAGGAGGAAAAGGGAGTGTCGAACGCAAGGAATTTTATCAGTCATATTATCGGGTGCTTACTGTGTGTAGAACGTTGTACTAAGTGCTTGGCAGAGAACAACATGGCAGAGTTGGCGGACACATTCCCTACGCCCAGTGAGCTGATAGTTTGGAGGAAGAGAGAAGCATTGATATAAATAAATAATTTAAAGTCTACAAGATATATAATTTGGAGATAAAATATATAATGTGTTGACTGGAGAGAAGAGAATAAGGAAGCACGGTGGTAGAGCACAGTACAGGGCAAATCACGAACATATGTGTAGGTGCCCAGTCCACTCTCTTCAGGTCACTCCTCTCCCACTACAACCAAACCTACGTGCACTGCTCCTCTAGCACCTTACCGTGCCTTGATCTCACTTCTCACGCCATTGTCCCCCGCTTGCTCACTCCCTCCCCACTGCCTAGAGCCCCCTCCTTCTTCCCTCAAAATCAGTCAATCGATTGATGTTATTTATGTAGCGCTTACTTTGTGCAGAGTTGGTAGACATGTTCCCTGCTCGCAGCGATCTTACAGACTAGGAGGGACAGTCTAACAACCCGCTACTGTCCCCTTCGCCAAAATCCTACTGAGATCGTATTTCCACCAGGAAGCCTTCCCTGGCGAATCCTTCATCTCCCCAACATATTTTCCCCCCTCTCTGTGTCACCGATGTCCGGTAAGAACTTAGGTATTTACCATCCACCCACACGGCACTTATGCAAGTATCCTCAAAGCTGGTGCTTCCCTGAACTGCAATTCATTTTCATGCCTCTCCTCCCCTCCGCTGATTGTAAACTCCATGATGGCAGGTATTTTATCTACTTTCTATGGTACACTCTTCTAGGCTGTTACTACAGTGCTCTGATTCAATCAGTCAATCAATCAGTGGTATTTATTGAGCACTTACTAGGTGCAGAGCACAGGACCAAATGCTCAATGCAGAAAGCCCCAGTGCAAAGTAACACTGATTGTTGAGAGGCCTTCCATGAAGCCTACCCTGTCTACGCCCTCATTTCTTCTTCTTCCACTCCCTTGTCCTGGGATTTGCACCTTTTATCCATCCCTCCCTCAGCCCCATAGCACTTATGGACACATTCGTAATGTATTTATCCATCTCAAAGTCTGTCTCCTCCTTTCAACGGTAACTTCCATGTGGGCAGGGAGCGTATCGACCAGCTCTGTTGTACGTACCCTCCCAAGCACCTCAGTGTAGTGCTCCGCACCCGGGAAGAGCTCAGTAAATACCAGCGATTGATGGATAATCGATGGATGGATCAGTTCTTTGGGTTTGCCCCTTGGGTTTCACTAGAGGGCCATCAAGCCTCTGGTTTCTGAGCCGAACAGACTTTCTGGGCCAGGTATGTGAAGGCTCGTTTCACCTGCTGGTTCCTCAGCGTGTAGATGAAGGGATTGAGCATCGGAGCCACAGACGTATTGAGAACGGCCACCGTCTTGGTCATCGTCAACTCCCTGATGGAAGGATTGACATACATGAAGATACAACTGCCGTAGGACAGAGAGACGACGAGCATGTGGGACGAACAGGTGGAAAAGGCCTTTTTCCTCTGCTGGGTGGAGGGAATTCTCAGAATGGTCTTAATGATGAATACGTAGGACAGGATCACCAACGACAAAGTGACCAGCAGCGTGATAATGGCAGCATAAAATGATAGCATCTCTGGGATTCGCGTGTCTGAGCAGGCGATCTTCAGCAAGGGGATGGTGTCGCAGGTGAAGTGGTTGATGACATTCGAGATGCAGAACTCCAGCTGGAGGCCAAAGGCGATGCCTGGAGTGATGAACAAGAAGCTTGCCAAATAGCAGCAGAGGACGAGCAGAGTGCAGACCCTGGGGGTCATGATGGTCGTGTAGCGTAGGGGTCTGCAGATGGCCACATAACGGTCGAAGGACATGCAGGCCAGAAGGAAGAACTCCGACGCCCCCAGGAGGATGTAGAAGAAGGTCTGGGTCATACAGCCACCGTAGGAGATGGTTTTGTCCCCTGTGGAAATGCTAACCAGCAAGTTGGGAATGCAGACGGAAGTGAACGAGACTTCCAGGAGGGAGAAATTACGCAGGAAAAAATACATGGGGGTGCGAAGGTGGGGGACCAGAAGGGTCAGGGTGATGATGGTCAGATTGCCGGTGACGCTCAGCAGGTAGGCAAGGAGTAAAAAAGAGAAAAGGCAAACCTTCAAGGAGGGGTCATCGGTCAGACCCAGGAGGATGAATTCCGTCACGGTGGTTCGATTCCTCATTGCCGACTTGACCCCTATTAGATTGCAAGGGGAGACCACGTGGGCACAGCAAGCGAGGAGAAATTGAATCCAGTAGATGGGATCTTAATGCTCGGGCAGATGGGGCATCAAGAACTCCCAAACCTCAGTCAGTCAGTCCATCGTATTTATTTAGCACTTACTGTGTGCAGAGCACTAAGCGCTTGGGAGGGGACAAGAGACCAGTATAGCAGACACCTTCTCTGCCCATAACGAGCTTAGAGGGGGAGACAGACATTAGTAGCACTGTTGCAAAGCGCTCGGGAGAAAGCAATGCAACGGACTTCATGGTAGAGAGGAGTGCTTGGCACATAGTAAGCGCTTAACCAATATCATATATTCCCTGCCCACCACGAGTTTTCAGTCTAATGGGATCAAAGGGTCATGCCATCGACTGAACATCACAAAAAAAGCCCGAGATAATGCCAACGTGAGTTAGTGAGGTATAATAGAACATACAGAGGTGTATAGGTCAACACTCTTTCAGAGATTGTTTTCAAGACTGTAGGAGGTGCTCCATAGGTCCACTATGCTTGGATTTGTTACGATTGGGAAAATCCTCCGATACCTGATATGCCCTGTGACTTGGTCTTCTAGAAATAATGAGACTAATAATTGTGGTTTATATTAAGCCAAGCACCGTGCAAAGCTCTACTCGGCACTCATCAATGGAGCATCCTCATCAGAAAACATCTCCCCTCCCTTCAAGAATGGGGTCAACTATAAAGAACAGCTAAAACAACCCGTTTCTCCCCATCTTTCCTCTTCTTAACGTACTCACGTGGGCTTACGTGTGAGCCTCATGTGGGACAGGGATTGTGTCCAACCTCGTACCTACACCAGCGCTTAGTACACTGCTTGGCACATAGTAAGCACTTAACTAACCCCTTAAAAAATTCCTGTAAGGCCACCGGTTCATCAAATCTGTGGAATCCCAACTTTTGGCTCACCGTGCTCTCCTGCGCATTAGAGAGAAAGACGAAAAGTCTGCTCTCGAGAGCAGCAAATTCTTGTAACGTTCCCTCTCCCGAAGTGGGCAGAGTTGGCTCAGCAGAAAGGTTTCTTTGTGTGTTTCACAGCCACGGGAATTGGGCAGGTTTTATCTGTTTTGCCCACTGCAGGCCTATGAGGAACTGGAGACAGCAGAGAAGACACTAATGATCCAAATCCTAAATCATTTTGACAGTTAGCAATAAATTGCAAAGCAGAGAGACGGTGTCCGTATGGGGAGGAGCCACAAAACCTTTGATCCCAGCCTCACTCTTGATAAGCGTTAGAGTAAAAATAAAAAAAAGATTTAGAGATGACTAGACAAGGATTAGCTTAGTATAGCTTGATCCACGCATAGGAACCCCCATTTTAAGAATTATTCCCCTTCTTCCACCCAACAGTAAATACTAATTAGGGTTTAGGGCTGAGGATGTGTTAAAACTCTCTCTTCAGGCACCTGAGGGGGCTGCTATGTGGATTAACTTTTCTACTTTCTGGACGCAAGGACGTACTTTCCATTTTTAATCACTCTCCCAGGGTCTCGTTTGTAGAGTTTTGAAGTTCATTTCTCATGAGAGGAGTCAATTCCTCTTTGGATTAAGTTGAAATGAAAATTAAATGATCACACTGGCACTACTTCAACTTTGTAGCATTACTCGGAATCAAGTCTGAAGTCAGAAAAAAACAAGATCCCCTTTTCATTCTGCCTCTCTGAATTGTGGCAGCCATTTTGTTGAAAAGGATTGGCTTAAATTCAGTGGTGCTGATCTTCCCTGTGGGATGAGTCACCATGGAAACTGATGCTGTCTGGTCATTTCCGCATCGATCAATCAATATTATTCATTGAGTGTTTACTGCGTGCCAAGCAACTGCCCTAGGTCCTTGGGAAAGTACAGTACAATAGAGTCGAGAGCCACATTCCCTACCCACAATGAGGTCCAGTGTAGAGGGGGAGACTGACATTAATCAATCAATCAATGGTATTTATTGAGCGCTTACTGCGTGCAGAACACTGTACTAAGAACTTGGGAGAGTACAATACAACAGAGCTGGGAGACACATTCCCTGCCCACAATAAGCTAATAGTCTAAAAGGGGTTAAGGACATTAATCAATCAGTCAATTGTACTTATTGAGCACTTACTATGAGCAGAACACTGTACTAAGCGCTAGGGACAGTACAATACAACAGAATTAGCCGACATGCTACTTGCCCGTAACGAATTTACAGTCCAGAGCGAGAGAGAGACATTAATCAATCAGTCAGTGGTATTTGTTGAGTGATTACTGTGTACAGAGCACTGAACTAAACAGTTGGGAGAGTGCAATGCAACAGAGAAATCTTCTCTGTCCGCAACGAGTTTACAATCTAGAGGACTGTACATAAGTGCTGTGTGGTGAGGATCAAACTGCAAGCAACAAGGCCTGGTGGATAAACTAGATTGTGAGCCCCACGTGGGCCCAGATTGCTTTGTAACCTCCCCAGCACCTTAGTATAGTGCCTGACACATAGTAAGTGCTTAATGAATACCACGGTCATTATTAACAGATCTTTGCAGGACATTCATGGTAAGGTAGAGGAGGATCCCATGAAATGGAGGAGGAGAATTGAGTGCTTTTTTTTAAGGTAAATTAAACACTTACTAGGATGCTGCGGGAGATACAACATGACCAGGTTGGACCCAATCCCTGACATTAGACTCATAGTCTGAATCCCCATTTTACAGATGAGGGAATCAAGGCATAGAGAAGTGAGTGACTTGTCCAAGACCATATGGTAGACAAGTGGGAGAGCAGCGATTAGCCAAGGAAGGGCATTAGCCTCTCTGAGCCTCTGGTCCCTCATCTGTAAAATGGGGATTAAAACTGAGAACCCCTTGTGGGACAGGGACTGTTTTCAACCTGACTATCTTGTATCTACCCCAGCGCTTCAGTACAGTGCCTGTCACATAGTAAGGGCTTACCAAAAACCATTAAATAAGAAAGAGAAATAGTCATTTTGTAAACCAGTGTCTAAAATGCTCAATTTTGGGAAATCAAACTCTGTCCAAAAAGTCGATCAGCTTCATGGTTCCCTTTTCCTCCTCATAAGAATCGTGTCTTCCAGCTCTATCATACTTTCAAGAGCTTAGTCTAGTGTTTTATGCACAAGAAATGCTCAATCAATACCAGTGACTAACTGAATGAATGATGAACAGAGGGAAGAGTGAAATGGGCTTCTGTTGTACTGTCTTCTCCCTGGGGAGGGTTGATAGGCCTGAAACCTCCACCAAAGCAGCAGCCATGGAGAGTCAGAATATGTTGGTGGTGGGCAAGGTTGGGAATTCGCAGTGGGGAAATTGTCTCCAAAATCCAGTTTTCGCCCTCCCCACAGAGCACAACATCCATCTGAAGCCCTAGGAGTAATCAGGCAATCTATCAATCTATGGTATTTATTTAGTACTTACTTTGTGCACAGCACTGTACCAATCTCTTGGGAGAGTACAGTGCAATAGAGTAGGTAGACATGATCCCTGCCTATAAGGAGTTTTCACTCTATAGGGTAGTCATTCTTGACCATCAGTTTAAAGTCAGTCAATCAACCAATCAACTGATGAAATTTTCCGAGTACTTACTGTGTGCAAAACACTGAACCAAGTGCTTGGGAGAGTACAATACAAGAGAGTTGGTAAGCACATTTCCTGCCCACAAGGAGCTTACAGTCTAGAGGGAAAGGAAAGGTCGGAAAAGCAGCATGCCCTCATGGAAAGAGCCCGGGCCTGGGAGTTAGAGGACCTGGTTTCTGATCCCGGCTCCACCACGTGGCTTCTGTGTGTACTCGGGCAAGTCATTTCACTTGTCTGTACCTCAGTTCCCTCATCAACAAAATGGGAATTCAGTACCTGCTCTCCCTCCTACTTAGACTGCAAACCCCGTGTGGGACCTGATTATCTTGTATCTACCCTAATGCTTAGTACAGTGCTTTTTTGGTGGAATGTAAGTTCTTACTATGTAACAGGCAAGCAGAGTGTCTTAGTGGAAAGAGCCCCTGCTTGGGAGTCCGAGGATCTGGGTTCTAATCCCGGCTCTGCCACTTGTCTGCTGTGTGACTTTGGGCAGTCCACTTCACTTCTCGGGGCCTCGGTTACTTCATCTATAAAATGGGGATTAAAACTGTGAGCCCCACATGGGACGACCTGATTACTCTACATCTACCCCAGCGCTTAGAACAGTGCTTGGCACACAGCAAGCACTTAACAAATGTCATTTACATCTTTATTACAGGACAATCAGATTGGGCACAGTCCCTATCCCACATGGGGCTCACAGTCTTAATCCCGATGTTACAGATAAGGTAAACGAGACACCTTTTGTGAACACCATGGAGAGACTGAAAAACAAACAAATGGATTTTGGAACAAATTAAGCCAAAGTGGTCTTTGGTAAACCAAATGACTCGATTTAGATTAGCATCTTTTGGACACATCGTGATGAGGATTAATTCCCTGGAGAAGACACTAATGCTAGGAAGACTCCAGGGAAAACGTGGAAGAGGCAGACCGACAGCTAGATGGATAAAGACCATAACAACGATAACAGAAGAACTGTTAACAAGGTTACGGATTATGGCAGAGGTCAGGGCGTTCTGGAGAAAATGTATCTGTGGAGTCTCTATGAATTGGAAACGAATCGATGGCACTTGGTAATAATAATAATAATTACCAGGAAGCAGCATGTTATTGTGGATAGAGCATGGGCCTGGGAGACAGAAGGTCATGGGTGCTAATCCCAGCTCTGCCACTTGTCTGCTGTGTGACCTTGGGCAAGTAGCTTCACTTCTCTGCACCTCAGTTCCGTCATCTGTAAAATGGAGATTGGGACTGTGAGCCCCATATGGGACAGGGACTGTGTCCAACCCGATTTGCTTAATCCACCCCAGCTCTTAGTACAGTATCTGGCACATACTAAATGCCTAACAAATTAACAAATAACACAATTATTATTATTAATAACAGGCACAGATATATGAAGTACAAACGGACATTGAGTGGGCTTCTAGAGATTTTGTTATTGGAGCATCTATGACTCTGAATGGCACTTGCAATAGGAGTGACTCTCTCTCTCTGTCTCTCTCTTACACACACACACACACTCACACACACATCAGTCACGCATGTTGGGGTCACGGCACAGGCGTGGGAGAAGGAACTGGGAGGCATCGTGGATCAGCCAGACACGGCACTGAGGCTGATAGGTCATCTCGGTTGGTGAATTAGCAGTGGACCATCATGGGGAGAACTCAGGGTTCAAATTGTCCAATTGCCAGGTCAACAGGGAGGGGAAAATGGGCCTTTCTAGAGACGATCGAGTTGGAGCGTCAGAAGCAATCAAAGCTCAGTCACTTGCACACACATGCACGCACAACCACACACTCGTAAATTATACACCCTCTTGGGGAAGGAAAGAGATGAGAAAAAGTGCTGATAAGCGGTGGCCTCAGCCTTAGACTCGACTGCAGTGCGAGTGAAGGAGTTTGGTGAGTAAGGACTGAGCTGCGTCTCGGAAAGTTGAGTTTTAGCCGGGCAGTGTTTCTCCCGCGGCTTTATCTGGGACACTGATGTGCCTGCTGGAAAGAGTACGGAGCTGGGAGTCAGAGGATCTCGGTTCTAATCCCGACTCCACCACTTGCCTGTTTACATAATCCTGGGCAGGTCATTTAATGTCACTTCAGTTTCCTGAGGCACGCAGGGATGGAGATAAATCCAACCCGGTCAAAGCCAGCTCCTCTCCATCCTCTCACTCCTCCTTCTCCTCCTCCTCGTCCTCCTCCTCCTAGTCCTCCTCCTCCTCCTCCTCTTCCTCTTCCTTCTCTTCCTCCTCCTCTTCCTGCCCCTTCTCCATTTTTGTTCCATTATCAATCCCGGTGCCGATGTCACGCTCATAGTAGGGGTGGTTTTTTTCACTGCGAGACCTCGTCTTCGTGGGACTCATGAGCATGGCCAGTGGCTACATGGTGTTTGTCCTGTACAGGCACCACCAGCAGGTCTGGCACCTCCATGCTCCCGGACCCTCGCCTGAAGTCAGGGCATCCAAGAGGGTGATCGCCCTTGTCACCCTCTACTTCCTCCTCTATGGGCAACATTCGATCATACTGAGAGTCTTTCTAAACAAGAGAGAGAAGTCCTCTCTTCTAGTGAATATCAACATGGTGTTGGCATTCGCCTTCTCAGCGATCAGTACCTTCCTGATTATTCACAGTAATCGCAGCATGAAGACTTTCTGGAAATGGGATTCACCTTGTTCTGACAAAAATCCCTCCTAGGATCAATGGATCGATCAGTGGTATTTGTTGAGCGCTTAGGGTATGCAGGGCACTGTACTAAGTGCTTGGGAGAGTATGGGTCCACAGAGCCAGTCTTAAATAATCAATCGGTGATATTTGTTGAGTGTTTACCGTGTACAGAGCACTGTACCTAGTGCTTGGGAGAGTACAGTTCAACAGAGTTGGTCTCCAACAATCAATTGGTAGTATTTGTTGAGCTCTCACTGGGTGTACAGCATTGTACTGAGTGCTTGAGTGTGTACAATGCACCGGAGCTGACAGATACAGTCCCTGCCCACAGTGAGTTTACAGTCTAGAGTGGTGGCCCCAGGAATAAGTCCTGCCTCTTCCAGCATATTAATAAGAAGAAGAAGAAGAAGAAGAAGAATGGATGGCATTTTTTAGCTCTTACTATGTGCTGAGCACTGTCCTAAGCGCTGGGAGATATATATATATATATATATACATTTACAAGGTTGTCCCAGGTGGGGCTCACAGCCTTAATCCCCATTTTACAGATGAGGTAACTGAGGCACAGAAAACTTAAGTGACTTGCCCAAAGTCACACAGCTGACAAGTGGCAAAGCCGGGATTGGAACCCCACAACCTCTGACTTCCAGGTCTGTGCTCTTTATTATCATTATTATTGATGGATTGATTTCTGTCTGCCTCCCCCTCTAGACTGTAAGCTTTATGTGGGTGGGGAACATAATAATAATACTAACTGTGGTACTTCTTAAGGGCTTACTATATGTCAAGCACTGTTCTAAGCGCTGGGGTAGATACAGGGTAATCAGATTGTCCCACGTGGGGCTCACACTTTTTAATCCCCATTTTATAGATGAGGTAACTGAGGAACAGAAAAGTTAAGTGACTTTTCCCAAGGCCACACAGCTGACAAATGGCAGAGCTGAGATTAGAACCTCTGACTCCCAAGCCTGTGCTCTTTCCACTAAGCAGCGCTGCTTCTCTGAGCCCTTACTCTATGCAGAGCACTGTGCTAAGCACCTGGGCGAGGATAATATAACCGAGTCGATAGACACGTTCGTATTCTAGAAGAAGAGGCAGTCATTAATAGAAATCAGTTTCAAATATGGAAATAAGGGCCAAGGGACTGAGGGTGGGGGGAATAAAGGGGGAAAGTCCAAGGGCAAGGGCGACACAGAAGGGAGCGGGAGAAGAGGAGATGAGGGCCTAGCTGGGGATGGCCTCTTGACTAGCACAGCAGGGGCGTGGCAGAGAGAGGGGCAGCTGCTCAAACACATGGCTCATTCATTCAATTCCTATTTATTAAGTGCTTACTGTGGGCAGAGCACCCTACCAGGCTCACCTCCAGACTGTAAGCTAGTTGTGTCTACTATCGTACTCTCCCACACGCTAATACACTGCTCTGGACACAGTAAGAGCTCAAGAAATACCACTGGTAATGATGATGGATAGAGCACAGGCTGGGGAGTCAGGGGAACCCGAGTGCTAATCCTGGCTCTGCTAATTGTATGCTGTGTGGACTTGGGCAAATCACTTCACTTCTGTGCCTCAGTTACCTTATCTGTAAAATGGACCCTATGTGAGATATGGATTGCCTCCAACTTGATTCTCTTTGGGTAGGGATTGTATCTATATGTTCCCGAATTGTACTTTTCAAGTGCTTAGTACAGTGCTCTGAACACAGTGTGTGCTCAATAAATACAATCGAATGAATCTGCCCCCGTCGTGTAAGACCCTGGCTGGCACTTAGAAGGATTTTAACAAATGCCATTCAGTGCTTAGAACAGTGCTTCAGCACTCAGAACAGTGTTTGGCACATTGTAAGCGCTTAAGGAATACCACGATTATTATTATTATTATAAAAAGCAAATACAAAGATGATGATGATGATGACTTCCAATGGCATCTGTAGCCTCCTTCTGTGGCTAGAAGGTAGCAGTATCAGTCAAAGGATTTGTTCTGATCTGGTTCTCTGTTACCCCAGCCTCAGGAACAGTACGGAGATTTCTCTAATCAATCAATCAATCAGTGGTATTTATTGACTGTTTACTTTGTGCAGTACTCTGCAGGATCCTTTACTCCCACCTGAGCAAAATCACAAGGGCAGGAGAGATGGTCAAAAGACCCAAGCCGAATGCACTTAGATCTGAAACCTTTAACCTTTTGATATTCACCCCACCCCGAGGCTTGCAGCACTTATATACACTGATCAATCAATCAGTCATTCAGTTGCATTTATTGAATGCTTACTGTGTACCAAGTGCTGCAGCAGATACAAGCTAATCGGGTTGGGCACACTCCTTGTCCCACAAAGGGCTCATGTCATAATCTCCACTTTACAGATGAAGTAACTGAGGACCACAGAAGTTCAGTGACATGCCTAAGGTAACCCAGCAGACAAGTGACAGAGCCAGGATTAGAACCCAGGTCCTGTGACTCCCAGCCCCATGATCTACCCATTAGGTCATGCCGTTTTTGCTTCTGACACTCAGTTTACCTTCCCACCTTACTTCGCTGATTTCCTACTATGAACCAATCCACACACTTTACTCCGCTAACACCAACATCCTCACGGTACCTTGATCTCGTCTATCTCGCCGCTGACCTCTCACCCACATCCAGCCTCGAGCCTGGAACTCCCTCCCCACTTCATAGCCAACAGATGGCACTATATCCCCACCTACAAAGCCTTATTAAAATCACATCTTCTCCAAGAGTCCTTTACTGTTAAAGTCCTCATTACCTCTCCTCTCACTCCCTTCTGCACCACCCTGGCACTTGGATTTGCACCCTTCATTCACCCCACCTTCAGCCTCTCACCTTCAGCTCTTGTGTCCATAACCTACAAATTATTTATTTATATTGACGTCTGTCTCCCCCTCTATATTTTAAGCTCACTGTAGGCAGGAAACATTTCTGCCAACTCTAATATACTGTACACTCCAAAGCACTTATACACAGTGCTCTGAACACAATAAGCATTCAATAAATACAAGTGACTGATTAATGGATTTTCTGCCATAAAGAAAAGTCAGATACTACTGTGGACCTGTAGATTCTGGGCTTTGTCTGAATCTTGATATCAGGTTACCATGACACTTGGAGACTCAGAAAGATGCACTAGGCAGCCTGATTTGATTCCTTTTTTTTTTTACTTTTTAATGGTATTTTTTAAGCTCTTACTATATGCCAGACACTATACTGAAGTAGACACAAGGTTGCGAGATTGGACACAGTTCCTGTACCACACGGGGCTTGCAGTCTTACCAGTCTTAATCCCCACTTTACAGATGGGGTAGCTGAGGCACTGAGAAGTGAAGTGACTTCCCCCAGGTCATGCAGCAGACAAGTGGATGGGCCAGGCCTCAGGACCGTGCCCTAGAATAATAATAATAACAATAATAATGATAATGATAATAATAATAATGGCTTACCATGGCTTAAGCACTTACTATGTGCCGGTCACTATTCACTAGGCCAAACTGTTTCTCAATCAGATTCCTTGCTGGTTTATTCTCTGCAGTAAGTGCTCAATAAATATGATAGATAGATTGACTGATTGACAGCCATTGCCTCCTAGTGTTCACCTGGGATGGTCTGAGGCTTTGTTTTTCTGTATCCATAAAGCTTTCCTCTGCCCTTCTTAGTTTTAATGTTGCAATTTCAGAAGCTGTTTGGCTACCTCCCGTTGTTTATGTCCATTCTACCCTTTGATTTTGTCTCTCCCATCTTTTCCCTTGACTGGAGAACCTACCAGCGAAACTCATTTATCAAGTGGACCAGGAGTTTAGCACCCACACCCAAACCCTGCCCTCTTCACTCAGCCCAGTGATTAACTGTTCATGTTCTCACCCCTTACTGAAAAGAAGCATGGCAAAGTGGAGAGAGCACGGGTCTGGAAGGCAGGATGATGTGGGTTCTAATTCTGGCTTTGCTGTGTGATTTGGGGCAAGTCACTTCACTTCTTTTAGCCTCAGTTCCCTCCTCTGTAAAATGGAGATTAAAACTGAGAGCTGCATGTAGTACATGGACTGTGTCCAATCCAATTAGCTTGTACCTACCCCTGTACTTAGTACAGTGCCTAGCACACAATTAGCCCTTAACAAAACCATTAAATACATTGGTTGTATTTTAACCCATCTCCTTGCTGACTAGATTCCATTTTTAGAGGCCTATGGGGCTTCCCTCTCCAATTTAGGTCGAGAGATTCGAGTTCTTCCTGACTTGATAGAGACAAGATCAAAACATAAGACCTGGAAAGCGTTGACCTCTTGTTCTCAGTTCCTTGACCCCCTGATTCCATTATCTGTTTCCTGGTCTATAAAGGATGAGCCCCAGGAGGGGTTGAAATTCAGATGTCCAGGAAGGAACAGAGCTGGGAGAAGATCTGTCTAGAGCCAGGGACATCCACTGGGTCCCCCGAGTCATGACCAGTTCACCATTAGAGTGAACCCAGAGAAGGTAAGTAACAGTGTAGCTGTCTTTCGAAGCACTCATCTTTTCAATGGTAAGCGCTTTTGTTAAGCACTTACTATGTGCCAGGCACTGCATTAAGTGCTGGGGGTGGATACAAAGTAATCGGGTTAGACCCAGTCCATGTTCCACAAAGGGCTCACAGTCTTCATCCCCGTTTTACGGGCGAGGGACCTGAGGCCCAGAGAGGTGAAGTGACTGGCCCGAGGTCACACAAGAGACAAGTGGCAGAGCCGGGATTAAAATCTCGTTACTTCTGACTTCCAGGCCAGTGCTCTATGCACCAGGCCTCGCTGCTCATTCTGTCTGGGATGGGACAATTTATCAGCATAATGACCAACTGCTCTTCCCCGAGCTTCGGAACTCCCAACGCAAGGAAGAGAAAAGGGGAAAAAAATGAGAAGTGCCTGCTGGAAAGTAAAAGTTCCTCTCTGCACATAGTAAGCAGTCAATAAATGCTATTGGTTGATAAATTGCTGAATACGTTGCTCTGCACACAGTAAGCATTCAGCATCAGTGTGGGCTAGTAGATGAGAAGCAGTGTGTCCAGTGGACAGAACACTTGCCTGGGAGTCAGAAAGACCTGGGGTCTAACCCTGGCTCCTCCACTTGTCTGGTGTGTGACCTTGGGCAAGTCACTTCCCTTCTCTGTGCTCCAGTTACCTCATCTGTAAAATGAGGATTAAGACCCCGAGCCCCATGTGGGACGTGGATTGTGTCCAACCTAAATAATCTGCCTACATCTACCCCAGCACTTAGTACAGTGTCCTGCACATAGCCAATGATAAATACCATAAAAATGGTGTTGATTAATCGATTGATTAGTGTCTGTCTCCCCCTCTGGACTGTGAGCTCCTGGTGGGCAGGGAACCCATCTACCAACTCCGTTTTATGACACACTCCCAATCGCTTAGCAGAGTGATCAGGGCACAGGGTAAACGCTCAATAAATACCATGACTTGAGGGACTGATACACTTTCCGCTTCCGGCAGCCCGTCCTGTACCGAGAGGGTCTCTCCCCCGAACCCCGGTCCCCCATCCTGCCCCCGTCGCGATCCCAACCCTGGACTCCGGGATGAATAAGATCATCGTGTTCGACCAGCCCGGCTTCCGGGGGCTCAGAGAAGAGTTCACCCACGACATCCCGGACCTGCGGGACGTGTACTTCGACAAAGTCATCTCCTCCCTGAAGGTGGTCGGTCAGTCCTGGCTGGCATTCGACTACGTGGCCTTCAGGGGCAGGGTCCTGGCTTTCGAGGAGGGGGAGTACAGCAGCGTTGGCCTGGACGATCAGATCTCCTCCCTCCAGCTGGTGAGGGAAGACTTGGAGGACCCCCAGATCACACTCTCCGAAGACACCGCTCTCCTTGTGCCTCTGCCGCCCATCAGGAAGGAAGCCCACATCTCCCACAAGGACTTCGGGAAGGTGTCCGGCCACTCCATCCAGAGAGGCGTCTGGCTCCTGTGCTTCAAGGAAGAGAGGGGAGGGGGCAACTATGTGTCCCGGGCGGGAGACAGGTGTCCGACCCCCTCTCCCGTGTGGGAGAAGTGCCCCGACTACGCCTCGACGCTGTTCTGGAAGCCGTGGCTCCAGTACGTGAGGCCCCTGAGGCCCGGCCGGCCTGTGATCACCGCCGAGATCCTGTGGGAGAAGAAGAAGGTGGAGAGGGAAAGGAGTCAGGTCGTGGATCACCTGGTGGGAGCTAACTTCACTGACGTGGCACAGACGTACACCAGCACCTTCAGCAAAGAGCTGGAGGTCTGCACCACGCATGCCTTCAACTTCTAAGACTCTGGGGAGCTCACGGCGGGCACCCGGTTCACGGTCAAGGTGGAGACCTCGCTGAACGTGACTGTGGAGGTCGGGAAGATCCAGAGCATCACGACCAAGAACAAGGTACAGGTGGCCCTCCCAGTAACCAACCCCCCCCCCCGCAAGGAGCTGACTGTCCAGGTGCTCAAGAAGGAGGTCACCTTCCAGGCCCCCGTGAAGCTGACCATCGGCCGGAACGGGAAGCTGAGCACCGCATTCGGGGTGTACTGGCGGACGTCCGGGCACTGCATTCACGTCGTGTTCAAGGGGAAAGAGCTGGTCCCCGCTGGTCCTGAGGACCCCAGACCCATTCCCCCATCCTGGAAGCTCCTGTCCTGCCTCTGGGCGTGGAGGAGGAGAGGACCGAGGAGGGTTCCGCTGCCCGCCGAGGAGACACCGGCCCGGACCCCAGGCTAGACTCAGAGCGGTCATCCTCTCCTCCCTGATGTAACCTCCCTCTGGGGAGAGAGGGCTCTCCAGATTCCTGATTCTCAAGTCTCAGAATTCACCTCCTTAGCCTAGGAGAAGACCCACATTCCTGCAGGACTTCTTCGCCCTGCTCATCAATAAAGCTCCTGATTCATTGCCTTCACTCTCTGGGAATTATCTTCCTACGGAACTCACCCTTGTCTCCAGTTTGGCCCATCCGTGAAGGTGGTGGTGGCGGGGGGGGGGGGGGGGGGGGGCGGGGGGGCGGTTACTCCGGCAGAGCATCTTCCTGGTCTAAATGATAATGGTAGTGATTGTGGCATCTGTTAAGAACTGACTATGTGCCAGGCACTCTACTAAATACTGGGGTCGATACAGGATAATTGGTTTGGACACAGTCCGTGTCCCACATGGGGCTCCTAGTCTTAATCCCCATTTCACAGATGAGGGAACTGAGGCCCAGAGAAGTGATGAGACTTACCCGAGGTCACGGAGCAGACAAGTGGTGGAACCTAGATGAGAACCCAGGTCCTTCTGACTCCCAGGCCTGTGCTCTAACCACTAGACCGTGCTGCTTCTCACCCAGCGGATATTGCTTGCCGTGAGAACCTTTTCTGCTCTGAACCAGAACCCAAGACCACCAGCACTGGGGGGAAGTAGGTGAAGAATCGACCAGTCCATCAATCAGTGGTATTCACTGAGCATTTCCTTTGTACAGAGGGCTATACTAAGCTCTTGAGAGAGTACAACAGAGTTGGTAGACATGTTCCCTGCCCACAACGAGCTTACTATCTAGAGGATCTTGATTTTAAATTTCCTTGACAGGAACCTCCACTTCCCCACACTCCCACGACAACCATTCCCCGATTTCTCCGCCAAAAGAGAAGATTAGTCTCCAACGATGTGACTTCTTTTCGTCCTTTCTTTAAACTCTGAAGAGCCGTGGTCTGAGCATTTTCTTACCCTCCTCATTTCTCCCTTCTTACTTCCCCGTGCCTGGGTGAGGGGGCCTGGAGTGGACTCTCCTCACCCGGGGAAGGCAGCCGGGTGGTGGACTGGGGGTTTCAGGGACGAACGGTGTGGGAACCAGGGCCACGACAAACCCGGGCTCCTCACATGCACAGAAACAGCGGGATAGGTAGTCAGGAACGGGGGAGGAGGAGATGCAGTTTGCCCTTAGTGGCTGGGGCTGGGAGAAGCAGGGAGATTGATGCCGAGAGACACCTATGAGGCAGAGAGAACTATGCATTTCACTGCCCTCATTCTTTTTTATTTTGCCATGGAATCTGGTAGGAGTTTCCTATGTGTCAGGTGCTTTTCTGAGGCCTGGGGTTGACACAAGATCATCAGGTGGGACCCAGTCCCGGACCCACATAGAGCTCACAGTCTTAATCCTCATTTTACAGGTGAGAAAACTGAGACCCAGAGAAGGGAAGTGACTTTCCCGAGTTCACTCCACAGGCAAATGGCAGAGCCAGAATGAGAACCCAGGTCTTCTGACTCCCAGGCCCATGCTCTTTCCACTAGACCAGCCTGCTTCTGTTTAAGCCACCCAACTTCTCATTACTTGGGGTTCCACAGTGGGGAGTGAGGGGGGACCCAAGACCCCAGTTTCTGGCCCAGAGTACTAAGTCCAGAGTCCACTGCCCATGTCGACTGAACTCTGCCCTTGGGCCTTTGAGTCCTGGCTGGGAGGTGTCAGAAAGGGAAGACCAGGGCAGGAACCTTGCTGTGGGAAGGGAGGGTGTCAACTAACTCTGTTACATTGTACTCTCCCAGGTGCTTAGTGCGTTGGTCTCTACAAAGTAAGCACTCAATAAATGCTATGAATCGATTGACTGATCTGGACAGGGTCTGAAGAAAGTGGGGAACCCAGGGAAGAAGTAGAGAGGAGTGAGCTGCTGGCTGCAGTAGTTGGTGTGAGGAGGCAAAGGAGAGGGGTGAGGGAGGTGGGAAAAGGGGAAAGATGGGAGAGATAGGATCAGAGAGATAGGATCAGAGGTCCAGAGCGGGGACTGATTCACGATTGATGTGCCATATCCCACTCAAATAGGGCTCTCCGGAAGACCCAAGGCAGACCCAGCGCTTAGAACAGTGCTCTGCACAAAACAAATGTTATTATTATTATTATTATTACCTGAAGGGATCAGCCTCTTTCGCCTACCGCCTGCGGGAGGCACTGCCCTCGACCTCCTCCATGGGGTGGATATTGGCACTCCATTTTTCCGAGCTCAGGCCCTCAGGACCGACCACTGACCAGAGTTTGGGGGCCGAAGGGAAGGAAGGAACATGGAGGTTTTGGGAACCAAAACGGGAAATCACCTCAGGTGAAATGGAGCCTTCTCAGAGTCACCCATGGTGTCGTGTATTGGTGGGGAGGGACTGACATTCAAACCCTCGCCTTTGAGGACCCACCTCCCCAAACCCGGCCTCAGGGGACTTGCCCGATCGTGCCTAATTTACGGATTCCCCTGCCGGTCCAGGAGCCGCCTTCTGGTATTCCTGTCCGGCCTCTGCAGGATCATGTAGACCTTGGGGCCGAAGGTGCAGCTGAGGAGCCCGGCACCTTGAGGCCAGGATGGAGGGGACCTCCAGGGCCACCGTGGCCTTGCCCTTGGCGACTCTGAAGGCCGTCTGTTCCGGGAGGCAGGTGGCTGGGCCAGGGCGGCAGATGAAGGTCAAGGAGGACAGGAAGCAGAGCAGGAGGGCCGCAAGAAGGGTGTAACTGAGACTGCCATTGTTAGCTTTCACTATGGGGGTGTCCCGGTGATGGATGAAGCCACCCAAAACCAGAGTGGTGAGGAGAGAGACACAGAGGGCAAAGGATGTCAGAACCATTCCCAGAGGCTCCTTGTAGGAAAGGAAGACCACCGCTTTCGGGACACACTAATCTCTTTGAGGATTTGGAAACTCATCTTTGGGGCATTTGATGCATTGCTCCACATCTGAAAGGAATAACTGGAATTTTCCACCTCCTTTGGGGCGAGCTATGAAATTCCAGTCCCTGGGAGAGGGAAATCGGTGATACAGGTGCAAAGGAAGTGCAGAAAAGAACAACGAGAAAAATCAGATGGATGGAGGAGCTGCTTCTGAGAGACTGGAACGTGTTGAGTGACTCCATTACATAGTACTCTCCCAAGTGCTTCTTGCAGTGCTCTGCACACAGCAAGTGCTCAGGAAATGCCATTCATCGATTGGAACTATGGGTTTGGTTCAGTCTGCCCAGATGCCCTTACATCTGGATTTGTCCTACACGTTGACCTCCACCCCGTTCAACCCCACAGCCTTCCCCCCCATGCTCATAATTATTTTAATGTCTGTTGTCCACCTCTATACAGTAAGATCCTTGTGAGCAGGTTACATGCCTACCAACAGTTATATCATACTCTCCCAAGCACTCAGTAGAGTACTCTGCATACAGTAAGCACTCCATTAATACCGTCGAAGGATTGTAGCCAGGGAACGTGTCTACCAACTCCACTGTACTATACCCTCTCAAGTGCTTAATACAGTGCTCTGCACACAGTAAGTGCTCAGTAAGAACGATAGAATGATTGAATGAATGGACCCCAATGACACAATAGGGCGAGGAGGAGGCTGGGGGCTCCAAGTGCCCCACGCCCCACACCTGGCCTAGTGGACACAGCCTGGGCTTGGGAGTCAGAAGACCTGGGTTCTACTCCTGACTCTGCCACTTTTCTCTGGGTGAATCTCGGCAAATCACCTCTCTTTACCTCGTTTACCTCATCTACAAAATGGCGATTAAGATTGTGAGCCCCATTTTTGTAGGGGGCTGTGTCCAACCTGCTTAGCTGATATCTACTCTAGCAGATAGTACAGTGCATGGCACAAGGTAGACACTTAACAGAAACTACAATAATGATAATAATAAACCTCCAAGTATCTTGGTACTTCTGTCAGAGACTGAGGCTGAGATCAGAATTATTGTGGCATTTGTTAATATTAAGTGCTTACTATATTCCAAGGAATGTACTAAATGCTGGAGTAGATACAAAATCATTAGATACCAAATGGGGCTCATAGCCGAGGTAGGAGGAAGAACAGGGATTGAATCCCCATTTGGCAAATGAAGGAACCCCAGTTCCTTCATAAGAACCCCAGTTCACTTCCTAGAGAAGTGAAATGACTTGTCCAAGGTCACAGAGCAGACAAGTGGCGGAGGGCAAATTTGAACCCAGGTCCTATGACTCTCAGGCCCGGGTGGCCTTCCACTAGGCAGAAGGAGAAGCAACGTGGCATAGTGGAGTGAGCACGGGACTGGGAGTCAGAAACTCATGGGTTCTAATCCCAGCTCCGCCACTTCCATGCTGTGTGTCCTTGGGCAAGTCACTTTACTTCTCTGTGCTTCAGTTACCTCATCTGTAAAATGTGGATTGAAACTGTGAGCCCCACGTGGGACAGGGACTATGTCCAACCTCGTTTGCCTGTATCTACCCCAGAGCTTAGTACAGTGTTTTTCACATAGTAAGTGCTTAAAAGGCCTTTATTAGTATTATTAGGCCTCGTTGGCTGCGACAGGTTTATTACCATGTTGTGTAGAGGAAGAATGGCACTCTGCAGATCATAGGACCTGGGTTCAAGTCCCTTCTCTGCCACTTGCCTGATTTATTATCGGGGCAAGGCACTTCACTTCTCTGGGCCTCAGTTTCCTCAACTGTAATTGGGGATTTAATTCCTGTTCTCCCTCCTACTTAGACTGTGAGTCTCAAGTGGGGCAGAGATTGTCACCAACATGTTTACCACAGTGCTTAAAACAGTGCTTTTTTTTCTTTTTCTGAATGACATTTCTTAAATTCTTGCTATGTGCCAGGCACTGTACTAACCACAGGGGTAAATACAAGTTAATTGAGTAGGACGCAGTCCCTGTCCCACCTGGGCAGAGAATTGAAGGGACTTGCCCAAGGTCACAGAACAGACAAGTGGAGGAGTTCAGGATTAGAACCCACGTCCATCAGATTTCCAGGCCTGTGCTTTATCCTCTATGCCATACTGCTTCTTTAGACCCCTAATAAACACTTAACAAATATCACAGTCATATCATATGTGATATATGATGATGATGGTATTTGTTAAGCGCTTACTATGGGCCAACCACTGTTTAAAGCACTGATATATATCAAATATCGTATCACTTCTCGAGAGCTCTCCCGGCTTGTCCTGCCTGGCCCACCTCTACTAGATGGGGAAGCATGGTCTTCGGCGGACACCTACCGGTCTGATTGCTGATCTCTCCTTCGACACAGAGCACACAGTCATACAAGCAGGTGGCTTTTCCTTTCCAAGCTGTTTTCCTGAACCCCAGACAGCAGCTCTCACAACACATGGAGTGGGGGGTTTGCACGAGAAAGGGAAGAGGAAAATGTCAGTGGCCTCTGAATCCATCCCCACTTCCAGCCCCACAGCAGTCATGTACACATCAGGAATTCATTTATTTATAAAAATGTCGTGTCCTCCTCTAGGCTGTATGTTTGTCGTGTCTGTTCAATCCAGAGGAGATTATTGAGCCACAGAGAAGTTAAGTGACTTCCCAAGGTCACACAGCAGATAAGCGGCAGAGCTGGGATTAGAACCCAGGTCCTTTGGGCTTCCAGGCCTGTGTTCCATCTGCTGGGCAATACTGCTTTATTATTATGATTGTGGTTCCCCAGCACTTAGTACAGTTCTCGGCACATAGTATGCACTCAAATAGAATGATTCACTGACTGATCAATGGCACTTATTGATTCTGTCCTCCCCCAAACTTTCCTGACACTGTAGATGGCACAACCATCCTTCCTGTCTCACAAGTGCATTAACATGGCGTCATCCTTAACTCCTATCTCTCATTCCCCCCACATATCCAGTCCGTTACCAAATCATTTCAGTCTCACCTTCACAACATCGCCAAGTTCTGCCCTTTCCTCTCCATCCAAACTCTCATGCTATCCAGATTGGATTACTGCATCGGTCTCCATTCTGTCCTCCCAACCTCCTGCCTCTCCCCACTTCAGTCAATACTTCACTCTGCTGCTCAGATTATCTTTCTACAAAATCGTTTGGGGTATGTCACCCCCCTCCTCAAAAGTTTCCAGTGGTTGCCTATCAATCTCTGTATCAAACAAAAATTCCTCACTGTTGGCTCAAAGCTCTCCATCACCTTTTCCCTTCTTACTTCAGTTCCCTTCTCTCCCTCTATACCCCAGCCCTCATGCTCAGCTCCTCTGGGGCTATTTCACTGGGCCTCCATCTCGCCTGTCTCGCTGCCGACCCCAGGCCCACGTCCTTATTCTGGCCTGGAACGCCCTTCCTTCTCAAATCCACTAAACAATCACTCTTCTCCCCTTCAAAGCCCTTCAAAGCCCTACTGAAGTGCACCTCCTCCAAGAGACCTTCTGAGACTAAGCCCCGTTTTCCTCATCCCCCCTACTTCCGTGTCACCTTGACTCACTCCCTTTTCTCTTCTCCCCCTCTCTTTGCACCACGTCACTTGTTTATATGAATTATAGAATTATATCTATAATTGTATTTATTTCTACTGATGCCTGTTTAACTTGTTTTGATATTTGTCTCCCCCTCTCTAGACTGTAAACTTGTTGTGGGCAGGGATTGTCTCTATAGCTGTATTGTACTTTCCAAGCGCTTAGTACAATACTCTGCACACAGTAATGAATGAATGAATGAATTTATTGAGCACTGACTATGAGCAGAGCACAATCTTATGTGCATGTGAGAGTTCTTTATAACAATAAATAGACACATTCCCTGCCCACAACGTACTTGGGAGAGTACAATGCAACAGAGTTGGTGGACACATTCCCTGTGCACAGTGATCTTATGGTCTAGAGGGCGAGATAGGCACTAATATAAAAATCAATTTTTCATAGAGAATGCGTGGCTATGTACATAAGTGCTTTGGGATGAATATTAAATGTCCTCGGGGCACAGATCCAAGCACATAGACAATGCAGAAAGAAGAAGGTGCTGGGAAAGAAAGGCTTAATTGGGGAAAGCCTCTTGAAGGAAAAGTTACCTTTATAAGATTTTGAAGTTGCGGAAATAGTTGTCTGGTGTATATGGAAAGGGAGAGAGGTCAAGGCCAGAGGGAGGATATGGGAGTGGATTGGGTGGTGAGTTCGATGAGATGGAGGCTGGGTGAAGAAGCTGACACTTGAGGAGTGGAGTGTATGCTCTGGCCTGTAGTAGGAGATCAGTGAGGCAATTTATATATTTATATTAATGTCTGTCTCCCCGTCTAAACTGCAAGCTCGTCGTGAGCAGGGAATGTGTATGTTTATTGTTATAGTGTACTCTCTTATCGTACCGTTGAGCATCAGGCAATGGACAGCATGGAGCTTGGAGAATAGGATGGTCCAAAGAAGACTAAACCTCATGGCCATAATCCTAAAACACAAAGAGAAAAGTACTCACTGGAGTGACAGGCTGATCCAGAGGCTGAGCAGCTGAGGTGAGAGAGCTGTTCAGCATTTCCGGGTCCCCCGAGGATTCATCCCATACACTGGTGCAGCACCCGGATGGAGATGGTCCTCACTCCAAGACGGCAGAGGGAATGGATGAGGGAGCATATTTATAAGGATGCTTTACCCTGGTGCAAGAGTTACTGGTTCCACCTGATGATCTTTGCTTTTGGTGGCATAAGTAACCTGAGACTCCTTTTCCTCCTCTCTTTCCTGGCCCCGACCCCACCCCCAGAGAGGCTGAGATCACAGTCGCTGAGGAAAATCGCCTCATAAGCACTACCTGCGTATCGATGATTCCTGGACAAAATACTGTTGGAAACATGTCTGCCAACGTTCTTGTATTGTACTTTCCCAAGTGCTTAGTAGAGTGCTCTGCCCACAAAAAGGGCTCGTTCAATACCATGGAGTGATTGTGGGCAGAGAACTGTTGTATTCATTCATTCATTCATTCATTCAATCATATTTATTGAGCGCTTACTGTGTGCAGAGCACTGGAATAAGCGCTTGATTGGACTCTCCCAACAGCGTAGTACAGTGCTCTGCACACAGTAAGTGCTCGATAGATACCGTTGACTGAATGATATGTAGAACGTCCAGAGGGAGCCTAATAAACCGGCACCTCAGTGGAATCAGGTCTCCAAAAAAGATTTGATTCTTTTTCAAACATAAAACACTAATGTGTCCTCGGGCTGTGTGTCCCTTTTCCAACAAGCCCTTGTGGTCTCTGGAGAATCTCCAGTGTTCCAGAATAAGCAGTTTGGCCTCGTGGAAAGAGCACGAGCTTTCGAGTCAGAGAACCTAAGAATAATAATTGCGGTATTGGCTCAGCACTTACTATGGGCCAAGCTCTGGGGTAGATACAAGATCATCAGGTTGGAAACAGTCCCCGTCCCTCACGGGTTTCACAGTTTAAGAGGCAGAATAGGGGATTCAATTCCGATGAGGAAACTGAGGCACAGAGAAGTGAAGGGATTTGTCCAAGGTCACCCAGGGGGTTGGTGGTGGAGCTGGGATAAGAACCCAGGTCTTTACTTTAGGCCATGCTGCTTCTCATCGTCTTCCAACATCGACCCTGGTGCTTGCCAGTTGTATGACCTTGGGCACATTGCTGCGCTTCTGTGGGCCTCAGTTTTCCCCTCTGTAAAATGGGGTTGAAATATCTTTTCTCCTTCTCCCTCAGATCGGGAGCTCCATGTGGGAGAGGGACTATCCTGATTATCCTGTGTCCATTTTAGGACTTTTTCTCAGAGCTCTTTTCCCCAGCCTCTTGATTTCCCCAGCCTAGATGGACATAGTTGTTACGTTGGCTATGCCCATTCCAGATGAACAGAGGTAGTGATTCCACTGAATGGGAACCCCTTTAGGAATGAACTGTCCCGGACAGAGATAAGGGTTTTACTCCATAATTTTTACTATTATTATTATTGTAATTATTCTTATTATCATCATCATCATCGTGGGGACCGTGGGAAAGATAGGGAGTATGTGCACACAAACCGTACCCAACGGCTCAAAGCCAAACAGACTCAACAACAGGAGATAAAGGGACCAGGGCAAGAAAAACAACCTTGCACCTGCAAAGCTCGGAGGCAACCTCAAGGCCATATCCACAGCCAGCAATGGTTGGCAACGGGTGGCTGGGGGCCAGCCAGAGCAAACGCTTCGTGATGGACAGAGCTGTTGCTAGGCTAGTGGCTGGAGGGTGGCGAGTGAGTGTGCTACATGGCCTGAGAAAATCCTGCCCCCGGGCACCGGGGGGTATAAGAGACGAACAAGACAAGGGGGGTGCAAGCTCACACACACACGCATGTGCGCGCTCTCTCCCTCTCTCTATCTCGCTCTCTCTCTCTCTTTCAACCATGTAACCGCTGATAGCAAATAAACGGCAACCAAGCTTTGAACCTCTGGCTGACTCTTCCTGGTATGAACGTGCGGGCCGCGTCCGGAGACGTCCGAAGACCCGGAGAGGGTAAGAACCCGAGCGTTGCCCCCGAAACCACGGGGAGCAACGCATCATCATTATTTTTAATTTATGGTATTTGTTTCAAGCTTACTTTATGCAAGGCACTGTATGAAGTGCTGGGGTAGATACACGATAATAAGGGTTGGACACAATTCTTGTCTGGCATAAAACTCGTAGTCTTAATCTCCATTTGCCAGATGAGATTATTGAGCCACAGAGAAGTTAAGTGCCTTCCTAAAGTCACACAGCAGATAAGCAGCAGAGCTGGGATTAGAACCCAGGTCCTTTGGGCTTCCAAGCCTGTGTTCCATCTGCTGGGCAATACTACTTTATTATTATGATTGCGGTTAGAGTTTGTTCAGTGCTTACTACGTGTCAAGGACTGTTCGAAGCATGAAGTAGATGAAAGTAAAACAGGTCAGACCTAGTCTCTGTCCCAAATGGAGATTACAGTCTACCTAGGAGAGAGAACATTCTTTGAATCTCCATTTCACAGATGAGAAAACTGTGGCATGGAAAGTGAAGTGACTTTCCCTAGGTCACACAGCAGACATGTGGCAGAGAGGGGATTAGAATGCAAGTCCTCTGACTCCCAGGCCTGTGCTCTGCCCACTAGGACACATTGCTTTGTTCCTTTTGGCCTGCAGTATCAACACCCTGAGACAGGACTGAGGAGGAGCCTGTTTCCTATTTTCATTGCTCTCTTCAACTTTCCTCAGCACGCCTCATTTATTATGAGTCCATCTTTTTGGTTCCAATCCCATCTCACCACTCCCGGTTCGTCCGGGAGTTTTGCATTCCCCGTGATTTTTTTTCAGTTGGTATTTGTTAAGTGCTTCCTATGTGCCAGGCACTTCACTAAACGCTGAGGCAGATACAAGTTTATCAGGGTGGATATGCCCTTATCCCACAGGGAGTTCACAGTCTGAAGGGGAGGGAGCACAGGTATTGACTTCTCATTTCCTAGATGAGGTAACTGAGGCACAGAGAAGTGAAGTGTCTGACACAAGATCAAAATGTAGACAATCGGCAGAGCTGGTATTAGAACATCGGTCCCCTGGCTCCCAGACCCGGGCTCTATCTATTTATTGTTATTATTAATATTATTATTATTATTATTATTATTAGTTGTTAAGTGGTTACTACGTGTACTGAGTAACTGGGGAATAGAGAGGTTAAGTGACATGCCCTAGGTCACACAGCAGAAAACTGCTTTTTTTCTGGAATAATGATTTCATTAGCTGTATATTAATCATGAATTATTATTCAGTATTAACTATTCATTTTAGTCATTTAAGGTATTCCTCCATTCTTCTTGACATCCATGCCCATTGCCCTCGCCAGTTGTTCCAGATATTTAACTCCCTTCTCAAGCCCCCGGCCCCAGCCTCCGCTATGCCTTGCCCCTAATGAGCTGGCCCCATACTTCACTGAGAAAATTAACACTATCAGGTGTGATCTGCCTAAAATCTGCCCATCTCAAGTCTCTCCCCACCTCCTGACCCTTCTTTAACTCTCCCATCTTTCTCAGCAGTATCTCTAGAGGAGATGTCCTGCCTTCTCTCAAAATTCACCCCCTACCACCTGCGCTTTCGACCCCATTTCTTCGCACCTCATCCAAACACTTGCCTCCTCCTTTCCTCCCTCCCTGACCACCATCATGAACTGTTACCTCTACAGTGACTTCTTCCCCACTGCTTTCACAAACGCCCATGCTTCCGCTAGTTTAAAAATACCTCCCCTGACCACACGGCCCCCTCCGGCTATCATCCCATCTCCCTCCTACCTTTATTCTTCCAAACTTCTCCAGCTAGTTTTCTACACCCACCCACTGTCTCCAGTTCGTCTTCTCCAATTCGCTCCTTGACCGCCCCCCCCCCCCACAATCTGGTTCCATCCCCTTCACTCCACAGAAACTGCCCTCTCAAAGATTAACAATGATCTCCTTTTTACCAAATCCAGAGGCCTCTACTCCAACCTAATCCTCCGCTACCTTTCTGCTGCCTCTGACATGGCTGACTACCTCCTTCTCCTGCAAACGCTAGCCAACCTCAGCGTCACTGATGTTGCCCCCTCCTCGTTCTCCTCCTATTTCTCTGGCCGCTCATTCTCGGGCTCTTTCAAGGACTCCCTCTCTGCCTCCCACCCTCTAACTCTGCTGGGGGAGGGGGGGCGTGTCCCCTCAAAGCTCAGTTCTGGGTCCCCATCTATTCTCCATCTACACCCACTGCCCTGGAGAACTCTTTAGTTCCCATGGCTTCAACTACCACCTCTATGAAAATGATACCCAAATCTCCCTGTCTGGACCTGATCTCTTGCCTTCTAAGCAGTCTCGCATTTCTGCCTGCCTTCAAGACAGCTCTACTTGGATAACCTCCCCTCGCCTCCAATTTAGCGTGTCTAAAATGGAACATCTTGTCTTTCAACAGAAGCCCTGTCCTTCCGCTGAATTTCCCATTACTGTAGAGGGCATCACCATCCTTCCTGCCTCACAAGACCATAACCTTGGCCTTCTCCTTGACTCCTCTCACTCATCCCACATATCCAATCCATCACTCAATCCTGTCGGTTCGACCTTTTTCACAACGTCGCTAAAATCCTCCCTTTCTTCTCCACCCAAACTGCTATCATATTAATCCAATCAATTCCCCTAACCCTCCCTTGAGTATTCTAACAGCCTCCATGCTGACCTCTCAGCCTCCTGTCTCTCCCCACTCCAGTCCATTCTCTGCAACCTGGATCATTTTTCTACCTAACCCTTCAGGCCATGTTTCTGCACACCTCAAGAAACTCCATTGGCTGCCCATCCACCTCTGCATCAAACAGAAACTCCTCACCGTTAACTGTAAAGCACTCAATCACCTTGTCCCCTCCTACCTCAACTCATCGATTGCAACCTAGCCCACACATTACGCTCCTCTAATGCTAACCTAGAGAGAGTCCTATACAGCAGAGCTGGCAGATACGTTCCCTGCCCACAATATTTTTATAGGCTAGAAGGGGAGACAGACATGAGTTGAAATAAAGAATGTATAAAATATAGGTCATTGATATGTACCTAAGTACTGTAGGGAACTTCACTGTTGAAGAGACTGTTTCACTAGGTCTTTCGATCAATCAATTATAAATGGTATTTATTGATTGTCAACTAGGTCCACAGCACTGAGTGCTTGGGAGAGTATGATGCAACAGAATTAGCACACAGGTTCTTTGGCCGTAACGGGCTTACAGTCTTTCCCACCTCCTTCTCTCCTGCCTACTTGGGGGTTCTGCTGCCTCCTTAAATAGGTTGATGCAGAAAGCTGGGCTTTCTCTTTCCTCAAAAAGTCTGCACAGGGAAGGTCCCCTGTTACTGTTTCTAATCAGGAGCAGATCAGCGGTGGAGAAAATGAACGACAGAACCGTGTGGATGTTCAGTACGAGGGAAAACTCGTAATGGGTGTTCAACAACATGATCAAGGAGACCGAATTTCTTACATACAGGAGGTCATAGAGAGTGACCAGGAAAATGACACATGTGGCCGCTCAAACGCTCGAAGCTCGCGTGTCGGCCTGGAGGGGTGTCGGTGTCCGTGCAGGTGCCAGACTACGTTGTGGTGCTTGTGCAGTAACAACTTCATTTAGGCGCTGACCCCGCTCATGAGCCCTATGAAGAGCAGATCGCGGAAGGTGATAACGACGGAATTCACCAGGGTGACACCCGCGCTGACACTGGCTGACGAACAGTAGTTTAAATGAAATACACTCCGGATCCTGGTCTGGATCTGAGGGCCGGTCACAGACTTCAGCACAGCAACGTCACGGAGCAAACTGAGGATCCAGAAGAAGAGGCATGAGAGGCCGACTGATCTGGGGGCTCTGTATTTGATCGGGGCTCACCGCCGGGTCCGGGGTCTGAGGGTGACGGCCTGAAACATGCTCAGGACGCACGTGGTGCAGATGGAAAGGCCCCGGGCCATACAGTAACAGTAAAGGAGGATTTTGTAGCTAAAGGTTTCCAGGAAATTTTCCATCTTCCCAGCCTCCATGGTCTTTGGGACTCCCTTGCTAAGCAGCACCACGGTTTTGGCCAGGCCCAGGTGAACAAAGATCTGGTCGATGGGCTTCAGGATGGAATGGATGGAAAATATCAGGAGGACGGTGTTCCCAGAAGCCCCTAGGATTACCTGCACCATCAGCAGGATGGTGAAGGAGACCTCATCTATGTTCATTCTCTTCAGGTACTGGAAGAGCCTGCCAGAGATGATAAATGGGGGTGGAGCACTAAAGGAGGAAAGAGCTACAGCTAGTGGCTACAGCAAGGTCTTTGGAGTCAGAAGGACCTGAGTTCTAATGCCAGCTCAGCCACTGGTCTGCTGTGCGACAAGGAGGAAGAAGCATGGCTTAGTGGCTATAGCAAGGGCTTGGGAGTCAGAAGGACTTGGGTTCTAATCCCAGCTCAGCCACTGGTCTGCTGTGTGTCCTTGGGCAAATCATTTCACTTCTCTGGGCCTCAGTTCCCTCATCTGTAAAATGGGAATCAAGACTATGAGCCCCATGTGGGATGTGGACTGTGTCCAACGTGCTTAGCTTGTATCTACTCAGCACATATTACAATGTCTAGTATATAGCAAGTGCTTAACAAATGCCCTGAAAAAAAAACCATTTCCTGCTTCAACTGTGAGCCCCATGAGAGACAGGCACTGTGTTTGACCTAATTAACTTGTACCTACCCCAGCGCTTAAAATAGTGCCAGACACATAGTAAGCGCTTAAGAAATACCGTAAAAACAAAACAGAGAAAAAAAGAGCTATGAAAAAAAATAAATCAATACATCCTATTTACTGACCATTGTAAGAAGCTTTTGGCTATGAGGGTCTCTCTCCCAGAACCCTTTTCTCCTCGGGCTTGTGTTCTTGTGGTACTGCAGAACATGAAGCCATAATGTAATAGGTAGTTAGGGGGCCAAGTCAACATCGATCAATCAATAAGATTGAACACCTTCTTTGAGTCCTGTGCTCGACTAAGTACTTGGAGAAGTACAGAAATCGTTCATTCAATCTTATTTATTGAAGACTCTACTAAACACTTGGGAGAGGACAATATAATAATAAACAGACAACTTCCCTTCCCATAAAGAGCTCACAATCTAGAGGGGGAGACAGGCATTAATACAAATAAATGAATTACAGCTAAATACATGTGTGCCATGGGAGTGGGAGGGGGGATGAATGAAGGGAACAAGTCAGGGCGACGCACAGTGGAGTGAGGAAAGAAAAGAGGCGGTCTTAGTTGGGGAAGGCTTCTTGGAGAAGGTGTGCTTTCAATAAGGCTTTAAAGGCGCGAGAGAGAAATTGTCTGAGATGAGGAGGGAGGGTATTCCAGGCCAGTGGTCAGCGATGAGGTAGACAAGATCGAGAACCAGTGAGAAGGTCAGGATTAGAAGAATGAAGTCTTTGGATTGGGTTGTAGTGGGAGAGTAGCGGGGTGAGGTAGGAGGGCTCAAGGTGTTGGAGTGCTTTGAAACTGTTGGTGAGTAGTTTCTGTAGACCTTAATGTAAACAGGTACAGCAGACCTTGTAAACAAGATGCCTGCCATTAAGAGGCTTGGAGAAGCGGCATAGCCTAGTGGAAAGAGCGCAGGCCTAGGAGTCAGAGGACATGGGTTCTAATCCCAGATCTGCCACCTGTCAGCTGTGTGACCTTGGGCAAGTCACTTACATTCTCTCTGCCTCAGTTACCTCATCTGTGAAATGGGAATTGAATCTTCCTCCCTCTGACTTCGACTGTGAGCACTATGTGGGACAGGGACTGTGCCCAAGTTATTACATTCTATTTAACCCAGTGCTTGACACATAATAAGCTCTTAACAAATGCCATAAGAAAAGAAAAAAGGAGGTTGCAATCACGTTGGGGAGACAGACATGAAACTAAATTATGAATAAGAGAAGTAGCAGGATATCAGGATAGGTACTGATATATATCAGTCAGCTGTGTGGCTTTGGGCAAGTCACTTAACTTCTCTGTGCCTCAGTTCGCTCATCTATAAAATGGGGATTAAGACTGTGAGCCCCCCGTGGGACAACCTGATCACCTTGTAACCTCCCCAGCGCAACAGTGCTTTGCACATAGTGAGTGCTTAATAAATGCCATCATTATGTACATAAGTGGGTGGGGACTGGGTTGACTATAAAAGGGATTTAGGGGCACAAGCCCAAGAGCTTAGGCAATGTAAAAGGGAGGGCACAAAGGGTGGGAAAATGAGAGATGAATAAGGAAAGTGTTCTAGGAAAAGAGATTATTTTTAAAGAGCACTGAAGATGGTGAGAGTGGTGGTCTGTCAGATATGAAAAGGGATGGAGTTCCAGGCCAGAGGGAAGATGTGAGGAAGCAGCATGACCTAGCGGAGAGAGATCCTAGGCCTGGGAGTCAGAATGACCTGGGTTCTAATCCTAGCTCTGCTGCTTCTCTACTGTATGACTTTGGGCAAGTCACATCACTTCTCAGTGCCTAAGTTACCTCATCTGTAAAATGGGGATTAAGGCCGTGAACCCCATGTCAGAAAGGGACCGTGTTCATCCTGATTAAATGTCATCTACGCCAGTATTTAGGACAGTATTTGATGCATATCATTAATATTATTATCATGAATAATCATAATTATTGAGTGCTTTCTGTGTGCAAAGCACTGTACTAAGCACTTATGAGAGTACAGTATTACATCAGACACATTCTCTGTCCAAAATGAGCTCACAAGTCCAGAAAGCTACATTAATAATGAACAATTATGGCATCTGTTGGGCACTTATTACGTGTCGAGCACTGTTCTACATCCTGGGATATCACTGTGAAAGACAGAAAGACAGAGAGAAAGAGAGAGAGAGAGAGAGAGAGAGAGAGAGAGAGAGAGAGAGAGAGATGATGGAGACCCTTAAAGCCAATGTTCAGAAGATTCTGTTGGTTGTGAAGATGAAAATGGGAGGTTTTTGAGGTGTGAGGAGATGCACACAGAATATTTTAGTGAGACAATCTGAGTAGCAGAGCAAAGATATAGCCTGGAGAGAAGACAGGCAGGGAGACTTAAACAGTAGAGTAGTCAAGGCAGGATTCACTCATTCATTCAATCGTATTTATTGAGCGCTTACTGTGTGCAGAGCAGAGCAGAGTGACAGTGCCGGGAATAGAACCCAGAGCCTTCTGACTCCCAGGTCTGTGCTCTGGTCACTAAGCCACGCTGCTTCCGCCCCAACTGCCCTCACGCTTAAAAGGACAGGTTGGCCCCTGTGGCCTGGCTGTGCCCTCAGGAATGCATATTTCCGTGTTGGAGTCAGTGGATGGGAGGTACTGGGGGAGGCTGGGGGAGCTGGGGAGTTGATGGTATTTATTGAGCGCTTACTGTGTGCAGAGCACTGTACTAAGCACTTGGGAGTTGTTGGGAATAAGAGTGAGGAGGCTTTCGGGTAGGAAGCCTCTGAGCCCTGTCCCCTTCTGGAAGGACAGAGGCCCCTTCCTGCCCAAGCTAGCAGAGCCCCAGGACTGCAGAGCCTCACCAGCACTCTCTCCCTCTCACACCATCTGCTTTTCCAGTTAGTGAAAACCCAGGCACAGAGAGGCAACCTTTTTCATGGTAGTTGTTAAGCGCTTACCACGTGTCAGGCCCTGAACTAAGCTCTGGAGCAGATACAGCCTAGTCAGAGTGGACACAGTCCATGCCCCACATGGGGCTCACAGCCTTAATCCTCATCCCACAGACGAGGGAACTGAGGACAGAGAAGTGAAGCGACATGCCCAAAGTCACACAGCAGGGAAGTGGTGGAGCTGGCATTAGAACCCAGGTCCTTCTGACTCCCAGGCTCGGTCTCTAGCCACAAGGCCCTACGGCTCCTAGACCCCTCCCCTCCGCCCCAGAACCTTTGGGCGTTCCTACCCCAAATCTACCATCGCCCTAACACCTCACAACCGAAAGGCTCCGATACGTTTCACCCATCTATTGTCCGTATCTAAACGTCGGTAAAACCCCAACTGCCGTTGATCTCGCCGCCGCTACCCCGGGCTCCTATCTCCCACTGAATCCTCTGAAACTCTACGGCCAAGCGAGAGGTGGTTCTGTCCTGCTCACCTGACATCATCGCACCTTCCGGTTGGGTGAGAATTTCGGGACTGGTGAAGGGGACTGAACCAGCATTTGATCAGCCTGGAACCTCTTCTCCACTCTCCCTTGGCGGCAATCAACAAGCTCAAAAATGAGAGTATCGCTGAAAATTAATCTGCTCTGATTACTCAGAGGGAAATCTGTGAGTGTTCCTCTAAGGAACTTGTTCCCAGTAGCAGCTTCAGACGTGATGCTCACCTCCACAACAAACAGAGACTCCTCACCATCAGCTTTAAAGCCCTCAATCCCCTTGCCCCCACTTCCCACTTCACCTTGCTACTCTCCTATTCCAACCCAGCCTGCACACCTCACTCCTCGAATGCCAACCTTCTCGCTGTACCTCCATCCCATCATTCTCGCTGCCAACCAATCACTCACATCCTGCCTCTGGCTTTGAACGCCCTCTCTCTTCGTATACTACAGATTATGACTCTCCCCACTTCATGGCCTTCCCTGACTAAGCCTGCATTTCCTGAGAAGCAGCATGGCTTGGGAGTCAGAGGGTGTGGGGTCTAATCCTAGCTCCACAACTTATCTGCTCTGTGACCTCAAGCAAGCCATTTCCCTTCTCTGTGCCTCAGTTCCCTCTTCTGTAAAATGGGTAGTAGGCAGTAGTGACCCCATGGTATAATGGTTAGCACTCTGGACGCTGAATCCAGCGATCTGAGTTCAATTTTCGGTGGGACCTAAATTTTCCCTTCTAAACTGTGAGCCCATTGTTGGGTAGTGATTGTCTCTATCTCTTGCCAAATGGTACTTTCCAAGCGCTGAGTACAGTGCTCTGCACACAGTAAGCGCTCAATAAATATGAATGAATGAATGAATGAATGAGGAGTAAGACTGTGAGCCCCACGTAGGACAATCTGATTACCTTGTAACTAACTAACCCAGTGCTTAAGTGCTTAACAAATACCATAATTATTAATATTAAGCCCTCCTTTCCTCTTCTTGCACTCCCTTCCGTGTCACCCTGGTTTGACCCTTGTATTCACCCCCCTCAGCTCCCCAGCATTAATTTCCGTATCCATAATATGTTTATGTCTTTATTTATTTATATGAAAGTATGTAAAGGGTTGTGGGCAGGGAATGGGTCTACCAACTCTGTTATAGTGTACTCTCCCAAGCGCCAGTACAGTGCTCCGCACACATTAACTGCTCAATAAATATGATTGATGGTTGCTCTTGGATTTGTCAATCACCACCAAGGAAAGCACCGTCCCTCCCAGAATGCTACTGCACAATCTTGGATTCTCCCATCCCTGCTGATACTTTGACCTTGATTTGTGTATTTGTTGGTGTTGTGTTTTCATGCTTCAACACTCGTGATGTGTCTGTTCCAACAATCAATGGCACTTATGGAGGGCTTTCTGCATGCAGAACACCATACTAAGCCCTTCAGAGAGTACGGTGCAACAGAGTGGTTAGACACATTCGCTGCCATCAAGGAGCTTACCGTCTAGAGCTGGAAGACAGACATCAATATAAATTAGGGCATAAATTAGAGATAGGCTCATAAGTGCCATAAGCGCTCAATAACTACAATTGATTTATTCATTCATTCATTCAATCGTATTTATTGAGTGTTCACTGTGTGCAGAGCACTGTACTGAGCGCTTGGGAAGTACAAGTCGGCAACATAACATTTATTGATTGATTGTGCTCTGAGGTGGCCGCTTTACTCCCTAACAGCTTTGGGAGCCAACTGGCGACCGCTTTTAGAAGAGAACATCAAGATAGGAAGACCATTGGCCTTATCTAGCAGCGATCTTGCTTTGTCATTCCAGTTGCTCCAAGTGCTCACTGATTCCAGGGAAGGGACAGCTGTAGCCAGAAAGGGAGGGGTGGGGCAGTTAATGGCTCTGAATGAGGGCAGCAGTATTTGCTCTGTAAAATAGTGCTCAGTGCACAGTAAGTACTCAATCAATACGATCGATTGATTGTTTGAAAACAGTTAACATTAAAAAGCCTGCGGGGGGGGGGGGAGGCTGGAGCTCAAACAAGAATAATTATGGTACTTAAATGCTTACTAAGCACCAGGCACTGTTCTGAGCACTGAAGCAGACACAAGTTGATCAGGTTGAACACAATCCTTGCCCCACGCGAGGCTCACAGTCTACGTAGGGGGTAGCGTTGTGCTAGGGCAACGCCCTAGTCCTCCGGGCAGACCCAAAAGTCTGACTCAGAAAAGATGAGGCTCAAAGAGATGCCTCGGCAGAAGGCCCAAAGCCGATAAGGAAGTGGGTCACAAGCCTGGCCAGAAACCATGAAAGGCAGAGATATATCACCCAGCCAATCACTGAACCCCACAAGCCCCAGCAACTGACCCCCACCCCACCCCATCGTCCCACCATGGAGGACCAATCGGAAAGCACCACGAGAGACACTCTGGATTTATTAGCCCACCACACGGCTTGATCGGGGCGCTAACCTCCAAGAAGGAGCAAGGCCCGCTGTGTGCATTACACCCATTGGGAACTCTGTCCGGGCCGGAACCAAATAAAGGGGAACTTGGACGAGAGCATAAAAGTTAGCTTGGCTGACATGATCCTCGGAGTAATTCTTTAGTCGCCCCAATGAACCCGATGCGCTCCCTCGTCCTTGGGTTGAGCTGGATGCCGTCAACATTTTTGGCGCCCAACGTGGAGCTCGAGAGGATCATGCCATTTTTTCCTTACCTATATGGGCGGGTGGCTCTGACAGCCATCGAGGCACCCTTGCAGGGATTGCTGGAAGTAGTGGTCGGTCGAGAACCGATGGACTGGTGGGACTACAACGGGTCGTAGGCGCCTGACATAATACCTGAGTGTTTAGGGGCGTTGGGGCGCCTGACCTAGTACTTGCGGGCCTAGGGGCGCCGAGCTGATCCCAGGCAGAGGACCCGGGATAGCGGTCGCCAGAATAGCCATAGACGTGATAGAGGCAACAGATTGCCGATCTAGGTAAGGAACATGGGTCGGGGGGCTCCACTATCCCCTCCGATTCCCCCTTGGGCTGCCTTTTGTGCCCGGAAAATCATGACAAATTGGAACTTGAGGCATTACAACCAAAACATTTAATCTTTTTGTGTAACACTGTCTGGCCTGAATACAAATTAGAGGGCGGGGAAGTCTGGCCTGAAAACGGCTCTTTAAATTACAACACTATTCTACAACTAGACTCGTTTTGCAGACAAGCAGGCAAATGGTCAGAGATTCCTTATGTGCAGGCCTTCATGGCCCTTAGCCAAGCTCCGGAAGGGAGACGTTGCCGCATCTGCTTTGTGAGTCACCGCCCCCCTGACACGGGGCCAGAGGAGGATTTCCTCCTTGCCCAAACACGGCGGAGCTAACGGCCTGACGTACCCAAGTTCCCCTCTCCAACCCCCCCTTCCCCTCCGGCTCCGGCCCCAGCCCTATATCCTTCCCTTCCCTCTCCTCACCCTCCCTTGAACTCCCTCCTATTTCCTCCCCCATACCCCTCGAGTGCGCCCCCGGTCCTTAGCCCCCCCACACACACACACACACACTCGGGGAGGAACAACCTTTGGTTCCCATGCTCTGGGCAACCCCACTACTATGCTCCCCCTCTGAGAGGTCGCCGGTGAGGGCAATCATACCATCTGGGTTCAGGCCCCCTTCAGCCTTACTTAACTAGCACAGGCCAAAACCCAGTTGGGCTCATACTCCCAGGACCCCACCAGATTTCGGGATGAGTTCCAGCGTTTAACACTCCAATATGATTTGCCTCGGGACGATTTGAATCTCCTCTTGTCCACCTGCCTAACGGTAGCAGATAATCGCATGATTTGAGACCTGGTGATACAGGAAGGAGACAAGCGAGCTGTAGAGTCAAGGGGTGATTACCCGACTGGGATGGTAGCCAGCCCCAGAGAGAGGTCTAATTGGGACTACCAAACGGGTAGCAGGGATAGGGAGCTGAGGGATATTATGATTGGGCTTCTCCCGGTGGGACTGGAGAAAGGCATTAAGGAGCAGGTTAATTATGAGAAAGTGAAAGAGATAACTCAGGAGAGAGGGGAAAACCCTTCCGCCTTCCGCACGCAACTTGACGACGGAAACCATCAGTATACTACAGTGGACATGAGCCAACCACAGGCTGAATTAATCTTGAAAATATACTTCCTTACCCAGGCCTACGAGGATATTCGGCAAAAGCTGCAAAAGGCAGAGCTAGGACCTTTGACACCCATGTCTGAGATCATGGCTGTGGCCTATAAAGTCTACAGCAATAGGAAAGCAGAAAAGGAAAATAAAGACAGGGAAAAAGAAAAGAGGAAGGAGAGGAGACATTATGAGCAGTTACAAATGCTCTCAGCAGCCGTGAAAGCTCCGCCAGAAGGCAGGGCCGCCTGCGTTTCTCCGGACAAAAAGGACACATCCTCGGTTCCCGAGCCAGGGGTGTGCTTTCGGTTTTGCCGCGCAGGGCATTGGGCCAAGGATTGTCCCACGCAGCGCCCTAAGGGCCACACGAGCGGGTTGGGACGTGGGAGCAGAAAGGTCCCGCCGAGTTACCTTTGTTGGAAATGCGGGAAACCCAGCCACTGGACCCGGGAATGCCGGACCGGAGGCCCTCCGGGTGGAGAATTCACGACTCGTTCTCCCTTGGAATGAAGGGGCCCTGGGACCGGCACAGCCCCCGCCAACATCTCTCTCGCTGAACCCAGGGTATCTATGGAAGTGGCCGGTAAGGTGATCGACTTATTAATTGATATGGGGGCAACCTACTCGGTCTAATAGTCCCATTTGGGGCCCACTCTCCCTGGCTCCTCCCCAGTGGTTGGGATCGATGGTAAAGCGTGGGTTTTTCGAAAGACTCCCCCTTTACCCTGCTACTGCCAGGGAGAATTAGTTGTACACTCGTTCATGATACTGCCAACTTCCCCTACCCCCTTACTTGGACGGTAACTTATGGTCAAGCTAGGTTCCACCTACACTCTGGTACCGCCAATCCCGAAAACCATTGGCATCGTACAGGCAGCCCCCGTGCCACTCCCTGACAGCGTGAGGATTTTGGAGGGTCGCATAGATCCCCAGGTCTGGGACATAGGGCTCCCTGGGAGGGCCTGGTGGGCTACTCCAGTCCAGGTGAAACTTAAGCCGGGGTCTCCTTTCCCCTGTCAACGCCGATACCCCTTTCCCCCCCGAAGCCTGGGAAGGGATCCAACCAACCGTCACCCGATTTTTACAACATGGGCTACTGGTTCCCTGCAGCTCCCCTTGCAACACCCCGATCCTCCCCGTCAGGAAGTCGGACAGAGGTTATCGGTTTGTGCAGGACCTGCGAAAAGTAAATGAGTCTACCCTACCCATACACCCCATAGTTCCAAACCCTTACACCCTCCTATCCCGGGTGCCAGGGAACGTAGAATGGTTCACAGTTATTGACCTCAAGGACACTTTCTTCTGCGTCCCGGTCCATGAGGGCTCACAATACATTTTCGCTTTCGAATGGCAGAGCCCGGACACACCCCACCCTCAATGATACACTAGAACGGTCCTACCCCAGGGGTTTAGGGACAGTCCCCACCTCTTTGGAGAGTGCCTTGGCCAAGATCTCAGGGATCTATCCCTAAAAACAGCACCCTCATACAGTACGTGGATGACCTCCTCATTTGTAGCCTGACCTATGATGCAGTTCAGGAAGCGACGGTCAAGGCCCTGAACCACCTAGCGGCCTGTGGGTATTGGTGTCCCCTAAGAAACTGCAAGGGTGTAGTCGTGAGTTGACTTATCTAGGCTGCCAGCTGACTAAGGGGATGCGGGCTGTTAGACCGCAGAGAAAAGCTGCCATCTTCCAGATTGCCACTCCTAGGACTAAGAGACAGCTTCGAGCCTATTTGGGTATGACCAGGTACTGCCGCATTGGGATTCCCAACTACAGAATCTTGGCAAAGCCTTTATATGAGACCGTGAAGGATTCTCAAGGAGAAGGGTTGGAATGGGAGGCTCCCCAGCGGACGGCATTTAGAGAACTGCAGCGAGCCCTGACAAGGACCCCGGCATTGGCCTTGCCCGACACGACCAAACCCTTTGTTCTATACGTGGATGAAAGGCGGTCCCACTGTGTGGCGGTCCTAGGATAGCTTTTGGGCCCGGACTTCTGGCCGGTGGCCTTCTTTCGAAAAAGGTTAGACACCATGGTGTCTGGATGGCCCACCTGCCTTCGGGCAGTTGCAGCGACTGCTCTGGCTATCCAGGAAAGCCGGAAACTTACTCAGTATCAGCCGATTACCGTATACACCCCCACACCGGGTTCTTGTAATTCTTGGAAGCTGGGGAGAATGGTGGCTTACTTGGGGAAGGTTACTGCAATATCAGGCACTCCTCCTGGACTCCCGGGAGATTACCTTGAAACTCTGTTCCACCCTGAATCCTGCGACACTCCTCCCTGTTCCGGGGGAAGGGGCCCCGATATGCCATGACTGTGTGGAAAAGATAGACGCGACTTGCTCTAGTCGACCGGACTTACAAGACTACCCCTTACCCAACGCAGAGGCAGAGTGGTTCGTAGGCGGATCTAGCACAGTTGATAATGGGTTCCGACTGGCAGGGTATGTGATTGTTAGCTTGCATAACACCATAGAGGCTGCCGCATTGCCCCCTGGCACATCTGCTCAAAAGGCGGAGTTGCTGGCCCTCACCCGAGCCCTAATTTTGGGGAAAGGGAAAACCCTTAATGTGCATACAGACTCAAAGTACGCCTTCCACGTTGTCCACGCCCACGGGGCAATTTGGAAAGAGCGAGGCCTTCTCACCGCCCACGGCACCCCTGTTAAATATGCCCCCGAGATCCTCGCACTCCTTGAGGCCGTATGGGACCCAAGGAAGGTGGCAGTGATTCACTGCCGGAGCCACCAGAAGGATGACTCCGAGGTTACCAAGGGTGACAACCTAGCGGACCGCGCCTCCAAAGCAGCCGCCGCGGGTAGCAAGAAACTCCACCAGATGGCCCCCGTTCTTCCCTTAGTCCCGGGGTCCGGTAGTCTCCCCAGACCTCAGTATACCCCAACGGAGCACCAGGAGGCCCTGGCCAAAGGCGGAACCACGCGGCCGGATGCCTGGATTGAAATGCCTGACAGGTTGCTGCTTTTGCCTGGGGCCGCCCTCTGGACAGTTATCCATGCCCTCCACCAAAGCACCCATCTGGGTCGAGACGCTCTGCTTACCCTTTTAACTAAGCTCTTTGTTAACTCTGTAATTTCCCAGACGGTTCGGAAAGTCTGCAGGGCATGTGCGATTTGCCAGCATGTCAATCCAGAGGGAGGATACCGCATGCCCCCACTCGCAACCCCGGTCCAACGGAGAGGATCTGTGCCCGGGGAAGATTGGCAGATAGACTTTAGTCACATGCCCCCCATGCGGGGGATTCTGGCTCCTCTTGGTGATGGTAAATACCTTTACTGGTTGGATTGAGGCTTTCTCCTGTAAAACCGAAAAGGTACAGGAGGTGGCCAAATGGTTACTCCGAGAGACTATTCCTAGGTTTGGGCTCCCCCACTCCCGAAACAATGACAACGGCCCAGCCTTTGTCTCTCAAGTCACTCAGGGGATTGTGAAGGCGTTGGGTGTCACTTACTATCTACACAGGGCATGGCATCCCCAATCCTCAGGAAAGGTTGAAAAAGCCAACCACACCCTAAAAAGGATTCTGTCCAAACTTTGCCAGGAGAATCGGGAAAATTGCGAACGCATGCCCCCAGTGGGGCTGCTTCGGTGCCCATGCCTCCCCCGCAGAGACGTGGGAATGAGTCCTTTTGAGCTTCTCTACGGACGCCCCTTTTTAACCACGGGATTCCTGATAGATCACCGACAATACATGCGGATACATTGGGCCCGTGAGTTGCCATCTATACAGGAGGCAGTTCGGGAATACCCCAATGCCCGTCTCCCCAAACCTGAATGGAATGACCCTCGGCCCACCATCGCCCCTGGAACCCGAGTCTTCCTGCGGAACCGTTCTATAGGCCAGCGTCTGGGCCTCGGAACCAGGTGGGAGGGCCCCCATGCTGTCATTCTTAGCACTCCCACCGCGGGGAAACTCAAAGGGTTTACTTCCAGGAAATCCTTCCAGGACTTCCTGGGTCCATATTTCCCGGGTACAGCCCTGAGAAGAATTCCAACTTCCTGACAATGTGTCCACAGAAGATGAGATAGTGGTGGGGAAGGGCCCATTACCAGGCCCTCTCTCAGAGGACGAGCCGACCGACGACACCAGCCCTAAGGCCTGCCTCCGCCTCCACAACCCCCCCCCCCCCGAGTCTTTTTCTGTCGTTCGAGGGAAAGACCCCCTCTGCCTGACTCTCCGCCGGGATCCTGCTCGGACCGAAGTGTCTGCCGAGGACCACCCCGACCCAGAGGAGCCATAAGCTATCTTGATCCAGGTTCTCTTCCTCTGGCTTGGAGGGCTGTCAATCCAACCCTCGGGGGTGGGGGTGGGGGGACTTTTCTCACAACCTGGCTGTGCGTGCAGCCGGTTTCAGTAACCTCACCGGCCACGCCAACATTTCCTGTTGGGTCTGCCTCCATCTCCCGGGGCACAGTGGAGCTGGAGGATTCCCTTTCGTAGGAATCCCATACGATATCTCTACCTAGGACTCCCTGTATAACTGCACGCAAACGGGGGCCTGCTCCAGAACCAACACCTCCGGAGCCGCCACTCTCACCTCCTTACACCGCCCCTACTCAGTTTACTCCCCGCTTCCGTGGTGATGTCTGCTTTGTGCTTAGCAACACCTCCGCACCCCCCCCCCCCCGTGGTGTGACGAGACCTGGTATTTCTGTCGGGTCAATAGTTCCTGCTCCAGGCACAATTGCACGGTATGGTCCTGATTCTGTAACTGCTCCTTAGCTACCGTAACCTCCAAGCTTAACAACACGGCATACAATATGACCCACTGGGCTGAGAAACGAGCCCTTCCCTGGAACCTCACAGTGTGGCCCTATGTAGGGACAGGGAATGGATTCTCTGGTGCTGCAAACAATCGCTCGGGCCATGAGGTGTCTGTTTCAAGTCTTAATGTCTTGACCACTCTGGCCTGCTGAATGGATTTCGAGGGAAATCCCTCTCGTAATTCCTATCTGAACACATCCGGCACGACACCAACCAAGGCCACCGTCAGGGCAAATGAGACCACCTTCTGTTTCCCCACACCCTGGCTTCTTCTCTATGGAACATTTGCTTACCCTTGCATCAATAACACATCACCGCCTCAGAGCGCCTGCACCTTAGGCTTCCTCGTTCCCCCTCTGTACATCGCAAGTACCCTGGGCACCGACGTCCTGAGCCTCGGGCACCCTCGCCCTCCCCACTCCCCTCATTCTGTAGACTGGGCTCTCTCTGCAAAGTTTAACCCCTGGCATACCTCTGCCTTAGGTCTCCTACCGATTGTTTCAATCGACCAGCTAGCCCGCTCCATGTTTAACATCTCCGGGGGAACTCGATCTTCTGGCCAATACCACTGCTGACGCCCTTACCGGCCTCCAAGATTAGAACACCTCCCTTTGCCGCGTGACTTTGCAAACCCGCATGGCCCTGGACCTCCTTCTAGCAGCGCAGGGAGGGGTTTGCGCTGTCATTAACCAATCGTGCTGCTTCTATTCCGACCACAGCGGCCGGGTTCTCACAGATGTGTTCCGCTTGCGTCAACTGGCTGTTGAAACATGGTATCCGGCTGGGAGAGCAGGGGACTTCTCCTGGTCCTCCTGGTTAGACCTCTCATCTTGGGGAGGCTGGGAGGGAGCCATCACCAAGACCTTCCTCGGGTTACTTCTGCCTGGACTCTTACTTTTATGCCTAGGGATGTGTATCTTAAGCCTGCTCTGCCGTTGCTGCGCCAGGCAGGTGTTAGGTTAACGAAATATTTCTTCAGTTAACCAACGAATAAGGTTCAGACCCGCGACTACAAGTCCCCTTTTTTCAGAGAAAGAAGCACAGGCACATAGCAATATAGGTGTATTGTTACAATTTTAATAGAAGGACAATTTTAATGGAAGGAAGGGAATACGAAAGAAGAAAACAAATACAAAAAAGAAGGGGTTAAAACAAACACAAAAAAGGGGATACATCACCAATTCGGGGGAACGCCAACTCCTGAAGTTTCATGCTGGGGAATCCCGGATTCAGCTTTCAGGGTCCCCGAATGGGAGGGTCCCAGGCAGAGCGTCCTCTCCGTGGGTGAGATTCCGAGTTAGCTCCAACATACGAGCCTTAATAAACCCTTTGCAAACCAAGAAGGCATTTTGCCAATTGCACAAGTTCCCGGGCGACTGGCCAAGTCACCCTGGGAAGATGTGTTTATTCAAGATGTTTCTGTACTGTGGGAAATGGCCCGTTTCCAGAGTACAGAGATAAGTTGTTTTTCTTCTCCTTTGTTCTGCAATTGGTTATCTATCAAGCCCGGTCGAGGTCTCCCAGCAGACAGGTCGGTCTAGCTGTTGCCAAATTAAAGCCTATACTTAATGTGCAAGAGTTTCTAAATTTACCCATCATTAGGTCTCAAAATCAGGCACATTAACAGTATAGGCCGTTAATAACTTGGGAGTAAAGTTAGTATACAACATTGTTATCCTACAAAACATATAACAATTGCAAAAACTTAAAATAATTGAAATGCAGGCAAATATTAGCAAAGGGTTAGCCAGAGCATTAAAATACTTCTGCGCAGTAGCTGATTTAAAGAAGAGATCAAACCCATGATGATTTGTGTCTGTTACTATTACATGAGATGCGTCTATCAGTTTTCCAGCAACTACATGAGTTTGTATGCGATGTTCATTAAGAGCTCTTTGATTTTTAATAAGCAATTGAAGTAGTAACTGTGACGCATTCAGGATGGCTACTAGGGGTTCGATAGATACATAGGTAGTGGGTAACGGGAGGGGTATCGGGATTCAAGTGAGGTTTACATCATTCACCTGTACAGGGGCAAAGTAAAAATCATCACCCTGCCAGTGAAGGAAACTAATATTTCGTAGGCAACCGGAGAAAGGGGAAGCCTTTCCGACAGATTCCAAATCAGTAGAGAGTTAAGGTACATAAATTAGAGGAATGGTTTAACAAACAGGGTTCCATCTGTCGTGTGTCCATTCCAAATACCATCCCTTCGAGGATTGTTACGTTGGTCAATATATTCAATCAATCAATCAATCAATCGTATTTATTGAGCGATTACTGTGTGCAGAGCACTATACTAAGCGCTTGAGAAGTACAAGTTGGCAACATATAGAGACAGTCCCTACCCAACAGTGGGCTCACAGTCTAAAAGGGGGAGACAGAGAACAAAACCAAACATACTAATACATAGAATATCCACCTTTCAATTGGGGCAAAACGAAATAGGAAGACAAGACAAAAGGAATGACATGATAATTACGCATGATCATAGCAGAGCTAACCTTTAAGTGAGTAATTGTCCCTGTCCATACATCCTCAGTACACTGCGTTACAATTCTATTGGCTATCCAGTTATCTCGAGGAATGTAACGAGAAAGAATTTGTCTCCAAATGTCCGGGGTTCCAGCCGATAACGGTCTTTGAACCCGTTCTTTTTGTATCGAGCTATAGATATTCTCCAATGAATACCTTGTCCAATTAAATAGCTTAGAAAAATGAGTGTCTATGTTGAGAGAAGCTAACGCTGCAGCATTAAAAAACTGTAGAAATTGTCCTTGGAAGTTTAAGGTACCTTGGTGGGACAGGATCGTTGTGGGTAACCATTGAGCATTTATTGTGAGAGCCTGAGGGACATCGTGGCCAGCACTGCACAGTCCGTAGACCAGCGTCTCAAGGTCTACTGAATTTACTATACCCAAACCTGTTCCTGCCCCTCCAAGGAGAATATCAAACCATGAACTCCTCGTCCAGTAACAAGGTTTCCAGGAGGGAAAAGTTATGTTAAAATGTAGCAAGTTTTTCTGGGTGTTAAACGTCACATCCTGACAACTTCCAGGTACTCGAACGACAATTAATTCTTGTGAAATGGGGGTAATATTGGTCAATAACCTAATGTACTCTACCCACCAAGTCCTATTAGTTAGGGTGGTGGTGTTAAAACAAAACAATGTGGCGGGGCGGTTCACATTAATGGTAAAGTTAGAGCCCTGGTATTGGGTAACAGTGCTGTTACTGTTACTCTGGCTACATTCGCTTATTAAGGCAAAGATATCGTCTCGGGGAGAAGAAGGTAGCATTATAGAGTCGTTATACATACAGCATGTAATATTTATGTCGTTCTCAGTTTGCACAGTCATGTCAAGTCCGCTGTGGACAACAGTCCCCCCTTTGATCCTTCCGAGGCCCACGGCCTCCGGGAGGATATCACATACAACCCTCCTCGGGATGACGAAGGTCTTCCGCAAAGCCGGGGCCTAAAGCATAGGACAAGATAGAGAAATCAGACATAGCTTTACACACACAACAATCCCACTCCTCAGCCAAATGCAGCATCCAGATGGCACTGCATGTCCATGACCTCGGCCTTGGACAGGGGTATGGTCAGGGTTTGCAGAAGTATCCGGGAAGATAAAGCGCGTCGGAGGCAGGCCGTCAGGAGCTGAAAAACACAGCACACCAAAGCAAAGAAGGAAGAGAGCCCAAAGGCCAAAAGCTGCAGCTAAAGTGTAACCCAAAGCCTCAGGAGGGACAGTGGGGGCAACAACATCAAGCAGTCTGCCCTTCCCAAAGTCACACATCAAAACTAGCCAGCATCAAGACACAAAAGTAAGGCACCAGACAAAATCTCACAGGACCGAGGCCCAACACGTAGAAGTTCGACACAGACATAAAGCTGGGACAGCAGGTGGCTCAGAATCCTGAGAGTCTGCAGAAACCGATGGGGGGAGTACAATCAGGAGGCGAAGCATCAAAACCGACTGGCTTCACCTGGGAGTGGTGGATCCATGAGGGGCGCTCAGCAACACGAACTGCAGAAAAGGAAGACAAGAGAGCCTGGTAGGGCCCCTCGCAGGATGGCTCAAGTGAAGCATTGCCGACCATGCGCTTAACCCAAACCCAATCTCCAGCGACGAACGGATGCAGATGATAGGTGAGATGGGTGCGCTGACGGAGGATTCCAGCAGCCTGCAGCTCAGCTAGAATTGCCTGGAGGAAACAAAACATAGGCTCGCAGGGCATCATCGCCCACTTGTAGGGTTGGAGGAGGTCGGGGATCTGAGAGATTTCCCCAATACGGAGGATGACCAAACAGCATCTCATAAGGTGAAACATTTAAAGGAGCCCTGGGGCGAGAACATAGGCGTTAAACGGCAGGAGGCAGGACCTCCGGCCACTTGACATGAGTTTCCATACAAAGTTCTCCCAAAAGGGGCTTCAATTCAGGATTGGCATGTTCCACTTTCCCTGAACTCTGGGGATGGTATGGTGCATGTAAAGAACATCCAATTCCAAGAAGTGATCGATAAATTTCAGATAGAACAGACTCAGTAAAATGTGATCCCTGATCGGAATCAATACCAGCAGGTGGCCCAAACCGGGGAATGACTTTCTGCAAGAGACATTTCACCAGCGTAAGAGCGGTTTCTCTGGAGGAAGGGAAAGCCTCAATCCACCCAGTCGGGTGATCAACAATGACCAGTAAATATCGGAAACGACCAGCCCTTGGAAGTGTCACAAAATCAACCTGCAAACCCTCAAAAGGGGAATACACCCAAGGGCGTCCCCCCAAGGGAACCCGATGACCAGGGTGAGCACTGAAGCTCTGGGGAGTGGCACAACCGGCCTTAACCCGTTTGGCAACAGGATGGATACCTGGGGGGAACCAAACTCGGAGAACTGTGGCTGCCAAGGCATCTGCAACAAGGTGCGTCTCCTGGTGAAGACCCAGACAATCTGGTAGCAGTGCAGCAGCGGGTAAAATAGGGCATCCATCAGGGACCCAAAAGGGTCCGTCCCATTCCGGCGCCTCACGTTGTCGAGGCCACTCAGCTCTTTTTTCCTTTTCAGTAATCAGGGAGGGCAACAGAGTGCCAGGCATAGACGTGGGGGCCAGGGTCATAACAGGAGGTACACCTACAAGGGGGGCATGCCGAGCTGCCCAACGGGAGGCCTCGTCGGCTCGGCGATTGCCCAAACTCGGGGAATCACTTCCTCGGGTGTGGACATGCACGTGCACGACGGCCACCTCGGCTGGGAGCAGGAGGGCCTGTAGTCCCGCCTAACCGTACCTCCTGAACCCGTACCGGGGCTTGGCCATTCCCCTACTCCCCTTTGAAAGGTTCAAGGGAGGGGTACAGTGTGGCTTTGAGAGGCGGCAGGGACACCGGCGGGGAATCCCAAGGTTCTGGCTCCTTTTCTGCGTCTATCTTTCTGGACTCCTTCCTCAAAGACAGATTCTGTTATCTGATACATCTGATACAACTCGGACGTAGGAATACCGTCAATGGTTTCCTTCTCCAATCCCCCGGCTCTCAACACTCTCTGCTACTCTCCCATCCTTCCCAGCAGTATCCTCAGAGGAGCTCTCCTCCCTCCTCTCAAGTGCTACTCCGGCCACCTGTGTTTCTGACCCCATTCCCTCTCATCTCATGAAATCTCTCGCTCCATCCCTTCTCCCCTCCTTAACTTCCATCTTCAACCGCTCACTCTCCACTGGTTCCTTCTCCTCTGCCTTCAGACATGCCCATGTCTCTCCCATCCTAAAAAAACCCTCTCTTGACCCCACCTCACCTTCTAGTTATCGCCTATCTCTCCTTCCATTCCTTTCCAAACTTCTTGAACGAGTTGTCTACACGCGCTGCCTCGAATTCCTCAGCCCCAACTCTCTCCTCGACCCCCTCCGGTCTGGCTTCGGTCCCCTACATTCCACGGAAACTGCCTTCTCAAAGGTCACCAATGACCTCCTGCTTGCCAAATCCAACGGCTCATACACCATCCTAATCCTCCCCGACCTCTCAGCTGCCTTCGACACTGTGGACCACCCCCTTTTCCTCAACAAGCTATCTGACCTTGGCTTCACAGACTCCGTCCTCTCCTGGTTTTCCTCTTATCTCTCCGGTGGTTCATTCTCAGTCTCTTTTGCAGGATTCTCCTCCCCCTCCCATCCCCTTACTGTGGGGGTTCCCCAAGGTTCAGTGCTTGGTCCCCTTCTGTTCTCGATCTACACGCACTCCCTTGGTGACCTCATTCGCTCCCACGCCTTCAACTATCATCTCTACGCTGATGACACCCAGATCTACATCTCTGCCCCTGCTCTCTCCCCATCTCTCCAGGCTCGCATCTCCTCCTGCCTTCAGGACATCTCCATCAGGATGTCTGCCCGCCACCTAAAACTCAACATGTCCAAGACTGAACTCCTTGTCTTCCCTCCCAAACCCTACCCTCTCCCTGACTTTCCCATCTCTGTTGACGGCACTACCATCCCTCCGGTCTCACAAGCCCGCAACCTTGGAGTCATCCTCGACTCCGCTCTCTCATTCACCCCTCACATCCAAGCCGTCACCAAAACCTGCCGGTCTCAGCTCCGCAACATTGCCAAGATCCGCCCTTTCCTCTCCATCCATACCGCTCCGCTGCTCGTTCAAGCTCTCATCCTATCCGGTCTGGACTACTGCATCAGCCTTCTCTCTGATCTCCCATCCTCGTGTCTCTCCCCACTTCAATCCATACTTCATGCTGCTGCCCAGATTATCTTTGTCCAGAAACGCTCTGGGAATGTTACTCCCCTCCTCAAAAATCACCAATGGCTACCAATCAATCTGCGCATCAGGCAGAAACTTTTCACCCTGGGCTTCAAGGCTCTCCATCACCTCGCCCCCTCCTACCTCACCTCCCTTCTCTCCTTCTACAGCCCAGTCCGCAGCCTCTGCTCCTCTGCCACTAATCTCCTCACCATACCTCGTTCTCACCTGTACTGCCATCGACCCCCGGCCCACGTCATCCCCTGGCCTGGAATGCCCTCCCTCTGCCCATCGGCCAAGCTAGCTCTCTTCCTCCCTTCAAGACCTTACTGAGAGCTCACCTCCTCCAGGAAGCCTTCCCAGACTGAGTCCCTTCCTTCCTCTCCCCCTCGTCCCCCTCTCCATCCCCCCATCTTACCTCCTTCCCTTCCCCACAGCACCTCTATATATGTATATATGTTTGTACATTTTTTGGACTGTGAGCCCACTGTTGGGTAGGGACTGTCTCTATATGTTCCCAATTTGTACTTCCCAAGCGCTTAGTACAGTGCTCTGCACATAGTAAGCGCTCAATAAATACGATTGATGATGTACATATTTATTACTCTATTTATTTATTTTACTTGTACATATCTATTCTATTCATTTCATTTTGTTTGTATGTTTGGTTTTGTTTTCTGTTTCCCCCTTTTCGACTGTGAACCCACTGTTGGGTAGGGACCGTCTCTATATGTTGCCAACTTGTACTTCCCAAGCGCTTAGTACAGTGCTCTGCACACAATAAGCGCTCAATAAATACGATTGATTGATTGATTGATTGATTGATTGATTGATTGATTTACCCCTGCCTTTAACAGGGCAGTGAACAAGTCCTTTTTAGAGATACGGTTATTCCCTCGAGTGTCATTCCGCCCACGGTCACGATTGTACCACAACCCTTCGCGTGGTTTCTCCTGGCGATCCCATTCTCCCATATCTCCTAACTGAGACATTTCATCTAATACTTCTGATAGAGGCTTCCCAGACTCACTCAACAGTAAAGCCATAATTAAATTTTTGTACGCGGGCGGTGCCATTTTGACTAAAATATTCCTCTGTGGCGCCGATACCGGGCAGAGGTGGTAAGAGTCAGCCTCTCCCAACATTATAGCAGCCTTCATCACCTCCTCCTTTAATCGTTGGATTCCGTCCCTCAGGGAATACCAGGTCCCTCCCAGGCCACACTGAGTCAGCGGGGTCTTGTTTCTGACACCCTTCCTCTACCAACGCTAGCAGGGCAGTTTGACCACTCCCGTGTGCATGAGCAGCCGTGGCATGTTCTATGAGAGCCTGCCGCACATTTGAATTAAAACTGATAGGAACGAACTTCGTACAGTCTTTTGCATCCACCCAAATTCCTCCTGCCCCGCTATCACTCATGCACACCATCCATTAAATCAACGGTTCCTGTGGCCTTTGAGAGAAGCGGCTTAAAATATCAGAAACTTCTTGTTGCGTAATATCCTCTGTTACTTCTTTAAAAACTCGGTGTGTCCCCCCCACCACTCCCCCGCCATTTTCCTCTTTTCGTCTCCGGATTGGCCTAGCAGATGACGCTTTGCCGGAATAAGCATTCTTATGATCTTCCCGAATATCTTCACCCGAGGAAACTTCTTCAGTATCATCCCAAATATGCCCGTCCCATCTATCCGGGTCCCTATCTGCCGTAGCGGAGGCGATGACCGCGTGCACCTTTCACTTATTGACCTTTCCCTTCCTTTTCCTATATTCAAACCGTGCCACTCTGACTGCAGCTTTCTCCACCACCGTATGATAGTTTCGCGCTTGGTCACCTAATATAAAATTTTGAAACGGCAACATTGACATTCTACTCTGTAACTCCGTCAGCTCTTTTTCCAAGGCCAACTTATCTTCCATAGCCTTAGTTTTTAATTCATGTGTTTTTCGATAAGCAGTTAACAAACCCCACCCTCTTCTGCAGACTCCTGTCACCTCTTTTCCTTTTTCTACAGGACTACTTTGCAAACACTTTGTTAATTGCAAAGGTTCATCATTTCTTACTCGTCCCTTCCAATCTTCACCCGAGCATGTTCCTTTAGCCCAGGCCTTAGCGAGGGAATGGTACGGCATACTCTCCCATCCTGGGATATCCTCCTCCAGTGGCGTTTGCGTTACTTTCTTGAAAAATGGCCTGATGTATCACGGCTCCTGGCCATGTCAAAATGTTAGCTTAACGAAATATTTCTTCAGTTAACCAACGAATAAGGTTGAGACCCGCGACTACAAGTCCCCTTTTTTCAGAGATAGAAGCGCAGACACATAGCAATATAGGTGTATCGTTTCGACTTTAAAAGAAAGAGAATTTTAATAGAAGGAAAGGAATACGAAAGAAGGATACAAATTCAAAAAAGAAGGGGTTAAAACAAACACAGAAAAGGGGTTACATCACCAATTCGGGGGAACGCCAACTCCTGAAGTTTCATGCTGGGGAATCTCGGATTCAGTTTTCAGGGTCCCGAATGGGAGGGTCCCAGGCAGAGCGTCCTCTCCGTGGGTGAGATTCCGAGTTAGCGCCAACACACGAGCCTTAATAAACCCTTTGCAAACCAAGAAGGCATTTGGCCAATTGCACAAATTCCCGGGCGACTGGCCGGGTCACCCTGGGAAGATGTGTTTATTCAAGATGTTTCGGTACTGTGGGAAATGGCCCATTTCCAGAGTACAGAGATAAGTTGTTTTTCTTCTCCTTTGTTCTGCAACTGGTTACCTGTCAAGCCCGGTCGAGGTCGCCCAGCAGACAGGTCGGTCTAGCCATTGCCAAATCGAAGCCTATACTTAATGTGCAAGAGTTTCTAAATTTACCCATCAGCGGGCCAGCCACCTCCTACCCATTAGGGCGGGATATTCCCCTGTACCTCTTCACCCGCTAGACTCGGCCCGACGAGCCTTCGTCCCCTCTAAGACAAGGACCCCTTAGCCCCCCACCATCGGCTACACGGCCTACCTGCCCCACCGCGAACCATAAACCACCCTTACGGCCCTCTAGTTTGATCGCCGCCCTTTGTCAGCTTGAAGAAGTTGGTTCCGGGACGACACCCCGTTCCCTTAAGAATAAGGGTGTGCCGTGGTTCGGGGGGGGGGGGGGCGGGGCGGGGGAGGGGAATGGAGTAGGGCAACGCCCTAGTCCTTCGGGTGGACCCGAAAGGCTGACCCAGCAAAGATTAGGCTCAAAGAGATGCCTCGGCAGAAGGCCCAAAGCCGACAAGGAAGCGGATCACAAGCCCGGCCCGAAACCGATAAGGAAGTGGGTCACAAGCCCGGCCAGAAACCGTGAAAGTCAGAGATATCACCCAGCCAATCACTGAAACCCCACGAGCCCCAGCAACTGACCCCCACCCCCACCCCCTCGTCCCACCATGGAGGGCCAATCCGAGAGCACCGCGGGAGACACTGTGGACTTCTAAGCCCACCGCACGGCTTGATCGGGGGCCCCCGCTCTCCTCCCAGAAGGAGCGAGGCCGCTGTCTGCGTCACACCCACTGGGAACTCTGTTGTCCGGGCCAGAGCCAAACTAAGGGGAACTTGGACGGGAGCACAAAAGCTAGCTTGGCTGACATGATCCTCACCCTTGGGTTGAGCTGGATGCTGTCATCGGTGGGATTGAACGCCCATTTTACAGATGAGGTAATTGAGGCTCGGAGAAGTTAAGCGATTTGCCCCAGGGTTACGCAGCAGACATGTGGCATTTCGGGGATTAGAACCCAGGTCCCCTGACTCCCAGACTTGTGCTCATATCCAGAATGAATGAACTTGTCTATCAACTCTGTCATACAGTACTCTCCCCTTCGCTTGGTTCCGTACTCTGCACACCGTTTGCTCTCCACGGAAATCATTGATGGATTGATTGACTGATTGCTTTTCTGTAAGCTCCTTGAGGGCAGGGTTGGGGGCTACTTGTGTATATTTGTACATGATGATGATGATGATGATGATGGTATTTGTTAAGCGCTTACTATGTGCAAAGCACTGTTCTAAGCACTGGAGGGGTAACAAGGTGATCAGGTTGTCCCATGGAGGGCTCACAGTTTTAATCCCCATTTTACAGATGAGGTAACTGAGGTACAGAGAAGTTAAGTGACTTGCCCAAAGTCACACAGCTGACAGTTGGCAGAGCCGGGATTTGAACCCATGACCTGTGACTCCAAAGCCCGTGCTCTTTCCACTGAGCCACGCTGCTTCTGTGTATATGTCTGTAATTTCTATTTATCTATTTTGATGCTACTGACGCCTGTCTACCTACTTTGTTTTGTTGTCTGTCTCCCGCTTCTAATAATAATAATAATGATGGCATTTGTTAAGCGCTTACTATGTGCAAAGCACTGTTCTAAGCGCTGGGGGGATACAGTGTAATCAAGTTGTCCCGTGTGGGACTCACAGTCTTAATCCCTGTTGTCCACAGCGGACTTGACATGACTGACTCCATTTTGTAAATGCTGACAGTAACCCTCCATTTCTGCAGGCTGAGAGAACAAGTCTGTAAAGGATGCCTTCAAGGCCATCAACAAGTAACACCCATCCGAAGAGAATTTACATCCCTATTACTTATCTATGCTAGGCCATAGGGCACAAGAATTTACATCCCTATTACCTATCTATGCAAGGCGTGGGAACGGAGCACAAAGATAATTTGTAACATCCGGCCGGTCCCAATTCCTGAAATTCCTGAAATTTCCAAATGCCCCACTCCCATGTTGCTGTAACTCAATAAAAGACACAGTGATATTGGGATCGGGGCTGCTTGTCACTCGTACCTCTCCCGGGAGGTGAACGGGCAGGTAGCCACTTTCCTTCTTTACTGCTCTATCTGAACTCCTGTCTCCGAGTCATTTTTCCTATCTGCATCACCACCCTGGGTACAAGAACCCTGCGTCCGATTTACACCGTGTTAACCTATTTTGCACCCTACTTGTCGATGACAGTAACTTCTGTGGCGACCACGAAGGGACCCTCGTGCTGTGATCTGGATAGGAACAACCTCCGTGGGTGAGAACGGTCGACTCTCATGACGCGTCAGAATTTGTAAGTAAGGATCCGCTTTTAGGGTCTGAGTCTCCCCTTCTCTCCTTCTGGGTTGGTAATTTGGAGCGCCCGGTGAAGTTCCGGGTTAGCAGTTTCTTCCTCCTCCATTTACACGGTGGTGGAAGGTTTCTCCCCCCTTCGGTTAGAAGGGGCGGGTGGTTTCTCCTCCTGGGTTAGGAGGTGGTTTGTTGACCTCAGTAGACGTTCTGAGGGGGCCTAGGAGACGTCCTAGGGGTTCTTTCCGGGTTGAGCGGAAAGGGGGTTCCGGTTGTTGGAACCATGGGCGCGAGTCTCTCCAAGACTAGTTGATGCCTGGCTAAAGTTCTCCAATCATGGGACGAGGGTCACTAGCCTGCAACTAAAGGAATGTCTAAAAAACAACTTGTAGGGTGTCACAAGGCCTGGACTAAGTTCCGGGACCAACAGGGTTATTCTTTCTGGCCCAAGGGAGGGTCTTTTGATCCTCAAACTCTACGCAAACTCTGGGAGGTTTTATCTTGCTCCCGGTCTGATGAAATGTGCTATTGGTATTGTTGGGCTGAAGTTAGTAAGAATCAGTCCTCTCAGACTGAAGTAGCAAGATTGTCACCTGTGGCAGAGAAGGCTGCGTTGCCTTCAGTCCCGAGTCCGCAGTCCCACTCAGTGGACCTGATAGGTACTCCAGTTCCTATCCCCCCTGCTTATTTACTACCTCCGGTACCACTTCTAGCCCCTGTTCGTGAGAACTACCAGCAGATCACAGGGGTGGGCGGGAATATCGTAATAGCCAGAGTAAGGCTTATAACCTGGCAGCAGAATACTCCACCCTTTAAAAAAATCCTCAGGAAGTGTATCGAAGGGTCCTGGGAATTTTGAGAACCCATCTTCCTACTTGGGCGGATGTAGAAGAGCTGCTTGAATTGTTTTTCACTTCTGATGAGCGCTCCTGTCTCAGAGCCTAGACTGTAAATTTAGGGAACGATGGTCAGCCTCATGTTGCGTGGCCAACAATTGAGCCTAATTGGAATTTAAATGTGCAAAGTCCTATAAATTGTTAGTTGATACTGGTGCAACCTATTCAGCGCTCCCTTCCTTTCCTCCTGGAAAAGTGCCCGAGGAAAGGAAAGGATAAGTATAGGAGGGGTAGGTGGGAAAGTTCAAACTGTTTCTAGAACGCAGCCCCTACAGTGCTGGTTACAAGGGATTTACATTCAACACCCGTTCCTAATCATTCCTTCCACTCCATCTCCAGTAATGGGACGAGATCTATTATGCCGTTTGAATGCGACTTCGGTTTGTGATCAGGAAGGAATTGCCTTGACTCTAGGAAGCCTCCTGGGCAAACCTGATCCAGTGTGCACTCCACCTGAACAGCTGAGTTCCCTCATGGGACTCCTGGATGCGTCTCCCTGCACAGATGATCCCACTCTAAGGACATTGCCCCTGACACTGCGGAGTCGTGGTCCGTCAGATGTAGGTTTTCTTCATGGGGCAGAGCAAGTTACAATTGCAGTCCGAGAAGACCGGGCACCTCCCCAAGTCAGACAGTATCCAATGTCTCCTGAAGGTAAAGCGGGTTTAGCGCCCTTGATATCTGCCTTTTTGCATAAGGGAATTTTAGTCGAATGTCGGTCTCCTTGTAATACTCCTGTGTTGCCTGTGCGAAAGCCAGGCTCCCCTCTGTCCTTTCGGTTAGTCCAGGATTTAACTCTTACGTTTTGCCTATGCATGCTGTGGTTCCTAGTCCCACGGCAGTACTTAGCTCCGTGAGCCCCAGAGCAACCTGTTTTACTTGTATTGATCTAACTGGTGCTTTCTTTACTATCCCGGTGTCCTGTGAGAGCCAGTACCTTTTTGCCTTTACCTGGGAAGGTCGTCAACTAACCTGGACGAGGCTTCCCCAGAGTTTTGTTCACTCCCCAACTGTCTTTTCGAGAGAATTGTGTAGAGCCCTATCTCCCCTCAAATTACCCGAAGGGATCAGTATGTTCCAGTATGTGGATGATATCCTTATTGCTGGGGACACGAAGGATCTGTGTCGGTCAGGTTCCCTCCAGGTCCTAGCTTGTTTGCATCAACTTGGTCTTAAAAGTTAGTCGCGAGAAACTGCAGTGGTGTCAGCCCCAGGGAAAATATCTTGGGTTCATGTTGCGGGCGGGAGAAAGAGGAATCTCCCCCAAGCGAGCGAGCCTGATTCAATGCATGCCTCGCCCCACTACTAAGAGGGCCCTGAGGGGTTTTCTTGGTGCGGCTGGGTTTTGTCGAGCTTGGATTCCAGAATTTGGGTTGTTAACCAGACCCCTTTTTGAGTTCCTAAAAATGACCTCCCCAGAACCCCTGGACTGGACTCCCGAGGCTGTAGAAGCCTTTCAGATACTGAAATGATGCCTGAGTTCAGCCCCTACCCTGGGAATCCCTGACTACAGTAAGCCATTCTATTTGTACATTCATGAACGCCGCGGAGTGGCCTCAGGTGTTCTGTGCCAGACTCTTGGTCCAATCGACCAGTAGCCCACTATTCAGGTGTCCTCGATACTGTCATTCTAGGTCAAATGCCCTGTATCTGTTGCATGGCTGCGGTAGTAATGCTGCTTGAAAAGTCTCAGGATATTCTCTTGGGACATCCCGTCGTTGTTCAGACTCCGCATGAAGTTGTGCGCCTCCTTCATGGGGCAGCCACCCAAGCCTTATCTGTGGCACGCCTGACTAAATATGAAGTTGCTTTATTGGAAAATCGGGAGGTACATGTGGAGTGCTGTGGCTCCTTGAATCCAGCTACCCTGCTTGAGTCCTCTCCCATGACTGACCAAATTCATAATTGTGATGAAGTAGTTCGGGAAACTGTCGCTCCTCGATCTGCCCTTCGGGATGAGCCTTTGTCCTCGTCTGATCATCATCATCATCAACATCATCATCATCAATCGTATTTATTGAGCGCTTACTATGTGCAGAGCACTGTACTAAGCGCTTGGGAAGTACAAATTGGCAACATATAGAGACAGTCCCTACCCAACAGTGGGCTCACAGTCTAAAAGGGGGAGACAGAGAACAAAACCAAACATACTAATAAAATAAAATAAATAGAATAGATATGTAAAAGTAAAATAAATAAATAAATAGAGTAATGAATATGTACAAACATATATACATATTTACAGGTGCTGTGGGAAAGGGAAGGAGGTAAGATGGGGGGATGGAGAGGGGGACGAAGGGGAGAGGAAGGAAGGGACTCAGTCTGGGAAGGCCTCGTGGAGGAGGTTAGCTCTCAGCAGGGCCTTGAAGGGAGGAAGAGAGCTAGCTTGGCGGAGGGGCAGAGGGAGGGCATTCCAGGCCCGGGGGATGACGTGGGCCGGGGGTCGACGGCGGGACAGGCGAGAACGAGGTACGGTGATGAGATTAGCGGCAGAGAAGCGGAGGCTGCGGGCTGGGCTGTAGAAGGAGAGAAGGGAGGTGAGATAGGAGGGGGCGAGGTGATGGAGAGCCTTGAAGCCCAGGGTGAGGAGTTTCTGCCTGATGCGCAGATTGATTGGTAGCCACTGGAGATTTTTGAGGAGGGGAGTAATATGCCCAGAGCGTTTCTGGACAAAGATAATCTGGGCAGCAGCATGAAATATGGATTGAAGTGGGGGGAGACACGAGGATGGGAGATCAGAGAGAAGGCTGATGCAGTAGTCCAGACGGGATAGGATGAGAGCTTGAATGAGCAGAGTAGCGGTATGGATGGAGAGGAAAGGGCGGATCTTGGCAATGCTGCGGAGCTGAGACCAGCAGGTTTTGGTGACGGCTTGGATATGAGGGGTGAATGAGAGAGCGGAGTCGAGGGTGACACCAAGGTTGCGGGCTTGTGAGACGGGAAAGATGGTAGTGCCGTCAACAGAGATGGGAAAGTCAGCGAGAGGACAAGGTTTGGGAGGGAAGACAAGGAGTTCAGTCTTCGACATGTTGAGCTTTAGGTGGCGGGCAGACATCCTGATGGAGATGTCCTGAAGGCAGGAGGAGATGCGAGCCTGGAGAGATGGGGAGAGAGCAGGGGCAGAGATGTAGATCTGGGTGTCATCAGTGTAGAGATGATAGTTGAAGCCGTGGGAGCGAATGAGGTCACCAAGGGAGTGCGTGTAGATTGAGAACAGAAGGGGACCAAGCACTGAACCTTGGGGAACCCCCACAGTAAGGGGATGGGAGGGGGAGGAGGAGCCTGCAAAAGAGACTGAGAAAAAACGACCGGAGTGATAAGAGGAAAACCAGGAGAGGACGGAGCCTGTGAAGCCAAGGTCAGATAGCTTGTTGAGGAAAAGGGGTTGGTCCACAGTGTCAAAGGCAGCTGAGAGGTCGAGGAAGATTAGGACAGAGTATATGAGCCGTTGGATTTGGCAAGCAGGAGGTCATTGGTGACCTTTGAGAGGGCAGTTTCCATGGAATGTAGGGGACGGAAGCCAGACTGGAGGGGGTCGAGGAGAGAGTTGTTGTTGAGGAATTCTAGGCAGCGTGTGTAGACAACTCGTTCAAGGAGTTTGGAAAGGAACGGTAGGAGGGATATGGGGCGATAACTAGAAGGTGAGGTGGGGTCAAGAGAGGGTTTTTTTAGGATGGGAGAGACATGGGCATGTTTGAAGGCAGAGAGGAAGTAACTGGTGGAGAGTGAGCGGTTGAAGATGGAAGTTAAGGAGGGGAGAAGGGATGGAGCGAGAGATTTCATGAGAAATCTAACTAATCTAACTAATCTGATCTAACTTTTTTTACAGATGGCTCCTCCTTTATGGACCAAGGGGTGCGCCTCACCGGCGCTGCTGTTGTTACCCTAACCTCTGTGCTGTGGACTGGCTCACTCCCAGGTTCTTGCAGTGTGCAGGCAGCTGAGCTTGAAGCCCTTACACAGGCATTATTATTCGGTAAAGGGAAGCGTGTGACCATCTATACAGACTCTAAGTATGCCTTTGGGGTCTGTCATGCTACAGGTGCCCTGTGGCAAAGTCGTGGGTTCCTCACCTCAGCGGGTCGGCAGGTTGCTCATGGCGAACGTATAGAACGCCTATTACAGGCCCTCTTGCTCCCAGCCGAGGTGGCCGTCATGCACGTGCATGCCCACACCCGAGGAAGTGATTCCCCGAGTTTGGGCAATCGCCGAGCCGACGAGGCCTCTCGTTGGGCAGCTCGGCCTGCCCCCCTTGTAGGTGTAGCTCCTGTTATGACCCTGGCCCCCACGTCTATGCCTGGCACTCTGTGGCCCTCCCTGATTACTGATAAGGAAAAAAGAGCTGAGTGGCCTCGGCAATATGAGGCACTGGAACGGGACGGACTCTTTTGGGTCCCTGATGGGCGGCCTATTCTGCCCGCTGCTGCGCTGCGACCAGTTTGTCTGGGTTTTCACCAGGAGACTCACTTTGGTGCAGATGCCTTGGCAGCCACAGTTCTCCGAGTTTGGTTTGCCCCAGGTATCCATCCTGTTGCCAAATGGGTTACAGCCAGTTGTGCTACTTGCCAGAGCTTCAATGCTCACCCTGGTCATCGGGTTCCCTTGGGGGGACGACCTTGGGTCTATTCCCCTTTTGAGGGTTTACAGGTTGATTTTGTGACACTTCCGAGGGCTGGTCGTATCCGAAATGTACTGGTCATTGTTGATCACCCGACTGGGTGGATTGAGGCTTTCCCTTCCTCCCGAGCAACCGCTCTCACAGTGGTGAAATGTCTCTTGCGGGAAGTCATTCCCCGGTTTGGGCCACCTGCTGTTATTGATTCTGATCAAGGATCACATTTTAATTGGATGTTCTTTACATGCAATCCTATCCCGTCTGGACTACTGCATCAGCCTTCTCTCTGATCTCCCATCCTCGTGTCTCTCTCCACTTCAATCCATACTTCATGCTGCTGCCCGGATTATCTCTGTCCAGAAACGCTCGGGGCATATCACTCCCCTCCTCAAAAATCTCCAGTGGCTACCAATCAATCTGCACATCAGGCAGAAACTCCTCACCCTGGGCTTCAAGGCTCTCCATCACCTCGCCCCCTCCTACCTCACCTCCCTTCTCTCCTTCTACAGCCCAGTCCGCACCCTCCACTCCTCCACCGCTGATCTCCTCACCGTACCTCGCTCTCGCCTATCCCGCCATCGACCCCCGGCCCTCGTCATGCCCCGGGCCTGGAATGCCCTCCCTCTGCCCATCCGCCAAGCTAGCTCTCTTCCTCTCTTCGAGGCCCTGCTGAGAGCTCACCTCCTCCAGGAGGCCTTCCCAGACTGAGCCCCTTCCTTCCTCTCCCCTCGTCCCCCTCTCCATCCCCCCATCTTACCTCCTTCCCTTCCCCACAGCACCTGTATATATGTATATATGTTTGTACATATCTATTACTCTATTTATTTACTCATTTATTGTACTTGTACATATCTATTCTATTTATTTTATTTTGTTAGTATGTTTGGTTTTGTTCTCTGTCTCCCCCTTTTAGACTGTGAGCCCACTGTTGGGTAGGGACTGTCTCTATACGTTGCCAATATGTACTTCCCAAGCGCTTAGTACAGTGCTCTGCACATAGTAAGCGCTCAATAAATACGATTGATGATGATGATGATGCACCATACCAGGGCGATGATGCCCTGCGAGCCTATGTTTTGTCTCTCCAGGCAATTCTAGCTGAGCTGCAGGCTGCTGGAATCCTCCGTCAACGCACCCCTCTCACCGTTCATCTGCATCCGTTCATCGCTGGAGATTGGGTTTGGGTTAAGCGCATGATCGGCAACACCTCACTTAAGCCATCCTGGGAGGGGCCCTACCAGGTTCTCTTGTCTTCGTTTTCTGCATTTCGTGTTGCTGAGCGCCCCTCATGGATCCACCACTCCCAGGTGAAGCCAGCCGTTTTTGATGCTTCGCCTCCTGATTGTACTCCCCCGTGGGTTTCTGCTGACTCTCGGGATTCTGAGCCCCCCGCTGTCCCAGCTTCGTCGAACTTGGCCGATGGGCCTCGGTCCTGTGAGATTTTGTCTGGTTGCTTATTTGTGTGTCTTGCTGCTGACTTGTTTTTGCTGTGCTGTGTTTTTCAGCTTCTGAAGGGCTGCCTCTGATGTGCCTCATCTATCCTGATGCTTCTACAAACCCCCGTCCAAAGCAGAAGTCATGCAGCAAAGACATGCAGTACCATCTGGACGCTGTGTTTCACTGAGGAGGGGGATTGTTGTGTGCGTTGTGTGTGTAAAGCTATGCCTGGATTTTTTTTTTGTCTTTTCCTTGTCCTATGCTTTAGGCGCCGGCTTTGCGGAAGACCTTTGTTATCATCATCATCATCATCATCATCAATCGTATTTATTGAGCGCTTACTATGTGCAGAGCACTGTACTAAGCTCTTGGGAAGTACAAATTGGCAACATATAGAGAAAGTCCCTACCCAACAGTGGGCTCACAGTCTAAAAGGGGGAGACAGAGAACAAAACCAAACATACTAACAAAATAAAATAAATAGAATAGATATGTACATGTAAAATAAATAAATAAATAAATAAATAGAGTAATAAATATGTACAAACATATATACATATATACAGGTGCTGTGGGGAAGGGAAGGAGGTAAGATGGGGGGATAGAGAGGGGGACGAGGGGGAGAGGAAGGAAGGGGCTCAGTCTGGGAAGGCCTCCTGGAGGAGGTGAGCTCTCAGCAGGGCCTTGAAGGGAGGAAGAGAGCTAGCTTGGTGGATGGGCAGAGGGAGGGCATTCCAGGCCCGGGGGATGACGTGGGCCGGGGGTCGATGGCGGGAAAGGCGAGAGCGAGGTACGGTGACGAGATTGGCGGTTGCGGGCTTGTGAGACGGGAAGGATGGTAGTGCCGTCAAGAGAGATGGGAAAGTCAGGGAGAGGGCAGGGTTTGGGAGGGAAGACAAGGAGTTCAGTCTTGGACCTGTTGAGTTTTAGGTGGCGAGCACACATCCAGATGGAGCTGTCCTGAAGGCAGGAGGAGATGCGAGCCTGGAGAGAGGGGGAGAGAGGAGGGGCAGAGATGTAGATCTGGGTGTCATCAGCGTAGAGATGATAGTTGAAGCCATGGGAGGGCATGAGGCAACTAAGGGAGTGCATGTAGATCGAGAACAGAAGGGGACCAAGCACTGAACCTTGGGGAACCCCCACAGTAAGGGGATGGGAGGGGGAGGAGGAGCCTGCAAAAGAGACCGAGAATGAACCACCGGAGATATAAGAGGAGAACCAGGAGAGGACAGAGTCTGTGAAGCCAAGGTCAGATAGCATGATGAGGAGAAGGGGGTGGTCCACAGTGTCGAATGCAGCTGAGAGGTCGAGGAGGATTAGGACGGAGTATGAGCCGTTGGATTTGGCAAGCAGGAGGTCATTGGTGACCTCTGAGAGGGCAGTTTCCGTGGAATGTAGGGGACGGAAGCCAGACTGGAGGGGGTCGAGGAGAGAGTTGTTGTTGAGGAATTCTAGGCAGCACGTGTAGACAACTCGTTCAAGGAGTTTGGAAAGGAATGGTAGGAGGGATATGGGGCGATAACTAGAAGGTGAGGTGGGGTCAAGAGAGGGTTCTCTTGTCTTCCTTTTCTGCAGTTCGTGTTGCTGAGCGCCCCTCATGGATCCACCACTCCCAGGTGAAGCCAGCCATTTTTGATGCTTCGCCTCCTGATTGTACTGCCCCGTGGGTTTCTGCTGACTCTCGGGATTCTGAGGCCCCCGCTGTCCCAGCTTCGTCGAACTTGGCCGATGGGCCTCGGTCCTGTGAGATTTTGTCTGGTTGCTTATTTGTGTGTCTTGCTGCTGGCTTGTTTTTTGCTGTGCTGTGTTTTTCAGCTTCTGAAGGGCTGCCTCTGATGTGCCTCATCTATCCTGATGCTTCTACAAACCCCCGTCCAAAGCAGAAGTCATGCAGCAAAGACACGCAGCACCATCTGGATGCTGCGTTTCACTGAGGAGGGGGATTGTTTTGTGTGTTGTGTGTGTAAAGCTAGGCCTGGATTTTTTTTTTGTTTTTGTCTTTTCCTTTGTTCTGTGCTAAAGCAAGGCGCCTGCTTTGCGGAAGACCTTTGTTATCCCGAGGAGGGTCGTATGTGATCCTCCCGGAGGCCATGGGCCTTGGAAGGATCAAAGGGGGGGATTGCTGTCCACAGTGGACTTGACATGACTGACTCCATTTTGTATATGCTGACAGTAACCCTCCATTTCTGCAGGCTGAGAGAACAAGTCTGTAACAGATGCCTTCAAGGCCATCAACGAGTAACACCCATCCGAAGAGAATGCACATCCCTATTACTTATCTATGCAAGGCCATAGGGCGCAAGAATTTACACCCCTATTACCTATCTACGCAAGGCGTGGGAAGGGAGAACAAAGATAATTTGTAACATCCGGCCGGTCCCAATTCCTGAAATTCCTGAAATTTCCAAATGCCCCACTCCCATGTTGCTGTAACTCAATAAAAGACACAGTGATATTGGCATCGGGGCTGCTTGTCACTCGTACCTCTCCCGGGAGGTGAACGGGCAGGTAGCCACTTTCCTTCTTTACTGTTCTATCTGAACTCATGTCTCCGAGTCATTTTTCCTATCTGCATCACCACCCTGGGTACAAGAACCCTGCAGCCGATTTACACCGTGTTAATCTATTTTGCACCCTACTCGTCGACAGCAATCCCCATTTTTACAGATGAGGTAACTGAGGCTCAGAGAAGTTAAGTGATTTTCCCAAGGTCACGCAGCAGACTTGTGGTGGAGGCAGGATTCGAACCCATGACCTCTGACTCCAAAGCCCGGACTCTTTCCACTGAGCCACGCTGCTTCTTCTAGACCTCTAAGACCAGGACCCCTTAACCCCTCCCCGTCGGCTACACGGCCTACCTGCCCCACCGCGAACCATAAACCACCCTTACGGCCCTCTGGTTTGATCGCCGCCCTTTGTCAGCTTGAAGAAGTTGGTTCCGGGACGACGCCCCGTTCCCTCAAGAATAAGGGTGTGCCGTGGTTCGGTGGGGGGGGGGGGGGGGGGGGGGGGCGGGGGTTGGGTAATGGGGTAGGGCAACGCCCTAGTCCTCCGGGCGGACCCGAAAGGCTGACCCAGAAAAGATTAGGCTCCAAGAGATGCCTCGGCAGAAGGCCCAAAGCCGACAAGGAAGCGGGTCACAAGCCCGGCCCGAAGCCGTTAAGGGAGTGGGTCACAAGCCCGGCCAGAAACCGTGAAAGTCAGAGATATCACCCAGCCAATCACTGAAACCCCACGAGCCCCAGCAACTGACCCCCACCCCCACCCCCTCGTCCCACCATGGCGGGCCAATCCGAGAGCACCGCGGGAGACACTGTGGACTTCTAAGCCCACCGTGCGCGGCTTGATGGGGGGGGGCCCGCTCGCCTCCCAGAAGAAGCGAGGCCCGCTGTGTGCGTTACACCCATTGGGAACTCCGCTGTCCGGGCCAGAACCAAACTAAGGGGAACTTGGACGGGAGCACAAAAGCTAGCTTGGCTGACATGATCCTCCCCCTTGGGTTGAGCTGGATGCTGTCGTCGGTGGGATTGTGCGCCCATTCTACAGATGAGGTAATTGAGGCTCGGAGAAGTTAAGCGATTTGCCCCAAGGTCACGCAGCAGACTTGTGGTGGAGCCAGGATTCGAACCCATGACCTCTGACCCCAAAGCCCGGGTTCTTTCCACCGAGCCCCGCTGCTTCTTCTAGACCGTGAGCCCGTTGTTGGGTAGGGATCGTCTCTATCTGTTGCCGAACTGCCGTTTCCAAGCACTCAGTAAAGTGCTGTGCGCACGGATTGATTGATTGATTGATTGATTGATTGATTTCCTGTAAGCTCCTTGAGGGCAGGGTTGGGGGCTACTTGCGTATATTTGTACATGATGATGATGATGATGATGGTATTTGTCAAGCGCTTACTATGTGCAAAGCACTGTTCTAAGCGCTGGGGAGGTTACAAGGCGATCAGGTTGTCCCACGGAGGGCTCACAGTTTTAATCCCCATCTTACCGATGAGGTAACTGAGGCACAGAGAAGTGAAGCGACTTGCCCAAAGTCACACAGCCGACAGTTGGCAGGGCCGGGATTTGAACCCATGACCTCTGACTCCAAAGCCCGTGCTCTTTCCACTGAGCCACGCTGCTTCAGTGTACATGTCTATAATTTCTATCTATTTCGACGCTACTGACGCCTGTCTACCCGCTTTGTTTCGTTGTCTGTCTCCCCCTTCTAGACCGTGAGCCCGTTGTTGGGTAGGGACCGTCTCTATCTGTTGCCGACCTGCCCTTTCCAAGCGTTCAGTACAGTGCTCTGCGCACGGTAAACGCTCAATAAATACGATGGAATGAATGAAATGCTGTATCGTATATTCCTCCGAGGGCTCAGTACGGTGCTCCGCCCTCGGTCGGCCCTCAGGGAAGCGGCTCTGGCCCCTAGTCTGCCGGCTCCAGGACGGACACCATCGAGAGGCGGGGGCGGGTGGAGGGGGTGACGCCTCCGGCGTCCTAGAAAGGCACCGGAAGTGGGTCGTGGGGGGGGGGGGGAGGAGGGTGCGCTTCCGCCCGCGGGACCTTGCGTCGGTGAGGTGAGGTGAGGTGAGGTGAGGTTCTGGTGCGTTTCGGCGGGCCTGTCCCGAGCGGGGAGAGAGAGGGCCGGGGCTGGGGGCTGGGGGGCGGCGGACTGGGGCTGGGGCAGCCTCCGGGGTTGGCGACGGCGGCGGCTCCCGCCCCCGGGGCTTCTCCCTTACGGCGGGCGGGCGGCCGGGACGCCGGGACGGCGGGACGCCGCGAGGGGGAGTCCGAGAGCCGCCGGGAGCCGTTTTTTCCCCGGCCCGGAGCATGCCGGGAGCCGCGGTCCTCGGGCTGGCCGGGGGCAGCCACTGCGCATGCGCCTTCGGGTCCCGCCTGCGGCGCGGTTGTCGGGAGGAGCGGGACTTGATGAGCGCCCGCCGTGGGCCAAGCACTGTTCCAAGCCCCGGGATCCATACAGGGTAATCAGTTTGGGCACAGGGCCCGTCACACCCGGGTTGATGATGATGATGGTATTTGTTAAGCGTTTACTATGTGCAAAGCACTGTTCTAAGCGCTGGGGGGGGTTACAAGGTGATCAAGGTGTCCCACGTGGGGCTCACAGTCTTCATCCCCATTTTACAGATAGGGGAACTGAGGCTCTGAGAATTTAAGTGACTTGCCCAAGGTCACACAGCGGACATGTGGCGCAGTCGGGATTCGAACCCATGACCTCTGACCCCAAAGCCCGTGCTCTTGCCACTGAGCCACGCTGCTTCTCACAGCGTTCACACTCTTATCCCCGTCTTTACAGATAAATAAATAATGATGGCATTTGTTAAGCACTTACGAGGTGCAGAACACTGTTCTAAGCGCTGGGGAGGGGATACAAGGTGATCAGGTTGCCCCACGTGGGGCTCACAGTCTTAATCCCCAGTTTACGGGTGAGGCGACCGAGGCCCAGAGAAGTGAAGTGACTTGCCCAAGGTCACACAGCAGACTTGTGACAGAGTCGGGATTACCACCCACGACCTCCGACTCCCCAGGCCCGTGCTCTTTCCACCAGGCCGCGCTGCTTCTAGTCAGTTGATGTCCCATGAGCGATAATAATAATGACGATAATGACGTTTATTAAGCGCTTACTATGTGCAAAGCACTGTTCTAAGCGCTGGGCAGGTTCCCAGGAGATCAGGTGGTCCCACGGGTTGGCTCACAGTCTTAATCCCCAGTTGGCGGGTGAGGAAACTGAGGCACGGAGAAGTTAAGTGACTTGCCCAAAGTCACACAGCTGGCAATTGGCAGAGCCGGGATTCGAACCCATGACCCCTGCCTCCGAAGCCCGTGCTCTTTCCACCGAGCCACGCAGTGCCCTGCCTTTCCCTCCCCTCCCCCTCTCTTTCATGGGTTCTAATCCCGGCTAATAGCTAATCAATTGTATTGACAATTAGTTACTCTAGTTGCTCGGTTGTGGATATTTTCTATGCTTCTCGTCCCTGGAAGTGAAGCTCTTTGCACGTACCATTGTGGCCTGGTAGAAATCTCTGCCCTTCCACTCGCCTTCAGTTTAGCTTTGGGGATGTTGCTCAATTTCCCTATGCCTGTTAGCTCATCTTTAAAAGAGGGATTAAATGTCTGTTCTCCCTCCTACTTAGGCTGTGGGAGAACACACTTTATTCCTTATCACCTTATCACACATTATCCCTTGTGGGATAGCGAGCGTCTTGAACCTTCCCCTGGCTCAGTACAGTGCTTGACACACATCAAGCAGTTAAATGAAAAATATATTTTTGTTGTTGTTATTACCGTCTTTCTTCTGTCTCGGGCTTCTGTCATGCTTTGTGGCTGCTCAGTGAGTTCTGTTACTACCACTGGAAACTTTGAACACGAGTTCTTTCCACCATCCTGGCCTGCCTGACCCTTCACTCCCTTTGTCATTATTTCCCTCCTTAAGATCTGTTCTTCACTGTGTACCTGCTGGGAATTAGTTTTCTCTTGGTGGTCGCGTTTCCTATCCAGCAGGCGCCCTTCTTCCGGCACAATGAAAGACTGACGCTTTCATTTTCTCTTCATTTAACCAGATTGAGGACAGCAAAGAATCGACTCTTAAAGGAGACGTAGCGGGAGAGGTAGGATCGCCTAGAAAGATAGAAATCAGGTGCCCTGACTTTGGAGAAACACTAGAACGCAAGAGCCGGTGAGAAGGTGAGCAGGGAATCCTCAGAGGGGAGGGTCGTCCCAGACCCTTCCTCATCCCCCCCCACCCTCCCACCTCCCAGCAGTTGTCAGTTCTCCCCTGAATTCTGGATCTCTGACATCAGGGGAGTCCTCGGAAGTTTGGCGTCATTGTTCACGAAGCTTTCTTAGGGTCCTTTGGTTTATTAGTCCTGAAACCACAAGGGGCTTTGGGCCGTTATTGGAGCAGGGAGTGCGGGGGTCTGCTCATCTCAGTTGGAGACTGGAGTCTAACCTGTAGACCTCAGCTGCCTACTGGGCTCACCGAAGCCCTTGAGCATCTATGAGCTCGATGACATAGCATTCCCCCTGATCCCACCTGGTTGCCCTCAGCAGACCAGTGGTTCCATCAGGACGGGCATTGGGGGGTGGGGGGAGGGGCAAGAGGACCTTTAGGGGAAGGAGGGTGGCCACTTGTATGATCTGAAGCAAAGGAGGCCTATTGGCATCACCGTGGAAGGAAGGAGAGTCATGCAGGCGTTTTGGGAGGAAATCGACTCAGAAATCTCTCAGAACCCTGCTCCCACCACTCAGCCAACCCTGCTGAACAGCCATCCGCTGCCTTGACTGCCCGACAGGTCCTTCCCGCAGGTGTCCCAAGCTTCCATTTTGCTGCTCCTCCTTGGGATCCCTCTGTTTCCTCAGTCCTCGATTGGTAAGTGTCCCTGCCTTCCTGTTTGGGATCCCTGGGCGTGGCAGGGCAGGGACTGGATGTAGCCAGAAATAGCTCTGCCCAAGCCTTCCGTGCCGCCCCGCCCCGCCCCCCGCCAGCTTCTGCTCCCCTGTCTCCGACCACAGGGGAGGCCTGGGTCCCGGACTGGAGTCGGGCAGGGGGTGGGCGAGAGTGAAGGATGTCTGGTCAGTGCTCTGCACACAGTAAGTGCTCAATAAATACAATTGAATGAATGACTGGTCATGAACGGATGTGAATTTGTGTCACCGGAGGGCAGCCTGCTCTGGCCTGTCACCACACTGCTGCTTCTCTGAGGATTGTGGGAAGGTATGTGATGTCCGGTCGGACCAGAACGCGGGACCTCGCCCCCCTCGTTCAGAGTGCTCGCCCAACCCATCTGTTTCCTTGCCCCCGACCCCAGTTCCTGCCCCTGCTTCAGATCCCTCTTTCCTAGCATTGTGGCTTACATTGTTTTTTTTGTCCTGAAGCCGGATCAGCTTCAGTTAAAAAAAAAAAAAATGGCCCTCTTCCCTGCCTTTGTCTCTGATTTCTGAAAAGAATCTCTGTTCTCTCATCCGTGACCCTGAGGAGATGCGCTGGAAGACTCTCCGGGGCCCTGAAGTGGAGAGTGGGTTATTGGCATGCGTGGGAGCAACCTCTTCCGTGACGATGATTGCAGATTGGAGGCCGGAAGAAGGCCGGGAGCCACGGGCCCTGGCGCCCCACCAGGACGAGGGGCCCCCGACCAGGAGCCCCCAGGGGGATGGAGCCTGCGGGAGTGAGTCCGGCCGACAGGAGTCCAGCGAGGCCTTCCGCCAGCGCTTTCGGTGGTTCCGCTACCAGGAGGCGTCGGGGCCCCGCGAGGCCCTGGGGCGCCTGCGGCAGCTGTGCCACCTGTGGCTTAGGCCGGAAGAGCACACCAAGGAGCAGATCCTCAATCTGCTGGTGCTGGACCAGTTCCTCAGCATCCTGCCTGCCGACACCCAGGCCTGGGTGAAGATTCAGTGCCCCAAGAGTGGGGAGGAGGCCGTGGCCCTGGTGGAAGATTTACAGGGAGGCCTCGGTGGGCCACGTCAGTGGGTGAGAGAGGAGACGGGCGTACCGGAGGGAGCAGGGAGACTCGCAGGTGGATATTGTGCGGGGGAGGGGCTCGGCTGAGGGGGCGTGAGGGACCCTTGAGTCCTTTTCTGAGGCTCACTCTGGTTCCTTTCTTATGGCTGCATCTGGGTTGCGCCTTTCTCTCGTTGTGCAAACCAAGTCCTGTGTGGCAGCCCTAGCCCTGAGTCTTCCCCTCCTGAACAGGGAGCGGGGTTTCCCTTTTCTCCTAATGGGTTCGGGGGTCTCCAGGTTTCCCCTTTGTCCTTACTGGAGAGCCCTCCACAGTCCCTAGTTCCCCGACAATACAGACCCTCTGACACTGAATCACGGGGGAGTCTTTGCTCAGAAAAGGCCAGGAGGCAAAAAGAGAGTGAGGGAGTGGGGAAAGGGTAGATGAGAGTCAGAAACGAGGGACATCGCCAGGGAGCTGGAGTACCGGTTTCCCGTCTTGGAGCTCTAGTGGCATCAGGTATTCATTGCCCTGTGCCCCTGTAGTCTCTGCTCTGCTGCCTGTTGCTCTCTCTCAGGAGTGAGTTTCTGGTTTTCTCTCTCTCCCGCTGACCTGCATCTGGGATCTGGTTGGTGTAGTCTTGTGTGAGTTCTTAAACTGGCCCCCTCGCAGAGAAGTTCGGTGCCTATATTGCCGTCCCCTCCGTGGCTGCTCATGTCCTCACCTCCAGATCCCGGCCTGTGCTCCTCCTACACAGGAAGGGTCCGAGGAGGTCACGGCGTCCCAGGGAGGAGCAGAAGAGTCACTGCCTGCATCTTGCGTGGGCTCCTCATCACAAGGTACTGAGTTTGAGTCCCTTTAGCCCCAAGCTTCCCCGC